>NC_140585.1:44038365-44405865 GCF_964204655.1 Triturus cristatus
TAGTGTATAATGGAGTAAGGTTTAACAATTGAGTCTAATGACTTTCTCCTCTCCTTTTAAAATTGTAACTGGTGCCAAAAACAGTGGTCAACAACAGTGGTCTTTTAATAGTGTTTTTTTACTGTATATGAGCAAGATACTTTTCAAATTATGTTTTAATATATTCAATGGTTTTAATTAATCAAGCATAATAAAATTTTTCTACCTTTCTACCTTGTGGGGGTGGGTGCGTGCTGCTGGTGAGGTGTGCCCAGGGCGGCTGCTTGTACTCTGGAGCCTATGCCAGCTGCTCTTGTCTGGGATCTTAGCCCCATGGCAGAGGTTAGGGTGTGTGATTTAGAGGTCCTAAACTTGATGCTATTTCCAAGCTGATTATAGACCCTGCGTCCTGTCTCCAGTATTCTCTTTCATATAGCGCCTCACACGGGCCGGAGGTTACCCCTCTGTGTCCAGCCTGGGTCCTTCAGTTGTCGCTCTGTTTCCCTGTACCCAGGATTCTGTTTCACATAGCGCCTCACACAGGGGCTGGAGGTTACCCTTCTGTGTCCAGCCTGGGTCCTTCAGTTGTCCCTCTGTCTCCAGTATTTTGTTTCACATTGCGCCTCACACAGGGGCCGGAGGTTACCCTTCTGTGTCCAGCCTGGGTCCTTCAGTTGCCCCTCTGTCTCCCTGTACCCTGTATTCTGTTTCACATAGCGCCTCACACAGGGGCCGGAGGTTACCCTTCTGTTCCCAGACTGGGTCCTTCAGTTGCCCCTCTGTCTCCCTGTACCCTGTATTCTGTTTACATAGCGCCTCACACAGGGGTCGGAGGTTACCCTTCTGTTCCCAGCCTGGGTCCTTCAGTTGCCCCTCTGTTTCCCTGTACCCTGTATTGTGTTTCACATAGCGCCTCACACAGGGGCGGGAGGTTACCCTTCTGTGTCCAGCCTGGGTCATTCAGTTGCCCCTCTGTCTCCCTGCACCCTGTATTCTGTTTCACATAGCGCCTCCCACAGGGGCGGGAGGTTACCCTTCTGTGTCCAGCCTGGGTCATTCAATTGCCCTTCTGTCTCCCTACCCCCAGTATTTTGTTTCACATAGCGCCTCACACAGGGGCCGGAGGTTACCCTTCTGTGTCCAGCCTTGGTCCTTCAGTTGTCCCTCTGTTACCCTGTACCCTGTATTGTGTTTCACATAGCGCCTCGCACAGGGGCGGGAGATTACCCTTCTGTTCCCAGCCTGGGTCCTTCAGTTGCCCCTCTGTCTCCCTGCTCCCAGTATTTTGTTTCACATAGCGCCTCGCACAGGGGCCGGAGGTTACCCTTCTGTGTCCAGCCTGGGTCCTTCAGTTGTCCCTCTGTTTCCCTGTACCCTGTATTGTGTTTCACATAGCGCATCACACAGGGGCGGGAGGTTACCCTTCTGTGTCCAGCCTGGGTCCTTCAGTTGCCCCTCTGTCTCCTTGTACCCTGTATTCTGTTTCACATAGCGCCTCGCACAGGGGCTGGAGGTTACCCTTCTGTGTCCAGCCTGGGTCCTTCAGTTGTCCCTCTGTTTCCCTGTACCCTGTATTTTGTTTCACATAGCGCCTCACACAGAGACGGGAGGTTACCCTTCAGTTCCCAGCCTCGGTCCTTCAGTTGTCCCTCTGTTTCCCTGTACCCTGGATTCTGTTTCACATTGTGCCTCACACAGGGGCCGGAGGTTACCCTTCTGTGTCCAGCTTTGGTCCTTCAGTTGTCCCTCTGTTTCCCTGTACCCTGTATTTTGTTTCACATAGCGCCTCACACAGGGGCGGGAGGTTACCCTTCTGTGTCCAGCCTTGGTCCTTCAGTTGTCCCTCTGTTACCCTGTACCCTGTATTTTGTTTCACATAGCGCCTCACACAGGGGCGGGAGGTTACCCTTCTGTGTCCAGCCTTGGTCCTTCAGTTGTCCCTCTGTTACCCTGTACCCTGTATTTTGTTTCACATAGCGCCTCACACAGGGGCCGGAGGTTACCCTTCTGTGTCCAGCCTTGGTCCTTCAGTTGTCCCTCTGTTACCCTGTACCCTGTATTTTGTTTCACATTGTGCCTCACACAGGGGCCGGAGGTTACCCTTCTGTGTCCAGCCTTGGTCCTTCAGTTGTCCCTCTGTTACCCTGTACCCTGTATTTTGTTTCACATAGCGCCTCACACAGGTGTGGGAGGTTACCGTTCTGTGTCCAGCCTTGGTCCTTCAGTTGTCCCTCTGTTTCCCTGCCCCCAGTATTGTGTTTCACATAGCGCCTCACACAGGGGCCGAAGGTTACCCTTCTGTGTCCAGCCTGGGTCCTTCAGTTGTCCCTCTGTTTCCCTGCCCCCAGTATTTTGTTTACATAGCGCCTCACACAGGGGCCGGAGGTTACCCTTCTGTGTCCAGCCTTGGTCCTTCAGTTGTCCCTCTGTTTCCCTGTACCCTGTATTTTGTTTCACATAGCGCCTCACACAGGGGCGGGAGGTTACCCTTCTGTGTCCAGCCTTGGTCCTTCAGTTGTCCCTCTGTTTCCCTGCCCCCAGTATTTTGTTTCACATAGCGCCTCACACAGGGGCGGGAGGTTACCCTTCTGTTCCCAGCCTGTGTCCTTCAGTTGTCCCTCTGTTACCCTGTATCCTGTATTTTGTTTCACATAGCGCCTCACACAGGGGCGGGAGGTTACCCTTCTGTGTCCAGCCTTGGTCCTTCAGTTGTCCCTCTGTTACCCTGTACCCTGTATTTTGTTTCACATTGCGCCTCACACACGGGCCAGAGGTTACCCTTCTGTGTCCAGCCTTGGTCCTTCAGTTGTCCCTCTGTTTCCCTGCCCCCAGTATTCTGTTTCACATAGCGCCTCTCACAGGGGCCGGAGGTTACCCTTCTGTGTCCAGCCTGGGTCCTTCAGTTGTCCCTCTGTTTCCCTGCCCCCAGTATTTTGTTTACATAGCGCCTCACAGAGGGGCCGGAGGTTACCCTTCTGTGTCCAGCCTTTGTCCTTCAGTTGTCCCTCTGTTACCCTGTACCCTGTATTTTGTTTCACATTGCTCCTCACACAGGGGCCGGAGGTTACCCTTCTGTGTCCAGCCTTGGTCCTTCAGTTGTCCCTCTGTTTCCCTGCCCCCAGTATTGTGTTTCACATAGCGCCTCACAAAGGGGCGGGAGGTTACCCTTCTGTGTCCAGCCTTGGTGCTTCAGTTGTCCCTCTGTTACCCTGTACCCTGTATTTTGTTTCACATTGTAGCTCACACAGGGGCCGGAGGTTACCCTTCTGTGTCCAGCCTTGGTCCTTCAGTTGTCCCTCTGTTACCCTGTACCCTGTATTTTGTTTCACAGAGCGCCTCACACAGGGGTGGGAGGTTACCCTTCTGTGTCCAGCCTTGGTCCTTCAGTTGTCCCTCTGTTTCCCTGCCCCCAGTATTGTGTTTCACATAGCGCCTCACACAGGGGCCGGACATTACCCTTCTGTGTCCAGCCTGGGTCCTTCAGTTGTCCCTCTGTTTCCCTGCCCCCAGTATTTTGTTTACATAGCGCCTCACACAGGGGCCGGAGGTTACCCTTCTGTGTCCAGCCTTGGTCCTTCAGTTGTCCCTCTGTTTCCCTGTACCCTGTATTTTGTTTCACATAGCGCCTCACACAGGGGCGGGAGGTTACCCTTCTGTGTCCAGCCTTGGTCCTTCAGTTGTCCCTCTGTTTCCCTGCCCCCAGTATTTTGTTTCACATTGCGCCTCACACAGGGGCGGGAGGTTACCCTTCTGTTCCCAGCCTGTGTCCTTCAGTTGTCCCTCTGTTACCCTGTACCCTGTATTTTGTTTCACATAGCGCCTCACACAGGGGCGGGAGGTTACCCTTCTGTGTCCAGCCTTGGTCCTTCAGTTGTCCCTCTGTTACCCTGTACCCTGTATTTTGTTTCACATTGCGCCTCACACAGGGGCCGGAGGTTACCCTTCTGTGTCCAGCCTTGGTCCTTCAGTTGTCCCTCTGTTACCCTGTACCCTGTATTTTGTTTCACATAGCGCCTCACACAGGGGTGGGAGGTTACCCTTCTGTGTCCAGCCTTGGTCCTTCAGTTGTCCCTCTGTTTCCCTGCCCCCAGTATTGTGTTTCACATAGCGCCTCACACAGGGGCTGGAGGTTACCCTTCTGTGTCCAGCCTGGGTCCTTCAGTTGTCCCTCTGTTAACCTGCCCCCAGTATTTTGTTTCACATAGCGCCTCGCACAGGGGCTGGAGGTTACCCTTCTGTTCCCAGCCTGGGTCCTTCAGTTGCCCCTCTGTCTCCCTGTACCCTGTATTCTGTTTATATAGCGCCTCACACAGGGGTGGGAGGTTACCCTTCTGTGTCCAGCCTTGGTCCTTCAGTTGTCCCTCTGTTTCCCTGCCCCCAGTATTGTGTTTCACATAGCGCCTCACACAGGGGCCGGAGGTTACCCTTCTGTGTCCAGCCTGGGTCCTTCAGTTGTCCCTCTGTTTCCCTGCCCCCAGTATTTTGTCTACATAGTGCCTCACACAGGGGCCCGAGGTTACCCTTCTGGGTCCAGCCTTGGTCCTTCAGTTGTCCCTCGGTTTCCCTGTACCCTGTATTTTGTTTCACATAGCGCCTCACACAGGGGCGGGAGGTTACCCTTATGTGTCCAGCCTTGGTCCTTCAGTTGTCCCTCTGTTTCCCTGCCCCCAGTATTTTGTTTCACATAGCGCCTCACACAGGGGCGGGAGGTTACCCTACTGTTCCCAGCCTGTGTCCTTCAGTTGTCCCTCTGTTACCCTGTACCCTGTATTTTGTTTCACATAGCGCCTCACACAGGGGCGGGAGGTTACCCTTCTGTGTCCAGCCTTGGTCCTTCAGTTGTCCCTCTGTTACCCTGTACCCTGTATTTTGTTTCACATTGCGCCTCACACAGGGGCCGGAGGTTACCCTTCTGTGTCCAGCCTTGGTCCTTCAGTTGTCCCTCTGTTACCCTGTACCCTGTATTTTGTTTCACATAGCGCCTCACACAGGGGTGGGAGGTTACCCTTCTGTGTCCAGCCTTGGTCCTTCAGTTGTCCCTCTGTTTCCCTGCCCCCAGTATTGTGTTTCACATAGCGCCTCACACAGGGGCCGGAGGTTACCCTTCTGTGTCCAGCCTGGGTCCTTCAGTTGTCCCTCTGTTTCCCTGCCCCCAGTATTTTGTTTACATAGCGCCTCACACAGGGGCCGGAGGTTACCCTTCTGTGTCCAGCCTGGGTCCTTCAGTTGTCCCTCTGTGTCCCTGTACCCTGTATTCTGTTTATATAGCGCCTCGCACAGGGGCGGGAGGTTACCCTTCTGTTCCCAGCCTGGGTCCTTCAGTTGCCCCTCTGTCTCACTGCCCCCAGTATTTTGTTTCACATAGCGCATCACACAGGGGCTGGAGGTTACCCTTCTCTGTCCAGCCTGGGTCCTTCAGTTGTCCCTCTGTTTCCCTGCCCCCAGTATTTTGTTTCACATAGCGCCTCGCACAGGGGCTGGAGGTTACCCTTCTGTTCCCAGCTTGGGTCCTTCAGTTGCCCCTCTGTCTCCCTGTACCCTGTATTCTGTTTATATAGCGCCTCACACAGGTGCCGGAGGTTACCCTTCTGTGTCCAGCCTGAGTCCTTCAGTTGTCCCTCTGTTTCCCTGCCCCCAGTATTGTGTTTCACACAGCACCTCACAAAGGGGTCAGAGGTTACCCTTCTGTTCCCAGCCTGGGTCCTTCAGTTGTCCCTCTGTTACCCTGTACCCTGTATTGTGTTTCACATAGCGCCTCGCACAGGGGCGGGAGGTTACCCTTCTGTGTCCAGCCTGGGTCCTTCAGTTGTCCCTCTGTTACCCTGTACCCTGTATTGTGTTTCACATAGCGCCTCGCACAGGGGAGGGAGATTACCCTTCTGTTCCCAGCCTGGGTCCTTCAGTTGCCCCTCTGTCTCCCTGCCCCCAGTATTTTGTTTCACATAGCGCCGCGCACAGGGGCCGGAGGTTACCCTTCTGTTCCCAGCCTCGGTCCTTCAGTTGCCCCTCTGTCTCCCTATACCCTGTATGCTGTTTACATAGCGCCTCACACAGGGGTCAGAGGTTACCCTTCTGTTCCCAGCCTGGGTCCTTCAGTTGCCCCTCTGTCTCCCTGTACCCTGTATTGTGTTTCACATAGCGCCTCACACAGGGCCCGGAGGTTACCCTTCTGTTCCCAGACTGGGTCCTTCAGTTGCCCCTCTGTCTCCAGTATTCTGTTTCACATAGCGCCTCACACAGGGGCCGGAGGTTACCCTTCTGTTCCCAGCCTTGGTCCTTCAGTTGCCCCTCTGTCTCCCTGTACCCTGTATTGTGTTTCACATAGCGCCTCACACAGGGCCCGGAGGTTACCCTTCTGTTCCCAGACTGGGTCCTTCAGTTGCCCCTCTGTCTCCAGTATTCTGTTTCACATAGCGCCTCACACAGGGACCGGAGGTTACCCTTCTGTGTCCAGCCTGGGTCCTTCAGTTGCCCCTCTGTTTCCCTGTACCCTGTATTGTGTTTCACATAGCGCCTCACACAGGGCCCGGAGATTACCCTTCTGTTCCCAGACTGGGTCCTTCAGTTGCCCCTCTGTCTCCAGTATTCTGTTTCACATAGCGCCTCACACAGGGGCCGGAGGTTACCCTTCTGTTCCCAGCCTTGGTCCTTCAGTTGCCCCTCTGTCTCCCTGTACCCTGTATTGTGTTTCACATAGCGCCTCACACAGGGCCCGGGGGTTACCCTTCTGTTCCCAGACTGGGTCCTTCAGTTGCCCCTCTGTCTCCAGTATTCTGTTTCACATAGCGCCTCACACAGGGGTGGGAGGTTACCCTTCTGTGTCCAGCCTTGGTCCTTCAGTTGTCCCTCTGTTACCCTGTACCCTGTATTTTGTTTCACATTGCGCCTCACACAGGGGCCGGAGGTTACCCTTCTGTGTCCAGCCTTGGTCCTTCAGTTGTCCCTCTGTTACCCTGTACCCTGTATTTTGTTTCACATAGCGCCTCACACAGGGGTGGGAGGTTACCCTTCTGTGTCCAGCCTTGGTCCTTCAGTTGTCCCTCTGTTTCCCTGCCCCCAGTATTGTGTTTCACATAGCGCCTCACACAGGGGCCGGAGGTTACCCTTCTGTGTCCAGCCTGGGTCCTTCAGTTGTCCCTCTGTTTCCCTGCCCCCAGTATTTTGTTTACATAGCGCCTCACACAGGGGCCGGAGGTTACCCTTCTGTGTCCAGCCTGGGTCCTTCAGTTGTCCCTCTGTGTCCCTGTACCCTGTATTCTGTTTATATAGCGCCTCGCACAGGGGCGGGAGGTTACCCTTCTGTTCCCAGCCTGGGTCCTTCAGTTGCCCCTCTGTCTCACTGCCCCCAGTATTTTGTTTCACATAGCGCGTCACACAGGGGCTGGAGGTTACCCTTCTGTGTCCAGCCTGGGTCCTTCAGTTGTCCCTCTGTTTCCCTGCCCCCAGTATTTTGTTTCACATAGCGCCTCGCACAGGGGCTGGAGGTTACCCTTCTGTTCCCAGCCTGGGCACTTCAGTTGCCCCTCTGTCTCCCTGTACCCTGTATTCTGTTTATATAGCGCCTCACACAGGGGCCGGAGGTTACCCTTCTGTGTCCAGCCTGAGTCCTTCAGTTGTCCCTCTGTTTCCCTGCCCCCAGTATTGTGTTTCACACAGCACCTCACAAAGGGGTCAGAGGTTACCCTTCTGTTCCCAGCCTGGGTCCTTCAGTTGTCCCTCTGTTACCCTGTACCCTGTATTGTGTTTCACATAGCGCCTCGCACAGGGGCGGGAGGTTACCCTTCTGTGTCCAGCCTGGGTCCTTCAGTTGTCCCTCTGTTACCCTGTACCCTGTATTGTGTTTCACATAGCGCCTCGCACAGGGGCGGGAGATTACCCTTCTGTTCCCAGCCTGGGTCCTTCAGTTGCCCCTCTGTCTCCCTGCCCCCAGTATTTTGTTTCACATAGCGCCTCGCACAGGGGCCGGAGGTTACCCTTCTGTTCCCAGCCTCGGTCCTTCAGTTGCCCCTCTGTCTCCCTATACCCTGTATGCTGTTTACATAGCGCCTCACACAGGGGTCAGAGGTTACCCTTCTGTTCCCAGCCTGGGTCCTTCAGTTGCCCCTCTGTCTCCCTGTACCCTGTATTGTGTTTCACATAGCGCCTCACACAGGGCCCGGAGGTTACCCTTCTGTTCCCAGACTGGGTCCTTCAGTTGCCCCTCTGTCTCCAGTATTCTGTTTCACATAGCGCCTCACACAGGGGCTGGAGGTTACCCTTCTGTTCCCAGCCTGGGCCCTTCAGTTGCCCCTCTGTCTCCCTGTACCCTGTATTCTGTTTATATAGCGCCTCACACAGGGGCCGGAGGTTACCCTTCTGTGTCCAGCCTGAGTCCTTCAGTTGTCCCTCTGTTTCCCTGCCCCCAGTATTGTGTTTCACACAGCACCTCACAAAGGGGTCAGAGGTTACCCTTCTGTTCCCAGCCTGGGTCCTTCAGTTGTCCCTCTGTTACCCTGTACCCTGTATTGTGTTTCACATAGCGCCTCGCACAGGGGCGGGAGGTTACCCTTCTGTGTCCAGCCTGGGTCCTTCAGTTGTCCCTCTGTTACCCTGTACCCTGTATTGTGTTTCACATAGCGCCTCGCACAGGGGCGGGAGATTACCCTTCTGTTCCCAGCCTGGGTCCTTCAGTTGCCCCTCTGTCTCCCTGCCCCCAGTATTTTGTTTCACATAGCGCCTCGCACAGGGGCCGGAGGTTACCCTTCTGTTCCCAGCCTCGGTCCTTCAGTTGCCCCTCTGTCTCCCTATACCCTGTATGCTGTTTACATAGCGCCTCACACAGGGGTCAGAGGTTACCCTTCTGTTCCCAGCCTGGGTCCTTCAGTTGCCCCTCTGTTTCCCTGTACCCTGTATTGTGTTTCACATAGCGCCTCACACAGGGCCCGGAGGTTACCCTTCTGTTCCCAGACTGGGTCCTTCAGTTGCCCCTCTGTGTCCAGTATTCTGTTTCACATAGCGCCTCACACAGGGGCCAGAGGTTACCCTTCTGTTCCCAGCCTCGGTCCTTCAGTTGCCCCTCTGTCTCCCTATACCCTGTATTCTGTTTACATAGCGCCTCACACAGGGCCCGGAGGTTACCCTTCTGTTCCCAGACTGGGTCCTTCAGTTGTCCCTCTGTTACCCTGTACCTTGTATTGTGGTTCACATAGTGCCTCACACAGGGGCGGGAGGTTACCCTTCTGTTCCCAGCCTGGGTCCTTCAGTTGCCCCTCTGTCTCCCTGCCCCCAGTATTTTGTTTCACATAGCGCCTCGCACAGGGGCCGGAGGTTACCCTTCTGTTCCCAGACTGGGTCCTTCAGTTGCCCCCCTGTCTCCAGTATTCTGTTTCACATAGTGCCTCACACAGGGACCGGAGGTTACCCTTCTGTTCCCAGCCTGGGTCCTTCAGTTGTCCCTCTGTTACCCTGGACCCTGTATTGTGTTTCACATAGCGCCTCACACAGGGCCCGGAGGTTACCCTTCTGTTCCCAGACTGGGTCCTTCAGTTGCCCCTCTGTCTCCAGTATTCTGTTTCACATAGCGCCTCACACAGGGGCCGGAGGTTACCCTTCTGTTCCCAGCCTCGGTCCTTCAGTTGCCCCTCTGTCTCCCTATACCCTGTATTCTATTTACATAGCGCCTCACACAGGGGTCAGAGGTTACCCTTCTGTTCCCAGCCTGGGTCCTTCAGTTGTCCCTCTGTTACCCTGTACCTTGTATTGTGGTTCACATAGTGCCTCACACAGGGGCGGGAGGTTACCCTTCTATTCCCAGCCTGGGTCCTTCAGTTGCCCCTCTGTCTCCCTGCCCCCAGTATTTTGTTTCACATAGCGCCTCGCACGGGGGCCGCAGGTTACCCTTCTGTTCACAGCCTGGGTCCTTCAGTTGCCCCTCTGTCTCCCTGCCCCCAGTATTTTGTTTCACATAGCGCCTCGCACAGGGGCCGCAGGTTACCCTTCTGTTCCCAGACTGGGTCCTTCAGTTGCCCCCCTGTCTCCAGTATTCTGTTTCACATAGTGCCTCACACAGGGGCGGGAGGTTACCCTTCTGTTCCCAGCCTGGGTCCTTCAGTTGTCCCTCTGTTACCCTGGACCCTGTATTGTGTTTCACATAGCGCCTCACACAGGGCCCGGAGGTTACCCTTCTGCTCCCAGACTCTGGTCTTTTACTTTGGCATCTGGAGGAGTTGTAAGGGTCACAGCTTGGAGTCTCTTTCGAGGAGGAGTTGTCTAGCTTGACAGAGAGGCGGAGGTTAAGGTTGGCCATGTTTTGCCCTCATAGTTCTGGGTGGCATTGTGCATCGGTGCTCTGCATGTCCTCACTGGCATAGGGAGTTTTTAAGTTGGGAACTTTAGCATTCCTTAATAAAGACATCCTTTTAGTAACCTGCTATGCGTGAGTGGTGCCAGGGAGGGAGTTGTGAAGTTATGGGCTGGAGCTGGGGATGTTAGTGGAGGTTCATGCAGAGTGTGTCATGTGTGTGGGTCCGAAGGCAGGTGCTGTTGTTTATTAGGGTGGGGAGGCATGTTGGAGGTGAGGTGAAGGGTCAGGTCACTTTGTGGTTGACATCCTTTTCCAGTTGTGTGGTGCGGTGTGACGTACATTGGCGAGGGTTACTTAAGTGGCAAGATGGAAGTGTCTGCACAGTTGATAGATGGCCAAGGGAAGGAATACTTCTAGGCCGGAGGAAACATGGAGGAGATGAGTGCTGTGGGGTTACTGTAGAATGTTGTGTTAACCTCTGGATGTGGGTTCAAGATGTTATGTTTTCTGGGTGTGATTGGTGTAGGGTGTGTGTTATAGTGTCGGTGCTAGCAAGGTTGCGATCTGAGTGTGTTATGCTGCTTGAGTGTGAGGATTGTGAGATGTAATTGTGTGTGTGTGTGTGTGTGCGTGTGCGCGCGTGAAGCACGGTGTGAGTGGGAGTGCATAGGATTTAAGAAGTAGTATTTCTCAGTTGTCGGTGTGCCCGTGCATCTAATTTCATGTTTAGGTGTGCAGTTGTTATGAGAAGGGAAATAAAATGTGTAACCTATTTGAGAAACCTAAACAGAGACAGAACAAAACCAAATGCCTCTAAATAAAAACATGAAGTAGAGGCTAGCAGAGTATTCACTCCCTGCAGGGATCCCCACACAGAGGACTCATGACCAGATAGTAAATCAGACACCACAAGATACATATCGAAAACAAAAATCGAACTGCAAGGCAGAACAAGATAAGATATCTCAAGAACGCGACCTGGGCCTCCACTTCCTCTACTCTCCCCCAGTTAGGAGAAAACTGCAAACTACAAAGGGGCATATTAACAAGGGCTTTATCTCCGCTTTTTTGGCTTTAAAAGCCAAAGAAGCGGAGATAAAAATATCGCCCTATCAACAACAGGGTGCTAACATGCAAAATCGCATGTTAGCACCCTTTTTCACTATGCTTCCCCTTGCATCTAAGTGGACGTTTCAGAGCAAAATAATAGGAGAAATGTCGCTAAGCGACATTTCTCCTATTATCAAGCTTCACGCTAACCCTGTTAGAGACAAAAAAAGCAGCGCTAACCACGGTTAACGCTGCTTTTTTACGTCTGCTACTTTTCAGACTTAGCCATGTAATCCAATGGGAGATGGATTACATGGCTGTGTCCACCATGGGCTATCAACAAGGATATCCCTATCCTTGTAGTTTTATAGCTGCATTACCAGCGATAACCTCCCAAAATGCTGCTATCGCTGGATTTTTTATTGCCTAGGCGGTTAGCGTTGTTAATAACGCGATAACCAGGCGATATTCTCCAGCGATAGCGAGCGTTAGCGTTAATTTTCCCTGTTCCTTGTTAATATGCCCCTAAGATAGGAACCCTCCTACAGTATGAGTCAGTTCACAAAACTGAGGAATGAACAGAAGATGGACATCCTCAGCAAGAAGAACCGGGGGTGGCAGGTGAGGCCAGAGAACACACCACCCGACACACCCAAGATTCATGTGTGAACTACTGCACAACAGCTTGGAACCGTCACAGCCTTCTAACACTTACACACCTCTGACACACACTACCCGACACCCCAAGACTCGTCTGTAAACAACTGCACAACAGCGTGGAACTGTCACAGCCTTGCAACACTTACACACCTATGACACACACCACCCAACACCCCAAGACTCGCCTGTAAACTACTGCACAACAGCTTGGAACTGGCACAGCCTTACAACTCTTACACACCTCAGAGACAAACCACCTGAGACCACAACACCCGAGAGCACAGCACTCACCTGTAAACTACTGCACAACAGCTTGGAACTGTCACAGCCTTGCCACACTTACACACCTCTGAGACACACCTCCCGACACCCCAAGACTCGGCTGTAAGCTATTGCGCAACAGCTTGGAACTGGCACATCCTTACAACACCTACACACCTCTGTGAAACAACACCCGAGTCCACAAGACTCACCTGTAAACTACTGCAAAACATCTGTAAACCGGCACAGCCGTGGCAACACTTACACACCTCTGAGACACATCACACGAGACCACAACACTCACCTGTAAACTACTGCACAATAGCTTGGAACTGGCACAGCCTTGCAACACTTACACACCTCTGTAACATGCCACCCGAGACCAAAACTCTCGCCTGTGAACTACTGCACAACAGCTTGGAACCGGCACAGCCATGCAAACTTACACACCTCTGACACACACCACCCGAGACTATAACACTTACCTGTAAACTACTGCACGACAGCTTGGAACCGGCACAGGCGTGGCAACATTTACACACCTCTGAGACACACCACCAAACACCCCAAGATTTGCCTGTAAACTACTGTACAACAGCTTGGAACTGGCACAGCCTCACAACACTTATAAACCTCTGAGACACACCGCCCAAGACCACAACCCTCACCTGTAAACTACTGCACAACAGCTTGGAACCGGCATACGCGTGGCAACACTTACACACCTCTGACACACACCACCCAACACCCCAAGACTCGCCTGTAAACTACTAAACAACAGCATGGAACCAGCACAGCCTTTCAACACTTACACAGCTCTGAGAAACAACACCCGAGACCACAACACTCACCTGTAAACTATGGCAAAACATCTGTGAACTGGCACAGCCGTGGCAACACTTACACACCTTTGAGTCACAACACCGAGACCACAACACTCACCAGTAAACTACTACACAACAGCTTGGAACCGGCACAGCCATGCAAACTTACACACCTCTGACACACACCACCCGAGACTATAACACTTACCTGTAAACTACTGCACTACAGCTTGGAATCGGCACAGGCGTGGCAACACTTACACACCTCTGAGACACACCACCCAACACCCCAAGACTCTCCTGTAAACTACTGTACAACACCTTGGAACTGGCACAGCCTTACAACACTTATACACCTCTGAGACACACCACCCGAGACCACAACACTCACCAGTAAACTACTGCACAACAGCTTGGAACCGGCACAGCCATGCAAACTTACACACCTCTGACACACACCACCCAAGACTATAACACTTACCTGTAAACTACTGCACTACAGCTTGGAACCGGCACAGGCATGGCAACACTTACACACCTCTGAGATGCACCTCCCAACACCCCAAGACTCGGCTGTAAACTACTGCACAACAGCTTGGAACTGGCACAGCCTTACAGCACTCACACACCTCTGACAAACAACACCCGAGTCCACAACACTCCCCTGTAAACTACTGCAAAGCATCTGTAAACTGGCACAGCCGTGGCAACACTTACACACCTCTGAGACACAACACACGAGACCACAACACTCACCTGTAAACTACTGCACAATAGCTTGGAACTGGCACAGCCTTGCAACACTTACACATCTCTGTAACATGCCACCCGAGACCACAACACTCACCTATGAACTACTGCACAACAGCTTGGAACCGGCACAGCCATGCAAACTTACACACCTCTGACACACATCACCCGAGACTATAACACTAACCTGTAAACTACTGCACAACAGCTTGGAATCGGCATACGCGTGGCAACACTTACACACCTCTAAGACACACCACACAACACCCCAAGACTCGCCTGTAAACTACTATACAACAGCTTGGAACCGGCACAGCCTTTCAACACTTACACAGCTCTGAGAAACAACACCCGAGACCACAACACTCACCTGTAAACTATGGCAAAACATCTGTGAACTGGCACAGCTGTGGCAACACTTACACACCTCTGAGTCACAACACCGAGACCACAACACTCACCAGTAAACTACTACACAACAGCTTGGAACCGGCACAGCCTTGCAACACTTACAAACCTCTGACACACACCACCCAAGACTATAACACTTAACTGTAAACTACTGCACTACAGCTTGGAAACGGCACAAGCGTGGCAACACTTACACACCTCTGAGACACACCACCCAACACCTCAAGACTCTCCTGTAAACTACTGTACAACACCTTGGAACTGGCACAGCCTTACAACACGTATACACCTCTGAGACACACCACACGAGACCACAACACTCACCTGTAAACTACTGCACAACAGCTTGGAACCAGCACAGCCTTGCAACACTTACAAACCTCTGAGACACACCACCCAACACCCCAAGACTCGCCTGGAAACTACTGTATAACACCTTGGAACTGGCACAGCCTTACAACACTTACAAACTTCTGAGACACACCACCCAACACCCCAAGACTCGCCTGTAAACTACTGTACAACACCTTGGAACCGGCACAGACTTACAACACTTACAAACCTCTGAGATAAGCCACCCGAGACCTCAACACCTGAGACCACAGCACTCACCTGTAAACTACTGCATAGCAGCTTGGAACGGGCACAGATTTGCGACACGTACACACCTCTGAGACACACCACCAGAGACCACAACACTCAACTGTAAACTACTGCACAATAGCTTGGAACTGGCACATGCTTGGGTCACTTACACATCTCTGAGATACATCACCTGAAACCACAACATTCACTTGTAAACTGCTACACAACAGCTTGGAACCGGCACAGACATGGCAACACTTACCCACCTCTGACACACACCACCCAGACAACAACACTCACCTGTAAACTACTGCACAACAGCTTGGAATCAGCACAGCCTTGCAACACTTACACACCTCTGAGACACAGCACCAGAGCCCACAACACTCACCTGTAAACTACTGCACAACAGCTGTGAACCAGCACAGACTTACAACACTTAGAAACATCTGAGACATGCCACCCGAGACCACAACACCTGAGACCACGACTCTCACCTGTAAACTACTGCACAACAGCTTGGGACTGGCACAGCTCTGAGAAACTTTCACGCCTCTGAGACACATCACCCAACACCCCAAGACTCGCCTGTAAACTACTGTACAACACCTTGGAACCGGCACAGACTTACAACACTTACAAACCTCTGAGATAAGCCACCCGAGACCTCAACACCTGAGACCACAACACTCAACTGTAAACTACTGCACAATAGCTTGGAACTGGCACATGCTTGGGTCACTTACACATCTCTGAGATACATCACCTGAAACCACAACATTCACTTGTAAACTGCTACACAACAGCTTGGAACCGGCACAGCCATGGCAACACTTACCCACCTCTGACACACACCACCCAGACAACAACACTCACCTGTAAACTACTGCACAACAGCTTGGAATCAGCACAGCCTTGCAACACTTACACACCTCTGAGACACAGCACCAGAGCCCACAACACTCACCTGTAAACTACTGCACAACAGCTGTGAACCGGCACAGACTTACAACACTTAGAAACATCTGAGACATGCCACCCGAGACCACAACACCTGAGACCACAACTCTCACCTGTAAACTACTGCACAACAGCTTGGGACTGGCACAGCTCTGAGAAACTTTCACGCCTCTGAGACACATCACCCGAGACCACAACACTCACCTGTAAAATACTGCACAACAGCTTGGCACCGGCACAGCTTTGAAACACTTACACACCTCTGAGACACACACCCAAAACCACAACACTCACCTGCAAAGTACTGCACAACAGTTGTGAACCGGCACAGCCGTAGCAACACTTAATAATAATAATAATAATAATAAAACATTTATTGAGCGCATGGCTGCACAGCTGTGTATCCCCGCGCTGATTGCTGAAAAATCTCATCCGCGACAACAGGACGGGAAGGGGCCAGAGTTATTGAGGGAAGAGGTGTGTTTTCAAGTTCGCTCTGAAAAGGGTTTCAGAGGGTTCCATTCTTAAATGAATCGGAAGAGCGTTCCAGAGTTTCACTCCTAGAAAACTAAAGGAGCGGCCACCGATTTTAGCTTTTTGAACGCGGGGTAGTTTGAAAAGGGACATTCCTGAAGACCTCAGATGACGAGTAGGGCGATGGATGGTCATGAGGCTTCTTAGGTATGAGGGGCCCTTGTTGTGGGCTATCCTGTGAACATAGCAGAGGCTCTTGAATTTTATTCTTTCCCTTACGGGGAGCCAGTGCAATTTGGACAGTGCAGTCTTGGCCGAGATTCTTTTCGGAAGGCCTAGTACCACCCGGGCGGCTGCATTTTGTACACATTGCAGCTGGTGAAGAAGTTTTTGGTTAATGCCCAGAAGAAGGGCATTCCCATAATCCAGGTGCGGTGTGATAAGAGCATGTACAATGGTTTTCTTGGCTGTAATAGGTATAAGGTCAATGATTTTTCTAAGGATTCTTAGTGTTCCGATGCATTTGCCAATGATCTTGTGGACTTGGGATTTACCTGAAAGATCCGAGTCGATCATGATCCCGAGGTTCTTGACTTTCTCAACCGGTTGAGGACATTCGCCAAGCGATGTAGGCCACCATGCTTGAGACCAAAGGGAGGTGTTGTTCCCAATCACAAGCACCTCAGTTTTGTCACCATTTAGCCGGAGGCAATTACTGTTCATCCACCTAGCGACAGCAGTCATGCACTCCGAGAAGTTTGAGGCATACTTGTCAGTATCCGGAGTAAGCTTGAACATGAGCTGCGTATCATCGGCGTAGCTAACTATGCCCACGCCGAAGTTCTCTATGATTTGAGCCAGGGGTTCCATATAGATGTTAAACAAAGTAGGGCTCAAGCTAGAGCCCTGTGGAACCCCATAACTCACGGTCCGCGAGGATGATTTAAAAGGCGGGCAGTGAAGCTGGAAAGTTCTGTTGGAGAGAAAGGATTTAATCCACTCCAGTGCGCCGTCTTTTACTCCAATGTCAGAGAGTCGGGACAAGAGCGTGGCATGTAGCACCGTATCGAAAGCGGCGCTTAAGTCCAACATGACCAGCGCTGCAGTTTCACCCTCGTCCACCGTCTTGCGGATAAATTCCGTGGAATACAAGACAGCAGTTTCCGTGGTGTATTTGGGTCTAAAGCCGGATTGGGTGGGATGGAGGATGTTTTCTTGCTCTAAATACGCCATGAGTTGGGAGTTCACTATTTTTTCTATTATTTTGGCGCAAAGAGGCAATAGAGATATTGGTCTGAGGTTTTGAAAGTGAGTAATAGGAGTGTTCGTTTTTTTTTTCAGGGGGATGACTTGGGCGTTTTTCCAAGCCTCAGGGACGTGACATTCTTTGAAGGATAGGGTGATGAGATGGCATATTTGATCCATGAGAGTACTGTCCATGATGTCTTTGCATTTGTCTAATGGACACACATCGTTTGAGGAGCCTGAGTGGATACTGTTGATTATGCTAGACAGTTTTGCTTTGTCCGGAGTGAAGAAATGGGTAAGAGTGGATTTATGAGGGCGGGGAGGTATCGTACCCAGAGTGGGGGGAGCGGAGAAAGTAGCGTGAATTTTGTCTACTTTGTTGACAAAGAAATCAGCAATTTCTTCACATAACTCATCAGAGTATGTGTCTTGCGTATCCAGGCTCGATGTGTCTGTTAGTTGTCTATAAATCAGAAACAGTTCTTTAGAGGGATTTATAGACTGTTCAATTCTATTTTGGTAAAAGAGACTTTTTTCCTTTCTTATAAGTCTCTGATAGGCCTTTAATTCACGTTTGTAGTTTTCCTTCAGTTCCGTGGAGTAGTTCTTTCTCCAATTTCTTTCAATCCCTTTGCACCGGGCTTTAGCTGCCTTTAATTTTTCTGAAAACCACGGTTCAGATTTTGTTCGCCTGGCTGGGGGTTTGCAAGTCCAGGGGGCGATTTTATCAAGGGCCTTACCCAACCAGAGTTCGTAAGAATTCCAGGTGTCTTGAAGGGATAGACCTTGGGGGGGGGGGGTGAATTTTTAATTCGTCAGAGAGGCGTTCTGGGGTATAGTTTTTCCAATTTCGACGTTTGGCATATACAGGTTTGTGGGCATTATCCTTAATCCTGGTCTTGGGTATATTGAACGTGATCATGTGGTGGTCTGACCATATGATAGGGACCGGAGGTTGTATATTAATGCCTTCCCAAGTCGCGAAAATGGGATCGAGGAGGTGGCCCTGTTTATGTGTGGGTGAAGTGGAAAGCAAGCTGTCTTAAGGAGTTGAGCTTCCTTGGCAAGTAGATCTTCAAAATGGAGATTCAGGTCGCCTAGTATCATGAAGTTGTTATATTTGATAGCTAGTTGCGTCGCTATTTCAATTAGTTGGTTGCAGAAAGGAGTAGCATTGCCAGGGGGGCGATAAACGAGAAGCCCAGTTATGGACATGTTAGGGGTCACTTTAATGGTGAAAATGCCGCATTCGCTATTAGTGATGCCTTTGTGAGTGAGGGTGCACTCCAGTTCTTTTTTGAAGATCATTGCAAGGCCACCACCGCGCTGTATCGGCCTGTCGATTCTCAGTAGGCTGTAGCTAAGAGGGACAGCCTCGAGTATGTCTGGAGATGAAGATTCTTCTAGCCAGGTTTCTGTTAGAAACAATATATCGAAGTCATTCTGAAGTAGAAGGTCGCGAAGTTCCAGTTTGTGTTTAACCATAGATCTGCAATTAAGTAGCATCAGGTTAAGACAGGTTACAGGGTTATTAGAGATGGAGGCATCATCAAGGCGAAAGTAGCATGAGTTGCATTGAGATGATAGTACGTTAGGGTCTATGGAGTGATGACATGATGAGGTGGGGGTCTTACCGATTTCAAATATCGCCTCGCGAGTGTAGCGGATTGCCTTAGGAAAGAGCGCTCTCTCGGGTGCCTGCGTGTTGCCCCTGTGGCCTGAGTCTCCTGTCCCGCGTCCCGTCTGGTCGCGGACGGGCGCAGACGGGCAGGACTCTGGCTTGACTCCGGCGCGCGATCGGCGTGCCCGCAATGCGCGTCCGCTGCGCGGAGCCATGGACGTATGGTTTTAAGCGCTCGAAGCGCGACGTGCAGTGTTCACACCTCGGAGACACACCACCTGAGACCACACCACCCGAGAGCACAACACTCACCTGTAAACTACTGCACAACAGCTTGGAACCGGTTCAGCCTTGCAACACTTACACAGCTCAGAGACACAACATCCGAGACCACAACACTCACCTGTAAACAACTGCACAACAGCTTGGAACTGGCACAGCCTTGCAACACTTACAAACCTCTGAGACACATCACCCGAGACCACAACACTCACTTGTTACTACTGCATAACAGCTTGGAACCGGCACAGCCTTGCAACACTTACACAACTCTGAGACACAACACAACACCCGAGACCACAACACTCACCTGTAAACTACTGCACAACAGCTGTGAACCTGCACAGCCTTACAACACTTACACACCTCTGTGACATGCTACCCGAGACTACAACACTCACCTGTGAACTACTGCACAACAGCTGGGAACGGGCACAGATTTGCGACACGTACACACCTCTGAGACACACCACCAGAGACCACAACACTCACCTGTAAACTACTGCACAATAGCTTGGAACTGGCACATCCTTGGGACACTTACACATCTCTGAGATACATCACCTGAAACCACAACATTTACTTGTAAACTGCTGCACAACAGCTTGGAACCGGCACAGCCGTGGCAACACTTACACACCTCTGACACACATCACCCAAAACCACAACACTCACTTGTAAACTACTGCACAACAGCTTGGAATCAGCACAGCCTTGCAACACTTACACACCTCTGAGACACAGCACCAAATCCCACAACACTCACCTGTAAACTACTGCACTACAGCTGTGAACCAGCACAGACTTACAACACTTCGAAACATCTGAGACACACCGCCCGAGACCACAACACTCACCTGTAAACTACTGCACAACAGCTTGGAACCAGCACAGCCTTGCAACACTTACACACCTCTGAGACACAGCACCAGAGCCCACAACACTCACCTGTAAACTACTGCACAACAGCTGTGAACCGGCACAGACTTACAACACTTAGAAACCTCTGAGACATGCCTCCCGAGACAACAACACTCACCTGTAAACTACTGCACAACAGTTTGGAACCGGCACAGCCTTACAACACTTACACACCTCTGAGACACATCACCCAGAGACACCATCCGAGACCACAACACTCACCTGTAAACAACTGCACAACAGTTTGGAACCGGCACAGCCTTACAATACTTACACAGCTCTGAGACCACAATACTAGAGACCCCGACAGTCACATGTAAACTACTGCACAACAGCTTGGAACCGGCACAGCCTTGCAACACTTACATACCTCTGAGATACACCACCCTAGACCACAACACTCACTTGTAACTACTGCAAAACAGCAGTGAACCGGCACCGCTGAGGCAACACTTACACACCTCTGAGACACACCACCTGAGACCACAACACTCACCTGTAAACTACTGCACATCAGTTTGGAACCGGCAGAGCCTTGCAACACTTACACATCTCTGAGACACACCACCCGAGACCACAACAATGACCTGTAAACTGCTGCACAAGATCTGTGAACTGGCACAGCCTTGTGACACTTACACACCTCTGAGACACACTACCCAAAACCACAACACTCACCTGTGAACTTCTGCACAACTGCTAGGAACCGGCACAGGCTTTCAACACTTACACACTTCTGAGACACACCATCATAGAACACAAGACTCACCTGTTAACTACTGTTTAACAGCTGCAAACACACTTACACACCTCTGAGACACACCACCCGAGACCACAACACTGACCTGTAAACTACTGCACAACAGCTTGGAACCGGCACAGCTTTGCAACACTTAAACACCTCTGAGACACATCACCTGAGACCACAACACTCACTTGTAAACTGCTGCACAACAGCCTGAAACAGGCACAGCCTTGCAACACTTACACACCTCTGAGCCACATCACGCAAGACCACAACACTCACCTGTAAACTACTGCACAACAGTTGTGAACCAGCACAGCCGTGGCAACACTTAAACACCTCAGAGACAAACCACCTGAGAACACAACACCCGAGAGCACAACACTCACTGGTAAAATACTGCACAACAGCTTGGAACCGGTACAGCCTTGCAACCCTTACACTCTTCTGAGACACAACATCCGAGACCATAACACTCACCTGTAACTACTGCAAATCAGCTTGGAACCGGCGCAGCCTTGCAACACTTACACACCTCTGAGACACATCACCCGAGACCACAACACTCACCTGTAAACTACTGCACAACAGCTTGGAACCGGCACAGCCTTGCAACACTTACACACCTCTGAGACACACCATTGTTTAAGTAGACTAAACTAAGAGAGGGAAGGAAACGTTGGGGAACACAAAGAGAGGTGCAGAAACAATTGAATACTCAGTGACATGTACTGTCAGAGATAACATATGTATTGGTAAAGCGCACAGTCACCCAAAGTCATCTTGGCGCTGAATAACAGATGTTTATTGTTACCCAACAGTACTCATTTTATTGAGCTCAGAAGGATGACAGGCTAAGTGGACGCACCAGGATTTGTACCTCGGACCATGAGGTCAAATACACGTTAGTCCACTGAGAAAACCAGGCCCAGCCTGACATGGAGGCAGACAGAGGGGAAGAAACAGAGGAATACACAGACAGACTCACAGACAGAAAGGCAGAGAGAGAGAGAGAGACAGACAGAGAGGGAGGTAGAGAGGCAGACAGAGGCAGAGAGAGACAGGCAGATGTGGAGACAGACAGCGAGACAGAGAAAGACAGACAGAGGGGCCGAAACAATGGAATACACTGGCTCTTGCATAGACCGAGAGGGAGGTAGAGAGGCAGACAGAGGCAGAGAGACAGGCAGACAGACAGTGAGACATACAGAGAGACAGACAGTGCGGCAGAAACAATGGAATACACAGGCAGATGCACAGACAGGGAGACAAGTGGAAAGCTTTGACCTTTCACCAAAAATCTTTTATGATAATCAGACCATCACAAACATTGTGCGATGTACCCTTGTAGGATTTCATGGCACTAGTCCCATGGCTGGCCCTGGGGTGTCTGGAGCAGCAGTGCAGTGTGGGGTTTCCTTTTGTTGGCACAGTAGTCCATGTTGCATTAGTGAAGACGGTTCAGCATGGGTTGTGCTTGTAGTGCTGTGCAGTGTAGAATGCCCAGGCAGTGTCAGGACAGTGAGTGAACTATGAGACTGCCGTGCCTGCAGTGCAGTATGGGTTGAGCCTCCACCATCACTGCCGCATGAGATGTGACTGCGTTGGCAGTACAGCATGTTGCATCTGTGAAGATGGCTCTGCGTGGGACACGCGTGTAGTGTCTGTACATCGGTGGATGCTCTGGCCAGGGTACAAGTCCTAAAAAAAGAAGTGGGGGACTAACCAAGTTAGGCAGTATGGAAGTAAAATCATGGCGCGTGACATAGCGGTGCGTGACACCAGACAAAGTACATCACAACTCATGCCTCACAGGAAGTGACATCACATCCTAACACCTCAGACATGTGTTTAGCTGGTCTATCATGAGTACATTTGAGCGTGTTACAAGATTAACAAGAGAGATTTTGCATTGGGTTGTGTCAAAAAAGTGACGCAACCCCGACTTGAAATCTGTGCCTCAATTTATACATTTATGTTTTTTTTAAACTCTGCCACAAAGAAACTGACAGCAAGGAGAAATGTGGCAATACATCTGTTCTGCTTAGTTGGTTACAAAGTCTGCATTTTGAAATATCTTATGGGGTTGAGGCACCTGCTGCATAGATCTTTGGGTGCCCGGTATATCTCAGGAAATGATAATAATGGTAAGATAACTCTGGAGGTTTGCTGGACAGATTCATGCTTTTGCTAAGCCTAGTTTTGAATCAAAGTAGTACAGAGGGTTAATGTGCATCCTGCAAAGCACATCGTGTAATATGCAGATGACAGATTTTCATTTCATGTTGCTAGGTAAGTGGGTTACTCCTTTTAACACAAAGATCCTTTTGTAATTTGCCTTTCATAAACTGTAATCCTTCTAATATAGCACAGTGAGCTATAGAGAGCATGTGACTCCCACATCTTGTAACCCCCTGTCTCATGTAACACATCCTACATGTTAACTTACACACTTACACACTTACACTTTATGTCAATGTATGTTAATGTATGATGCAAAGTGCTCTGATACTCTGCATTTGGATGAGTAGCTTAAAGCGATGATAGAAATAAAACAAAAGAGTGGTATTTAAATTGTTATTTGTGCAAATACTGCGACAGGCCAAACCATCTTACATTCTTACAGTGCGTGTACATCTATTATAAGCCACTGAACAGCAGTCAAAAGCTGCCTCTCTTGAGTACCTGTGAAGTGATAAGCTGTGTGCCTTTGTTCCCCTTCCATTGCATTTGCATGTAGGTGTGAGGCCCCAGATAGCTCCTAACCAGGCTACTCCAGCAAAACAAGCATTGGCATATCCAATAGGTCTCGCTTTTGGGACCTTATAAGTGTTTAGCCATGCAACAGTTGCATAAAAGCGAGACCTATTGGCTATGCCAATGCTTGTATCTGTTTATTACTGCTCTGTAGTAATGGCTGCGCACGGGTGCCACCATTACTACATAGAAGTAATAAACAGGAAAAAAAAAACTGGCTCATGGAGAACATCAAAATGGCCGCGAAAGTGAAAGTGATCGCGATCAAATATTAAAGCGGCCGTGCTTCCGCGAAAGTGAGGCGTGCGCGCGCCGGCGCACGCCCGCGCACGCCCGCGCACATGCACTGTAGCTCTAGGCTACAGTGGTAGAATTTTTTTGAGCCCTCACAAAAAGTCTCGCCAGACGGCATGCGCTGGGTCAGGCGAGACCTAAAGAGGCCTGATCGCCACTTTACTTAGGCCTTCGTCTAGGGCCAGCAGGAATAAAAAAAAAAAGCCCCCTCCCCTCATGCACGTTGCTACATGGAACGAAAGCAGACAACGTACAGGCACTGCTGAATGTGCCCTGGTGTCTGAAACCTACACTCGGACTAATTCAGCGTTTGTCAGTGGAGCCAACTTCTTGTCAGGTTGGACGGCGTCTACCGTGTGAAATTAGAGGGTTAACGCAGTCCAACCATGTGTACCTCCGACTTGTGCCCTGGCTGTGGTGGTTTTGGTATACTACAGTCCTCTGACTACAGTACCTGTGTGTGTGTGTGTGCGTGCGTGCAGTGAGTGTACAGCAGTGGGCGCTCGGGTGGTGTCGGTACAGTACAGCCCCCTGTGTACAGTAGGTGGTTCTACACAGGCTGAGTATGCAGTGACTGTACAGCAGTGGGCGCTCTGGTGGTGTCGGTACGGTACATTCCCCTGAGTACAGTAGGTGGTTCTGCGTGGGCTGAGTGTGCAGTGACTGCACAGCAGTGGGCGCTATGGTGGTGTCGGTATGGTACAGCCCCCTGTGTACAGCAGATGGTACAGCATGGGCTGTGAGTGCAGCGACTGTACAACAGTGGGCGCTCTGGTGGTGTCGGTACGGTCCAGTCCTCTGAGTAGAGCAGCTGGTACTACATGGACTGTGTGTGTATGTGTTTGTATAGTGACAGTACCACTGTGGAAGGGGTTACATTTGTGCAGCAAGGTAACATCACACAGAAGCGATACTGTGACTAGTAGGAGAGTTGTTTCCCTGTGTGAAGTGATTGTCGCAATGCAGCCTGTGAGGCAATGACAAGTGTTTTTCTCATGTCAGCGTTGCTGTCATGCACTAATAAACTCAAATTTGAAATGTGCACTCTAGTAATAAATGTGTGGATGTGTGTTTAATAGAACACCTGCTCTAAATAATGTATTAGGCCATATTTATTTTCAGTGCTTTGGCATAAATATGTATATATAAATAAACATTATAAATAAATATATGAATATATAGACATGCGTATATAGGCCGGTGCTCTAACCCTCCTTCTGTCCCCTTGCAGCTGTGGATCAGGCCCAGAAGCCTCAGCTCACCAGTCTCCTGCAGGTCATGCTCAGCTCCTGGAACGCTGCCGCCACCCCTAACCCCAGCATCCTGCTCGCCCTGCGGCTGGCCACGGACCACAACCTGCAGGTGGAGAAGGCCATGGTCCTGAGGCTGAAGGAGAATGCCGTCCAGCGGATCGTCAACAGTAAGGAAGCCATTACCTCTTAGAAGCCTATCGGTTCTACACCTGTCTGACCCTCAGCATCTGCAGCGTCCCGCCACACTCATACCTGTCCTCAACCCGCTTCAAATTTACAACTGTAGCGGGCCAATTACGAGTCATTCATGAGTACGTGAAGTAGGACTCGCACAGTACTACAGCATGTCCTTTATTCACAGGCTCCACCATTCAGGAGCCTGGGGTAACTATGGGGTAACATCTCGTAATGCAGTGGGGCCTATTCTCAAACTGCATTTTTTGTCGTACGCTTCATAGTACCATAAAATTCCTACTCACAAACCTACATGCTGATGTCTACTCTCCGCCTCTCCTATCTCTCATGTGTGGAGATCTCCGTCCCGACTGCAGAAATCTACGCACACGTACACCTACTATTTAGTAGCAACTGAGGAAGGGATACAAGAGTGGCTCGAAAATGAGGAATATTTACTACCAAAGGTAGGGGGTTTTGGGAGGAATAAGGAGGAGTTAATGGAGGGCTAGAGAGTCATAAAGGGAGTGACATACGCCCACCCACAAACGAGTAAATCCCCTCCTAGTCACAAACAGCACTTTTGTAGTTACTACAGCCAAAGAGGAACATAACTGTACTTCAGCACCGCCCATGGCCACTCACTGGTACTGCAACACTGCTCCTTACAAAAGAATGGAACTAGGTACTCAAAATTAAAAAAGCTTCCGAAATAATATTGAAATAAATTAAATTATTGAAACAATTCAAAATATAAAAACACATAAATAATGCTAAAAATTGACTATTAGTAAAACAAAATGTATTTATTTATTTGATTTGCCTTTCATTTAATACAAAAAAGGAATGTAACATTAACATTCATTAAAACAAATTACTTTTAATTCATTCTATACATCACTTTTAGTAATATGCAATACATAATAAAATATATACTTTAGTTGGAATAATTTTATTTCAATAAATTGAAAATATTTCAATTTGTAATTTGCACTTTCATTATTAATGCTATTTTCTTTACATTGCTCTTTATTTAAAATAAACATGTAAATATTTAAAATTAACTAAACTTTTTCTAATTTTTGTTTAATAAACTTTAAAACTTTTCCCTATTTTATCAAAGGGAGGTCTTTATTCAATTGCGGAGGTCTCCCTCAAGTGTGTGGAACATCAATTAGGGTTGTAAAGTCACTACTAGCAGTAACTTTATGGTCATATTTGACATTTATTCTGACTCCAATCCCTATTTCAGAAGTGGGGACATGTAAGTCTTCACTTTTGAGTAGAGTTTGCATTTGTCAATGATGAATAGCCAGATGTAGTAAAGTTAATCAAAATCAAAGGAGTAAATTTACTTGTAATAAATCAAAACTTGCAGATTATAATAAATCAAAACTTGCAGATTTACCTTTGTGAACAAGCTCTAGAGAGTTACTGTGCCCCATCAACCATGAAGCTCTATTAGAGACCATGAGGGACTCAAAAAAATGCCAAAATAATGACATTATGGCCTTTCATACATATAATTTGATTCTTTCTATGCACAACCAACTTCATACACTGAGCTAGTCATAGTTAGTGTAGAAGTTTAGGTTTTGAATAGGACCCCTTCTTTTTGGGTCCTGATGAATGACACTGGCCTGTGCGGCCCCTCTGTACTGGCAGAAACATGTTGACCATATAGAGACCCTAATGTCCAGCTCTTGTTTTAATCTCACTGTAGGGAGCACTAACCAAATAGGTTTATTGTTAACTTTGAGATATTTTTATGTCACCACAATTGTAAGGTAGCTGTACTATTCCCTAAAATATCTTCTTCACATTCTCAAAATTTGATCTCAATCAAGAGGTCACATATTTTGAAACCTTTTGGGGCAAACTAGATCCCATGACCTGCCCAACAAGGAGCAAACCCCGATGATGGAGCATGCCACTAAAGTGAGGGAGGGTCTTTGAGTCTTAGAATTCTATTCATTCATTCACCTACGAAGAAACATTCACCTCTCTCTCCCTTTGTGGAACATTGTACCTTTTGATCTTGAGAGTCTAAGCTGTGGGCATGTGTGATGGACCCCTCTAGAAATTCCTGCCACTCCCTTATTGATGATGAATGTTACATTTTTAATCACCTGACAGAAATTGGGCCCTTCAATGTCATACAATAGAGATTGAAAACATACAAAAAATGAACAGTTCACAGTCAATGTCTTCTTCAATCTTGGAGTCAAATGTTCTTATTGTCATCTCTGGCATCACACATAAGTCTTAAAAATCTGTTAGATTTCAAGTCAAAAGAACAAAATCAAATTAATTTACATATAAAAACCCCTTCAATCTCTACTGATATGCATGTGAACTCCTTGATAGAAAATTAAATTAAACGGATAGTGTAAAAAAAACATATAAAAAATAAAACCAAAACATTGTCGAATAATGACTATAAGGTTAAAAGGTTAATGGAGTTAAAAATCCAGTTTACAGACAAAACTTGAAGTACACCATTTAATCTAAGTTAAAGGCCACAGCCCACTCTTTGTGTACTTGATGCCTTTAATTTAAAATTTTGTTAAAATGCATTGAGTGAATTTTCCAATATTATTGTATTTTATCTAGTAATTTAGTAGATCTTTGAATGCTAAAAACAACCCATTTCCAGGTAAGAGGCGTACAGGTGCATTTCACACTGTTTCTGTACCTAGGTCCAAGGGATTTTCCCCCAGCCTATTGGTGGAGGCCTCCATCACCAACCATGATGGCACCAAATATTCATCATCAAGTGATTTTCTTAGAGGAGTCAAAATGTAGTCAAATTTCACTCTTTCTGAAAGAAATGTTTTCCTGAGATGAGTTGCACCAGCAATTTTGTAAAGGTGCCCAATGGCACCAAAATGTGTTATCACATGCCTGAACTTAAACGGATTATGCATTATATATTGGTAGTAAAGCAGTAAAGCAATGACCGTGAAGGTAATCCTTGGTTAGAAGAAGACTCCAGGATGGGCAGAGCGGGAGAGTCTTGATATGAGACAGCCTGAGAAATGGGGCTAGAGACATACTGACTGAGATGGAGACTGAGAAAGGAGTGGAGTACCGGAGGCCAAAAGAGCAATAGATAAAGAGAGATCCAGAAAAGGATTTGGAATAAGGGCCTGGTCTAGATACTGACGCATGAGAGGCAGAACTACGGATAGAGCGAGGCAAAGATTAAGAGACAGGCACAGAGACAAACACGAGACACAGATTTTGAGGAACACGCAGGTTATGCTTGAGAGAGCCTCAAATTGAGAGGGAGAATCGATTCGCAGAAGTCTGCTTTGAAGTAAATTGGGGGATTCCTGCGGGTGGGCTGGCAACAGGGTTCAGACTGGAACCTTTGAAGGCATTCGGTGCTATTGCTATGTAAGACCTATAGCAGGCCTGTACGTGTGAACGTGATTCACTGTTCTAGTGGGCTCGAGAGCAGCTCTTTCAGGGCCGGAGGTGTGTAGTCCATTTCCTCAAGTTCAAGGTAGGTATGTCTGCCTGGCTCTGTCTCTTGTGGCATCTTCCTCTTGCCAGAGAAAGTCATTGGGGCGATGATGAGGCAATTAAAGAAGGACTATTATGAGCATTTGTAAAGCACGCTATCACCCATAAGGGTATCCTGGTGTGGGGCCCTGCCTAGGGTACATTGGTTAATTGAAAAGCCAGGTTTTCAGCTTCTTTTTAAAATTCAAGAAGAGAGGAGGAGGCTATGATGTGGAGTGGGAAGTTGTTCAACACCTTAGGAGTGATGTAAGAGAATGCCTATCCTCCTGATCTGGTTCTGTGTCTGTATGGGATGTAAGTGAGTAGGGGTCCTGAGGAGCAGAGGTGTCTGGGCTGTTGGTGGAAGGAGACGCAACTGTTCAGGTAGTTGGGGCTTAAGTTGTGTTGAGCCTTGAATGTATGTGTGAGGAGTTTGAAATTAGGGCATTTGTGTTTTGGGCATCAGTGGAGCTTTTTGAGGTATGGTGTGAAATTAGTCTGGCTGCTGAGTTCCGGATGGCTTGTAGTCTTCTGTGAAGTTCCTTGCGGATCCTGACACACAGGATGTTTTCATAGACCAATTTTCTGGTGACTAGGGCGTGAGTGGTTGTGTTTTGGGAGTCATTTGGAGATCTTCGTCAGCTTCTTTAGGTGTAGAAGCAGGATGCATTGACAGTGTTAACTTGTGAGGTCATGTCCAGTTCTCTGTCGACGATAAATCCGAGTTTCCTGGTGTGGGTGCTGGGTGTGGGCCTGAGTTTTGGCGGCCACCAGTGGAAGTCCCATGGTAAGGTGTTCTTGCCAAAGATCACTACTTCTGTCTTGCCAGAAGAAGGAGACAGTGCAGCGAAGTGCGGGTCCTTGGGCGCCAATGTCATGCAGGCACCTGATGAGGATGGTGTGTGAGACCATGTGAAATGCTGTAGAGAGGTCTAGGGGAATGAAGGCTGCTGTGTCTCTTCTGTCAAGGATCCTGCAGAGGCCGTTTATACCACCAATGAGCGCAGTTTCTGGACTGTAGTTATACCTGAATCCGGACTTCATGGCGTCGAGGAACTACTGGTTACTGAGGTGGTCGGTGAGGCATTGGTTGATTAGTTCTCTAGGACCTTTTCCGGGTGTGGTAGGAGGGAGATGGGTCTGTAGTTCCGGAGCGTGGCTGGGTCAGTGGATAGTTCCATCAGCACGGGGGTGACGGTGGTGTGTTTCCAGGCTAGTGGAAATGTGGCTGCGCCGATAGAGGCATGGAGGATGGATGTTAGTGCTCGCTGATCGGTAGGAAACCTTTGGTGAAGGCTTGGTGGGGACATGGGTCAGATGAGGCCCTGAGTGGATGGCCTTCATGATATTGGCAAACTGATTGAGATTATGAGAAGTAGACAAAGAGAAAAATATTGGGAGATGGATCCAAACAAAAATACAGTGACAATTATGTACAGATATTTCCAAAGGTAAAGACAAATATCATTGGATAGATCCAGACAAAGCGACAGAGGGATTACTTTTGAGAGAATGATCTAAAGACTGAAAGAGTAAAACAAGTAAATAGAGGTAACATTAAAGATAAAGACAATTTCTGAGAAAGAAATCGAAATATTGACACACAAACACAACTATTGAGAGACACAGCCAAACAATAAGACATAGAGACAAGTGCTGGAAACAGATTAAATTAGTAGAGAGAACTACAGAGACACTCCCAAAGACATAGAAACAGATATTGAGGAACAAACCAAAAGATAGAGACAGAGCAGCAACTATTGAGAGAGCGGTCCAGGGACTGAGACATAGATGTAGCTATAGCTCTACAGGGGCAGATCCAAAGAAAGGCGAGAGAATACAGCTTCTGAGACTCAACTGCTAATGCTAATCTACAGGAACCTAAGCAACATGAGAGAGATAGTGAACGAGAGACATTGTCAGAGATGGAAATGACAGGAGAAACATGATAAAACTGAGGCTGGAGATACTGAATCAGAAGCTGCCACAGATGGACACATTGAGGTTTTCACCAGCAGATGAAGTGATATATGTCTTCTTTTGTAGACGAGGACTTCTCTTCGGGGCTGGTGGCGCTCTACGTGCTGGCTCTGCAGGCTTCCTGTGAGAACCCCCGGAATGTGACAGCTTTGAACACCAACATTGACCTGGTGCAAATCCTGGAAGACAAGTACCAGGAAGAACTAAGGAACATTGGTGAGTTGCGGCCATTTGTCTCCTTCACCTGGGGATATTAACATCCTCAGAGTTCTATTGTCTCTCTCTCTGTCCCTCTCACTCCCTTCTCCCTCATTGTTCGAATCCCTTCTCTTTTTCGATGCTTCTTTCATTCTCTTGCTCTCTTCCCTTTACTATCTGCTCCCCGTCGCTCTCCATCATTCCCTCTCTCTCTACAGCTCTACTGTACTCCCCTGTACTGTACTCCCCTCCTCTGTTTTATTCTCTCTTTCTGTTTCTCATCCTTTTCCACTTCTTTCTCTCTGTCACTCTCTCTTGCCTCACACCTGCCCTTCTACTTTGCTAATGTGTCTTTTTCCTGCCTGTCCTTGTCTCTTTCCATCTTCACCCTTTCCCTGTACAAGTCTAGCCTATCTCATCCCTACTTTTCTTTCCTTCTCCATGCTTTTCATGCCCTACCTCTAGCCTGACGCCCTATCCTTTCTCCACCTATCTTACTCCCTAGGACACATTTCTCTCCTGCACATCTCTGTTGTCGCTCCATCTCACCCGCCTCACCACATACCTCTCTTCTCTGCACTCTCACCTCTCTTTTCATTGTTTATCTTCCACCTCCACATCTCTGTGGTTAATCTCTCGTCCTCCTCCAATGCATCTCCCCAACACCATCTTCTGTCTCTCTCCTCTCAACCTTTAACTCTACTCTTTCTACCTCCTAAATAGCCATTTCTTTCATTCTCTTTTTTTGCCTCCACAACTGTAGCCCTACCTTCTTCACCTGTCCTTTCCTCTTGCTTTCTTGCCTCTAACCACTATTATTCTCTTCACTACCTCTGTCCCTTCCCTCTCTGCCTCTTTTCATTGCCTCCTCACCACTATCTCCCCACTTCTTTGTCTACTCTCTCTATCTCCATAAAGCTTACTCCTTTCTGCCCAAAAGAACCTTCCAAATGTGAGAGTTTCCCCAATGGCAACAATCCTCATTATGCTCCATGTTTTTATCAAACAATTCCATTGTATCAAGCGAGGGAGCTGCCCTCACCAGCAAAGCCAAGAGCATCTCCCACATACACTCAAGCCAATGATCGTCTACAAACGGCAGACAATTAAATAGGAACACTCACAGGTCTGATACTAGCTGGAGAGAAGGTACACCGGGATGAGGTGTGCTCTGCACAATTATAGGTAGCAGTGGCGTACCGCTAAATGATGCCTCCCCTGAGAATGGGCTCAACGGGGGACCACTGAACTGTTGGGCCCCCCTACACTGCAGGGATCTCCTCGATAAAGCAGAGAGGTTTTACCGAGCGTTTAACTATTTCTTATTGCATACAAATGAACGCATTCTGCAAGGCATGCAAGTGCATGACTTAGAGGGTGAGGGGCCCCTCCACAGCAAGAAACCCTGGGGGCCCCCACACGGCGGGGGTTGCCTCTGATGTGCCCCTGATAAGTAGTCTGATGTCCCTGAACCATCACCCAATTGTGTACCTGTCCACAGCAATAAGCTACTCATCACACATTGAACAGGCAAGGAATCACTGAAGAATCTGCAATATGCCATTGGCCAATGGAGGACTTTAATGTGGCTCCCACTGCAGGTGCCAACAAGCTGCATACTATGACCAGTTCTTGGCATCTCACAGTGACAATCTGATATGGGATGATATTCACAAAGCACATCCCAACAGGTCTCTCCACCATGTCTCCCTCCAACCTATGCCTGCGTAGGGCCATGAACCTGCCACAAAAATAACTCAGAATGGACAAGCAGGTAAAGTAACCAGTCAAGTGGACAATGATCATAACTAAAACCATAAAGAGACCTGTGGAGCAGCTCAAAGCTACACCCTAAAAGAAAAACATAAACTGCGCTCCTCTCACGCACTTCTTCAACCATCAAACCCCTATGCGCTGCATCCCATAACATGATAATGCACCTCGGTGGATATCACACATGACATGGAAACACTTCCCACATAGGATCAAAAACAGGACCACACACTTCCAACCACTCAACCTATCCGGTGTCACGTGTTACCCGCGTAGGCAAGTGCTTCTGCCCTCTCATGGTGGTAATAAGCGCTGTATCAATGTTGCAATACAAGACAATGTACTTACCTGAGCTTAACTTTAACTTTCTCTACGTAAATTGCGTCTGCAACATTATTAGACCAACTTGAGAGAATCATGAAACCTAAACGAGCAAAGGTTTGTGGTGTTGGTGAAATCACTGGGGCAGTGGGACCCAGGGAGCGCCCTAGAAGCCTCAGTTTGAGGCATGAGAATACTCGCCAATGATTATAATTACAGTTCTTTCTGTTTAAATATATTTGAAGGATTGTTCTAGCTGTAGGTTTGTTGTTCTCACCAAAGATAATAAGTGTGTAATGAGTCCATATGGGGCCGCCTGGTGCTGGCAGCAAACATGTGATCAGACCAGCCTCGCACCACTCAACTGGTCCAATGACTTTTCACACAAATAACCTTAAGTATCCAACACAGTCAGAGGCCCCCAATATTAATGCATTCATATAGGATCCCAGCCATTTCCACTGCCTGACTGTCCCTACTATAGTTTTGTTTAAACAAAATCTAAAAGTGAAAGAAAGTGAATTATTTTGCCTCAAATAGAGCCAGGCTCGGTGGTGCATTGTAGCATGTGTGGACCCACCTCAGATAGAGCCAGGCTCGGTGGTGCATTGTAGCATGTGTGGACCCACCTCAGATAGAGCCAGACTCGGTGGTGCATTGTAGCATGTGTGGACCCACCTCAGATAGAGCCAGGCTCGGTGGTGCATTGTAGCATGTGTGGACCCACCTCAGATAGAGCCAGGCTCGGTGGTGCATTGTAGCATGTGTGGACCCACCTCAGATAGAGCCAGGCTCGGTGGTGCATTGTAGCATGTGTGGACCCACCTCAGATAGAGCCAGGCTCGGTGGTGCATTGTAGCATGTGTGGACCCACCTCAGATAGAGCCAGGCTCGGTGGTGCATTGTAGCATGTGTGGACCCACCTCAGATAGAGCCAGGCTCGGTGGTGCATTGTAGCATGTGTGGACCCACCTCAGATAGAGCCAGGCTCGGTGGTGCATTGTAGCATGTGTGGACCCACCTCAGATAGAGCCAGGCTCGGTGGTGCATTGTAGCATGTGTGGACCCACCTCAGATAGAGCCAGGCTCGGTGGTGCATTAGAGCATGTGTGGACCCACCTCAGATAGAGCCAGGCTCGGTGGTGCATTATATCATGTGTGGACCCCATTTTTGCACCAGGATTAATGAGACCAAGAGAGGTTGTGTAGGTCCCAGGAGCACTGAGAATGGGTCCAAGATAACTGCTGTGGAATGCATTCCCCCTGGACCCAGGCATTCATCTATGTTCTCTCATTGTACCCCTCTCTCACAGAAGAGCAGGGCCGTCCACTCTCCAACGACTTCCAGATTGGCCTGGACATCATAGCGCTCTGCCTCCAAGATGTGCCTGTAAATGTCTCCCCTGTCCTGGATACCGGCAGTGTCAACATGGGTCACGGGGACCAGGATAGCTTCTCTGTTGGTGAGTCAAGGTTGTTCTCGTCCAGTGGTTTGAATCAGTAGATGCTACTAGTCAAGTCATGCTTTGAAGATGGCCAATGGTTGCACTTACAGAGCCAGTTCTTGAGAAGAGCCTGTTCTTTCTTACAGACACCGCTGCGGTCGTGGTCTTGGGCCTGACGTGTGTGGTTAGGAGAGGGGACATCACCCCAGAGGAGACAGAAGCCATCACACACACCCTGAGATCCTTGGTGCAGAAAATTCTAAATCAGTCCCAAAGCGATGGTGAGATTGGAAACCTTTACAGCACCGGGCTAGCCATGCAGGTGAGACACTTCAAAAGATCACAGATCGCTTACTTCCAATCTACTTGGACAATCTACCTTCTCCACTGGTTTTAATGCGTGTTCTATTTCAACCATCTCAAAATCCTTTTCAACTCTTTTTATTACTTCCATACTTGAGACTAACAAAACCCTATCACAGGGCAGTCACTTTAAAAATGGAGTATCCCGCACATTCATCCACCCACAGCTCTGTTCATCTCAGCTGCTTTGTCCCAAGCCCACCTCAGATGCCTTGACCCTCTGCCAATGAACCTGTCACTGCTCCCTTCAAGGCAGCTCATCAAGGCAGAAAAGCACCTCTCTCACCTGGTGGCCAAAGCCTGGAATAACCTTCCCCCTGTACCTCAGGACCGCCCGGACGCTCCAGCAATTCTAGAAATGACCCAGGACCTGGATGTTCGTCTCGAGACCCTCATGAGTGATTTGCTGTGCTTTACAAAAACCCAGATTGATTGATGGGGAAAGCTCTCTCCTAAGAATTCTCCCTGTCATGTTCACCCCAATGTGATTTGAGCAGTAGCGGCTGGCAGGGAATGAGGGTGGAGAGGCGGGGGGGATGGTGGGTTTGGCCTGGGACAAAATAATTTCTTTTTTTTTTAAATGCACCTGTTCTGCCGGCTGTGTCTCTCCTCTGCTTCTTGAGTCCAGGAACCAGGAAGCCCCCAGGCCATGGATCGGCGCTCAGATATGGACTGGGGTCCTGGGCATGTTCCCCACCAGGCTGTGTAAAACAGCTTGGTGGGGAACATGCAAAGTGTGCAGGACTGTTTGACCAGGCCAAGACAGCCTGCCAAGTGGTCATGGGTACTTCGGAGTGTGCAAACCACTCCTCCCCCCTCTGCCTCCAGCCCCGCCTGCCCTAACCCAGCCCCGAATCTGCGAACAATAGAATGATATTAACCACGTTATTATAATTTTATTTTTCCTGCTCAAAGAGCTGTGGGGTGACGCTCCTCCGCCTTAGCGGAGGAGCCACCCCTGTTTTGGAGCCTTCAGGCCCAGTAGCCCCCCTTCACCAGAAAAACAAATGTGGCCTTTTCAGAGAGAAGGAGACTGGGCAGATGTGTGTCATTCCTCCTCCAGCGAGTTATGATCTGTCACATGGGGAGTGCTGGGAGTCGGACACGCTGTCAGAGGAACTCTTATTTACAGCTGATGGTAAAGTAGACCCCACCCTCGTACCTCAATTCAACACACACACTCAGCGGGCCTGATTCACAGACGTAAAGTTAGACTTTTGGTCTGAGTTTAGACCAAAAGTCGAACTTTATAACTTTTCGGAATTCACAAAGGTAAGTTACGAGTAGTATCTTTACGTCTGCGCTCGGGCGGAATTTCCGCACTCTGGGCAGAGATCAGACCTGAGTGTGGAGATTCCTCTCCGCGTGGGGAAATTCCACTCCTGATTTTGCCCTGAGTGTGGAAACTACGCCCCGATTGCATACGTAAACATACTACCCGTCACTTAGCTTTGTGAATACTGAAAGGCGTGAACTTAGACTTCTGAGCTAGGTTTACCTTTGTGAATCGGGCCCAGTGGTTTCACAATTATATCGTTTTTTATTATTTCAGTACTTGTCTATATAACAAATGTATCAGAGGGATCATAATTAATGCAAACAACGCAGAAGACAATGCATATTAGGGTGAAAGTTAACGCGGCGTCCATCATATTTCATCACACATCCCTAAGCTGCTCATCTCTTTCTATGCATTGTGTCTCCAATAGATCTGGGCATCCACAAATGGCTGTATTAATTCACAAAGTGTTATATGCCAAGCCATGTTTAGTAAGCTATGCTGTCATTGGGTCAACAGTGGGGATTCATCTCTCATCATCTTCACTCATTGGCCAGTGCATGTTCTAACCCCACCCCTGAGCCAATACCCTACATCTTTCTTGCTATGGTGTCTTGCAGAGCCAAGAGGCGTCACTCCTGCTCACTTCCTGCTTTGCTGCAATGACGTACGTGCAGAAAGCCCCCCTTTCAAAGGCTGCAGAATGCTCCTTTCTCTTTCTTTCACCCACGCTGGTACTCTGTAAGGTCATTTTTCCTTGCAGTCATGGTGACAACATGTGCACCAGGAAGGTGGAAAGTTTCCCTTCTCTGCCTTGTTGGTTTAAGAGTCAGAAACTCTTGGAGTTTATAAACCGAGGTATGGTGATGGAGCAGACACGTGTCAGCATCACTGTGCACACAGTCTGCCTTCCCACCCCCCATGTGTATCCACACGTTCTCTAATGTTAAATGCAGTCATGTTTACGTACCATGAGGCCCGGCTTCCATGGAACATGCCCTGCCACATATGAATGAATGAATGAATGAAAGTGATTTTGTATTGCGCAACTTAGCCCAATGGGCGTCAAGGCTCCTAACCAGATAAAACTGACTTAAAAATAAAAACTAGAAGAGCTTACTGGTAGGCTTTTATAAAATACCAAGTTTTGAGAGCCTTCCTGAAAAGGGCAAGAGAGGGTTGCGACTTAATCTCCAAAGGGAGATTATTCCAGAGTAGAGGTGCAGCAATAGAAAAAGCTCTACTCCCCCATCTGACCTTCTTAAAACGAGGAACTGCCAGCTGATTAGAATCTGAGGACCGGAGATGCCTACTAGGAATGTAACGGGTCAGCAAGGATCCCAGAGCATCTGTGGGACCAGCCTGCAGGGCTCTATAAGTAAGGCAGAGAAGTTTAAAAGAGATTCTGAAAGTATGACATGCAGATCCGCTACCATTCATGCATTCACCGTCAGCTCACCCGTGTTCTCTCGCCATGATCTCTCCCAGTCCAGTCCTGGCCACTGCTCGCTTAGGCCCTCCCACCTGGCCATCCAAAGAGCTCTCCAGGTCCACACCATTCAAGGGCTTCTTGTGCATACAAAACTAAGCGGAATATTTATGAAAATAGTGGCGCAATCCACCCTGCTGCCCAGAACTGCATCACTGGGGAAGGGTATTTATCCAATACGGTGCATTCCGGTCCTTTCCCCTTGCCTTGCGCTGGTGCCATTTTGGAAGGCGAGCATCATGCGAGAGGCGTTTTCCTCTTTGTATGTGAGCTGCAGAATACAGTACATGTAGAAAGAGAAATAAACGAGGAGAAATAAAGATATTTCTCCTCGTTACGCCTCACCTGCGGAGGAATACGATTTTGGCACATTCCCATGTTTACAAGTCCTTGTAAATCTGAGAAGGCATCAAAAACCATGGGGTTTCCTTCACGCTCCCTGTGCCCAGGACGCTACGCTGCTTGTGGGGGCCTTGGATCGCCTAAAAAACGGGACTGCGAGGACCTTGGAGCATTGCGCTCCGCTAACTCGGCTCACCTGCTCCTCTTCCCGCTGGTCACTCCACCCACGCCACGCCTCGCGGCCCCCGCTGCGCGGGAGCCGCTCGCAGGCTTCATCACCATTTAAAAACTTGGCTGGTGTACTGCAGGTTGGGTTTCCTTCACGCTCCCTGTGCCCAGGACGCTACGCTGCTTGTGGGGGCCTTGGATCGCCTAAAAAACGGGACTGCGAGGACCTTGGAGCATTGCGCTCCGCTAACTCGGCTCACCTGCTCCTCTTCCCGCTGGTCACTCCACCCACGCCACGCCTCGCGGCCCCCGCTGCGCGGGAGCCGCTCGCAGGCTTCATCACCATTTAAAAACTTGGCTGGTGTACTGCAGGTTGGGTTTCCTTCACGCTCCCTGTGCCCAGGACGCTACGCTGCTTGTGGGGGCCTTGGATCGCCTAAAAAACGGGACTGCGAGGACCTTGGAGCATTGCGCTCCGCTAACTCGGCTCACCTGCTCCTCTTCCCGCTGGTCACTCCACCCACGCCACGCCTCGCGGCCCCCGCTGCGCGGGAGCCGCTCGCAGGCTTCATCACCATTTAAAAACTTGGCTGGTGTACTGCAGGTTGGGTTTCCTTCACGCTCCCTGTGCCCAGGACGCTACGCTGCTTGTGGGGGCCTTGGATCGCCTAAAAAACGGGACTGCGAGGACCTTGGAGCATTGCGCTCCGCTAACTCGGCTCACCTGCTCCTCTTCCCGCTGGTCACTCCACCCACGCCACGCCTCGCGGCCCCCGCTGCGCGGGAGCCGCTCGCAGGCTTCATCACCATTTAAAAACTTGGCTGGTGTACTGCAGGTTGGGTTTCCTTCACGCTCCCTGTGCCCAGGACGCTACGCTGCTTGTGGGGGCCTTGGATCGCCTAAAAAACGGGACTGCGAGGACCTTGGAGCATTGCGCTCCGCTAACTCGGCTCACCTGCTCCTCTTCCTAAAGCCCCGCCCCCCTCATTATTTATTTCCGGCTACGTACTTCCGCAGCGCGGATCGCAGCGCGGGCGAAGCCCGGGCCAAGGGCGGGCCCGTTGTAGCCCGTTCGAGCCCGCAAGAGACCGGACCGGGCTACGTCCCTTTCATTCACGGACTTGGGTGCAGGTTTGAACTGGGCTTAATATTCACACTGCTGTTTTGTTTGCTGGTTGATAGAGTTTAGCGGGTACAGTGGGAGTTAGGCATTGCTTGACATAGTGGTGGGTGCTCTAACGCAATTTTCCCCCTATACTCTGAGCTTAGCGCAATGGCCACCAAAACGGGCAGGAATCTTGCTCGCAATGACAACCTCACGGGCACCTTAGATAATTTCATCATCAGAGCTAACTCAGTGATAGATCAGGGCATAGTTCTTATGGAACGAAGGGTTTCGCAAGAACTTGCTCAGGCCAGACGTTCTTCTCTGGGTCCTTTAGCCTCTGTTTGTACTCCCCGAGCCATTGAGGGTACTCCCAACTGTACAGGCGCCAAATCATCCACACTCCCACTGACCCAATTCATAGATGACACACCACAGAGTGACACCACGAGTTGCGATGAACTAATAACATCACCGAAAGCTAGATCCCCTCCACCGCTGTGTTCAGGCCCTACCCTGCGAAACAAGAAGGATAAAACTCTGATAGTGCCTTCGAAGAATAAATCCAAAGCTCCTAGTGGGAAAAGAACCTATCCTGGGGGTAATAAAACCTCAAAGCGTCGGGATAATCTAACGACTGAAGTTCCCATCATGTTAAGTGAAGATTCTGAGTCATGCACCCCGCACCTAGCTGCCCCTACTGTTACGGTTGATGCAAGCGCTTCTTCCAACATTTCGCTACAAACTGAAGGGGTTGTAACATTGTTGCAACTTAACTCATTGCTGCACACCCTACTCGATCCCATTCTTATTAGGTTAGATAGCATAACAACCCACCTGGCACAGCTTGAGATTCATATCAATGGTGCACTTGGAAATGTCCACAATAACACACAATTGCAATGCTCCTGCCAATGCAACCACAATAGCAGGCCGGATGGGATATCCCCAGTTGCACCCTTAAATAATTCAAATACTCAGCGACTGTCTAACCACCCTGTAACAGATCAGGCAGCTTCTGACCATATTGTTAACCCAGCACCCCTCCAAACTGAAGACAGGGCCATTAACACCCAACTACCTGCTCCTATTATTCCAGCATCTGCTCTTGTGGCAAAAGGCAGTGTCAGTGGAAGTTCGTCTAGAAGGGGAGATCTGGGAGAGGTACCTGGGCCTATTTTGACAATTGATTTACCTCCCGAATCTTGCCCCCTTGTGGTCGTTCTCAAAGGCGTCCCTGAAATAAGTGAAGCTACCACAGAAGACTATAATTCTCTAAAGAATAAGACGATGCAATGGTTGTGTACCCACAGGCCTCTGCCCCCCCACGTTAATAGTGAGATTATTATGGTTAGAAGGGTGGGTTGGATAGGGCATACCCCCAAAACTATACAAGGTGACTGCGTCCTAGTCAATTTTAGGGACCCTGTGAGAAGTTGGCCTGGTATATGATGCTCACTAGTTAAAGTGATCACCTTGTACCATGCCAAGCAACCCTTATGGTGTGGTTGTAAGTCAACCTTTTCGGACTAGCTGCCCTAGTGGTAGCGTAGGCTAAGCAGTCTTTGAGGCTAAACTCGTGAAGCGTGTTAAGCCAGCTGTTTTACCAAATGTAACCCCCTTTTATACCAATGAAAGGACACCACACAGATAAATATTCAAAATATATATATATTTATTTCTCAAAGTAACCCCTAGTCTCTTTATGAGCACAGGAGCACAAATCGTCAAACAAGATTACAGTAGAATACACAGAAGTTGCACTTTATATGGATAGGCCCTGGTGGCCGCTCAAACCATATACTAAAATAGTGGTATAAGTACCACGAACAGAAAAGGGAAAAGGCCTAGGGCCTCTAGAATCGCTGGGCCTACAAGGAGCTAACGTCAGTTAGTGACCAGGAGGTCCACGGGTGGCGTGTGCAGAGCAAATAGTCACACGCGTGCTCCCATAAGTTTCAATGGGTGCGTAAAAAGTACAAAGTTACTGCAAGGAGGATCTTCCGGATGGACTAGGAACTCAAGATTTGGAACACAGGCACTAGAGATGTAATACTACACTTGGGCACAGGTGTGCCAGCTTTACCTCACCCACAGGAAGCGGGTGCATAGGCCTCGAAGTGCGTCGGGTTTCTTCTATCTGTTCCGTGGAGCCTGAAGACAAAGATGCTGCAGGCGGTCGGTCCGGGAGAGATGCAGTGGATCCAAGAGTGGATCGGAGATGTTGAAGACCTGTAAGCAGAGGGGACAGTGTTCACAGTCACTAGCCAGTGACCAGCGTGGCACCAGGTGGGTACCAGGCAATGTCGGGTGCAAACAGGAAGGAAGGTGTAGCTTGTCTCTGCAGCCACGTGGTCCCTGGAGGTCGACGACGTCCAGGAGTCGGTTCACGAGCTGTCCCACGCAGGCTCTCGCTGTCGGCGACTTGATCAAAGCAAACAAGCCTTGGCAAAAGCAATTGTTGTAGGAGATGAAATAAGCTGATGGTTCTGACCAGCAAGGTCAGAAGGACTGCTCCTTTGGAGGGGAGCAAGGGCCAGTCTGGAGCAACCAGACCAGCGGTGTATTTTGTAGAGTTCGTCGCCAAGATGGCTACTAGCCAGCGGGTCAGCAACCGGTTAGGCACGTCGAGTGGCAAAATGCAGAAGGGCCCCACGCAGATCGTGGAGATGCTGGAGGGCTCACCTTTGGTGCAGATGCTGCTCGGGTGTTGGGCTTCTCAGATCCCAAAGCACAACTTGGAGGGAGCCTCGGTTGTTGCACTTGTCAGCTTGTCGTGGTCGTTTCAAGATGGCTGGCTCCACGTGTCTCGGTGCCTCCACGGGTCTCCTCTTTTCAGGGACTGTGGATCGGGCGGTGAGAGGTCTGGAGGTCCAGGTCTTGTCAGTCTCTGGGCTCGGGCTCCGGCGGGAGGCGGCGGCAAAGCAGACGTTGATTCGCTGGATGGTGCTTGCGTTAGCAAGGTGGTCACTCCCTGACCACAGGGGAGATTGGCTTCAGTCCTCTGTGCAGCAGAGCGTCGAAGTTCCCGTCTTCTTCTTAGTGTTAAGTTGATTCCAGGATGTCTGAAGTCTTAGGACACAGCTCCTACCTTTAAGCGGATTCTAGGGCCCGGACTACCTGCTAGGTCCCTCCCTATGGGTGGCACAGTAGTACTGGGAGCAGGTGCCTTAGGGGCAACAGTGTTGGGGGCTCCACCCTTTTTGCAATCACTAGTCCAGTGAGTTGTATTTTTGCAATGATTGCACCAGGGTTTCTTTTGACCTTCTTTCTTCTTTTTGGACTGTTGTTGGGACCCACCCTCCTTAGCAGTAGTTTGGGGCCCTGTTGAAGACTTCTGGTCTTTAGGTTTCTGATCTCCACCCTTTTGGTCTGTTTTCTTCTGATCACCCCCTTGGCCCTGGTTCTGGTTCTTTTGCTTAACCCTGGTTCTGACCCATTTGTCTGCCTTCTTTCCCAATTCTTGGGGAGAGGTCAGATCAGAGTCAACCAAGTGTTGATGCAGTTGCTGGTTTTGACAGTTATTTAAAATCTGTTCTCTCATCATCAAATTATACAATCCTGTAAAATCAGATACCTTACTTCCCAGCAACCAACCCTCCAAAGCCTTAGTGGCACATTCAACATATTCAGACCAGTCCTGAGTCTGTGTCTTTTGGGTGTCTCTGAACATTAACCTGTACTGTTCAGTGGTTAAGCCTAACCCATCTACCAGAACACTCTTCAGGACTCTGTAATTTCTGACATCCTCTTCTCTAACAGTGAGGAGTCTGTCTCTGCCTCTTCCTTCAAAGGAGAGCCAGAGGATTGCTGCCCACTGGTCTTCAGGAACCTGCTGTACTTTGCAGGCTCTCTCAAGAGCAGTTATCCATTTGTGGATGTCATCCCCACTTTTGTAGGGGGGCACAACCTTAGACAGGTTCCTATTATCAAAGACCCTATCTTTGTCCTTAGGGACAATGCTGCCACCAGTGGGTATAGACCCACTCTCTCTAGGTTGCCTAGCCTTGTTCAGTTTTTCTTCCATCAGGGCTACCTCTAGCTCCTGCTTCCTGATCCTCAGCTGGGCTTCCTGCATTCTGGCCTCATGTTCCCTCCTCTGAGGGGTGGTCATCCTTTTCCTGGAGTGACCTTGAGAGCCTCTAGAGCCATGGGAAGCATTGGAGTCACCTGAGCGATTCCTTTGCCTCCAAAGCCCTGTGTTAAGTCCACTGGGGAGATCCAATGGGGTAAACCCACTGTCAATCCCCAATAGCCTTAGTTTAGCTGGGCCAAGTATAACACTTGGCACTGGGCTAGTTCTCCCTTCATCATCACTACTTTCTGTATCCTCACCACTTTCCTCCCCTGTAGTATGATTCTCATCTAAGGGATGGCTATTGGAACTGGGTACCTCTGTAGCATCTTCAGAAGGGGGGCCTCCTGTTCCTGACCCTAAGGGGGCTAACTGGGAAGCTTTCCTGAGTTCTCTCTGATTCTCATCATTCTGTAAGAGTTCTCTGAGCTCAGCAGAGGTAGGGTTCTTGGGCTGTTTAAGGCCTCTAAGAGTTGCCAAATGCCTGAGCTCATTCTGGTTAAGGGTAGCAAAGCTGGATGGTGCCCTCTGGGGGTCACTCTCAACAGAGATGGGTACAGTGGACCCCTCTGCCCCGGCCATTGCTCTTAAGTGTGGGTGGATGTGTTGCAATCTACCTACACTTGGGTTTACCTACTAAACCTATCTAGTAGTTGTAGTCAGGGTGTGCTACTCCCTTTGCTCTACAACAACTAAGTTCAGTAGAACTTATGTATATCTAATCTTGTTTTATATGTACCTACAGGTACCTATGTGATCTTTCAATTGGTAACCAAGAGATTACAATGGTAAAACACAGCAAGCTCAAATCCAACCGCTGCTCACCAATGTGAGAAGTTGGCCTGGTATATGGCTTGTCGTGGTCGTTTCAAGATGGCTGGCTCCACGTGTCTCGGTGCCTCCACGGGTCTCCTCTTTTCAGGGACTGTGGATCGGGCGGTGAGAGGTCTGGAGGTCCAGGTCTTGTCAGTCTCTGGGCTCGGGCTCCGGCGGGAGGCGGCGGCAAAGCAGACGTTGATTCGCTGGATGGTGCTTGCGTTAGCAAGGTGGTCACTCCCTGACCACAGGGGAGATTGGCTTCAGTCCTCTGTGCAGCAGAGCGTCGAAGTTCCCGTCTTCTTCTTAGTGTTAAGTTGATTCCAGGATGTCTGAAGTCTTAGGACACAGCTCCTACCTTTAAGCGGATTCTAGGGGCCGGACTACCTGCTAGGTCCCTCCCTATGGGTGGGACCAGGAAGGGGGGTGGTTACACCCCCAATCCTTTGTCCAGCTCGCCCCAGGCCCGGGACTGGTGTGCCCCAGGACCGGTTTGAACTGGCATATGCACCGAGGCTCCTTGTGAGCCACAGGCATGTCTGGTTTCTTTCAAGCCCTACCTGACCAATACACAAAATCCTGTCTGGGGTGGTGCACGGAGGGCAGACTTGTGTCTGTGGTGGCAGCATCCATTTTGTGGAGCTGAGGCTATGTCTGATTTTACCCGGGTTTCAGGTACTGTACATGTCGTGTCCCTCTAGAAGGGTGGAATGCTAACCCCGTCGCCAGAATTGGCGAGGGGTTAGTATTCCAATTCGTATGACACCTTACTCGACATGTTTTGATAAAGCCAAACCAAAGATAGCATTTAACCGCGAGGTTCATAATGCACTTAAGAGTATATGGTATGACGATATCTGGAAACAGTAGAAGGAAGTTGTTCCGACCACTGCAGACAGGCTCAGCTCATGCCAGAGCACCATCTCACATGGAACCAAGCACTCTGCCTTCAGGATTGTTAAGGCCTGCCATAGGAGTGACTTATAGGTTACCAGGTGTCCCATTTAAGGTTAGATATAGGCATACTACACCTAAGTAAGAGGTGATTACACCAACTTACCCCAGCTGAGTGATCAGCCAGTTGTGTCAAATTGTTAGGCCAAGCCTGGGGTGGCATAATACATGCTTCAGCCCCTGGCAGGCCTTGGGTACACCAATGCCCTGGGTACCTAGTGTACACTGGTACAGGGGCTGACAGGGTGATCCACTTCCAATTGGTTATGCACCTAGGGTGCATAGTTTTAATTTAGTAGAGAGAACAGCAGGCTGGGGGTCTGATTGGCAGGCCCACAGCCTCAATATGTCAAAAACCAGTGAAGCAAAAAGCAAAAATGTGGGGTGACCATAGGATAGCAGACCCTACTCTCCTACAGACCCCAAAACAGTGGAGTACATTTGCAGGGGGGGATTCTCCCACCTTGAAACTAAAATCGCAACCTGCCCACTTACTTCCTTCTACCCTAGTCAATCTGTGATACGGCAAGAAACCGAATGGTCCCTTGTACCCCATTCCCGATGGGGGCGTGTCGGGAAACCAAGGCGAGAAGTTCATACCTTGTCCCGCACTTCTATCCCCCTCTACAACAGGTTTAGCCAGTTAGATCAGGTGGACTGACTGATTAGGTCGTTAGATGGGACCCAGGTTTCCCACCAGATTGAGGCAATTCACGAAGGCAATATGTATCAGGGAGGTTCCTTCTCCCCCTGGAGGGATCAGTTCTGGTCACTCCCTAGAGAGTATTGGCTGTAGTCTCAGTGAGCAACACCTCACAGAAAAATTAGCCAATGATATTATTGCTCCCGAGGACCCCATTGAATTTAATCCATCGGAGAGTTTACCCCATTCGTCTGTCCTCCTATCTTTACCCATAAGCCACGTTCAGCACATGACCATAACATCCTGGAACGTGGCGGGAATAAGCACCAAACTCAAGTGCCCTGAATGGGGCTCCTTTGTAGACACCTATGATGTGATCTTATTCCAAGAAACTTGGGCCAGGGAGGGAGCCCACAGACTGGGTTTTGTGGCCTTTAACACCCTGGCGCGATGGGGAGGCATTGGGAGGCCGTCCGGCGGCCTGACCACGTGGGTTGGTATCCATCTGGGTTGCAAAGCAGAATTAATTCAGACCAACTCAGCCGACATCTTATGTGTCTTACTGACATGGCCATCCTCCTTCAAACTAGCACTAATTAATGTCTATTCCCGCCCTACAGCACTGGCTAGGGAATCCAACACCATCAGGGAACTTTCAGCTTTTCTCGACTCTTTGAATCGGGAAATTCAGTATATAATTGCAGGTGATTTCAACTGCCATTATGAGCCCTTACCAGGGATGGATGAGGGAGCCCTGTTGGAAGAGGATGAGTTCTGGGGAATTCCCCCCTGCAACTCTGCTCCTGCTAAGGCCTGGTCCCCACTAGCTACACAGATTTTGTCTCTTACCCTCCACAATTCAGTTAGGGCGGTTAACGGTAGGAAACCTTCGGACATCCCGTCTAGATGTACGTACAATAAAAAAGATCATGAATCTCATCTAGACTATGCCATGGTCGAGACCAGGCTTTGGCCAAAGATCGTGGATCTGGAGGTAGTGCCCAGGACTGACAGCGATCATAACGCTCTGGTGTTAAAGATGGTATCCCCCCTTGTTTCAAGGCGACAACCCGAATTGCCAACTGACCCTGGCCTTGTTTTATCCAATAACAGGCGGCGTGTCAAATGGGCGAAACTGCGAGATAAGAGGGATGCCATCCCCAGATTATATTCAACTATCCTCCCCTTCCTCACCATGGCAAGGGACATCCTGATCGCGGACTGTGAACTTGCTTACTCTCCATCAGGACCTGGTGGACACGTTAGCCGATATTTTTAATCCAGCTGTAACCTCCAATAAACCTATGGTGCCCCGCCCTTCCTCCTGGTATAATGCTGCGTGCAGGAAGTCAAAAACCAATCTGGTAAATGCAATTAAGGATGGTACGGATAGCTCAACTATTCGGGCCCTCAGACGCTCTTACAAGGAAGTAATGGAACAGGCAAAAATTGCCTGGGACTGGGAGCGCTGGCATGATCTTGCCTCTGCACTTACTAGTAAGAAATCGCGGAGATTCTGGGCAATTGTGAATAATGGGACTGCTGAACCCCGCAATGCAATAGAAGTAAACCTAGATCCAGGGGTTTGGGAATCCCATTTTAAGTCTCTCTATGCAGGATCCTCCGACTTAGACGTTCTGCATTTACATTCCTATATACCTGGAGATGATGAGGTTGAGACTCTGGCTTTCACCCACGATGATATCACCATTGCCCTGGGAAAACTGATGTGGGGCAAAGCGCCAGGTTTAGATAAACTTCCTGGTGACATGTTTAAGGACCAGCCCCTGATTTGGGCACCGTACCTGTGCGCTCTATTCAATACTATCTTGCGAGGCGCAGAAGTTCCAGGGTCGTGGTTGGGAGCAGAAATTATACCTATCTACAAAAAGGGATCACCCCTGCTCCCAGTAAATTACAGACCTATCAGTCTCATTGATGTCCCCCAAAAAATATTTGCGCGACTTATTCTAGATCGTCTGCAAGAGTGGATCAATGAGAATGATATTCTGTCACCCTATCAGGCTGGCTTTAGGAGTAAAACATCTACCACGGATCAGCTATTCCGCCTAGCTATGCTTTACTGGAAGACTGTCACTATAGAGGGTGGCAGCCTCTATATGGTGTTCGTTGATCTCCGTTCAGCATTTGACACCGTGCCAAGGGGGAAATTGTGGGCTGTTCTTTGGGACTTGGGAGTACCTAATGCTCTGTTGAACATACTAGTGAGATTGCATACACAGAATTTTGCACAGGTCAGGTGTGCGAGGGGAGGAGTCTTGTCCGCGAGGTTCCCGGTAGACAAGGGAGTTAGGCAAGGGTGTGTCCTTGCCCCCACCTTGTTTTGCCTATACGTGAATGGGTTGATTTCTCGCCTGGATGCAGTCCCAAACAACGATGCACCCAGGCTGGCAGGTAAGAAAATCGCGGCCATAATGTTTGCCGACGATACTCTTTTATTATCTAAGTCACCCATGGGGATACAGCGCACACTGGTTGGGTTTCATGAATTTTGTATTGATCATGGTCTACAAATCAACGTAGACAAAACCAAATTCATGATTTTTAATCCCCCACGACGCACCAGACCCCCTCCTATCTTGGATACAGTTTCGCTTGAGAGAGTGCAGACCTTTCAATATCTAGGTGTCACGCTGAGCGAAAACCTCTCCTGGGTGCCCCACCTCCTAAAATCTCATCTCAAACTGACTCAAATAGCGGGCGGAATACTGAAAATGAACAATGCCTCAACATACAGGCCCATAAGCCCAGGTTTAGAAATCTATAAATCCAGGGCAAGATCAGCGGCCCTGTATGGTGGGGAACTATGGGGGCACGTTGTGAGTCCCGAATTAACCAAAGCGGAGAATAGATTCCTGAGGCAGCTGCTAATGCTCCCACAAAGCACTCCCCTTATTCCTCTTCGGCTTGATCTGGGCTTACTCCCAATCCAGGAGGAACTATCTATAAAACCCCTTAGATTCTGGAGGAGATTATGGCTAACCCCTGAACTCACACAATATAGAATTGAACTGCAGGAAGTATTAAATTTGAGCAAAGCTGTGCACATCCCCTGGCTCTCCTATGTCAAACAGGAACTAATGTTAATGGGTCTAGCGGATATGTGGCATCAGCCAGCGATTGCCTGCAGTGAGATCTCAGGGAAACTGCTCACCCAGTCACATAGATCTAGATGCACTAGCGCATGGTTGCATAACTCCACTAATGGTCCTATGGTAAATTCATTCCTAGAGTTAAAAACTGTATACTCCTTTGAGGATTATTTGAATGTAATTTATCCTGTACTGGCCAGAAAGTTATATATCCAATGGAGGTTTGGCTGCCTCCCCCTTGCATGCTTCACAAACAAGTGGTCTAGCACCGGGGTTTCCAAATGCCCAGGCTGCGGCACGGACTTAGAGAATGATTGTCACATCCTTTTCTTCTGTCCCATGTACAGCAGAGCCCGGAAGCACTGGATTGTACCTGTATGTAGGAACCTGGGCTTCCGCAAATATGCAGATGCACTTAGAATCTTTAAATCTAACACAGCAGCTTACATTGTGTTTGCACTTTCTAAGTATCTCCATGCATTTTGGATAAAAAGGAGTTTTATAATTCGAAACAGTGCCTAGACTAACTTGGGTTGCTAGCTGTAAATTTTATCACTGATGATGTTTTTATTGTGTATTTTAATGTACTGTGTTTTAAATGCTGCTTTTATGGCCGAAACAGGTCGAAATAAAGTATTATTGAATTGAATTAGTACATGTAGAAAGAGAAATAAACGAGGAGAAATAAAGATATTTCTCCTCGTTACGCCTCACCTGCGGAGGAATCAGATTTTGGCACATTCCCATGTTTACAAGTCCTTGTAAGTCTGAGAAGGCATCAAAAACCATGGAACAACCACTGCAACGCCCATGGAACACCCTGCGATTTGCGCTGCGTTGCCTTATGCCATATTTTTAAAGTCATTCAGAGCCACGCAAAGTGTCCTTGCGTGGCTTCATCAATCTGACTTAGAGGCCGGTGCATGCGTGGTGCAAACGTGACGCAAGCCTCTCATAAACATGCCCCTAAGTCTTTCCTGAGTCCAAAAGAGTCCTTGCAGATCTGCACCATGCAGGTCTGTGATGTTCATTACGACTCGACTGCCATTCTTCAGGTTCAACTACTTTAGTGCAGTGGACGAATGGTTCACTTCAACCAGAAGGAGCAAAATGCCATTAAGGATTGTTTTTGTGCAGGAAGGTGTCCCTTCCTGCACATCAACAATCATCCCCGCAACGCAGACACTCTTGCACCATGGCGCACGGGTGTCTGCGTTGCCGCACAGCTGCTGTTTGTGCGCTGGTGCAGGGGAGAAGGACAGGATTAAACCGTATCTTGTAAATACGGTGCGTTCCTGCCCTTTTATTTTGATGAAGGGCAGCGCAGCAGGAAGGCTTTCTGCGCTGCCGTGCGTCAAAATATAGTAAATGAGAACCTCTGTGTGGAGGAAAGAGGCTGATTTACTAAAAACACTGCTATTCCGGATCAGTGTAAATGTAATACCATCGTTCTACACCCATGGGTAAAACGTCTTAGTGCCAGAATAGTGTTTGGTGTTATACTTTTCTCCCAGCATGTGTTTTGTATGCGCCTTATCTTAATTAGTATACTGTCCTGACATCTAGATACAATCTGAAGATTATGTATCCTTTCTTTTTTTTTATAAAACATTTGAATAATTTCATAACACAAATGAAACAATAATTAAGAAAACTCAGAGCCACACAGCCCATGTTCGGTGCAGGGCAACATACAAGATATCAGTCTGTGTCACGTATAGTACATACAGTTCCCTGAACGATGACAGATAGTTACATATAGCACCAAGTACCACATGCCCCTATGCCTCTAGTGGCGCCTTCAGCCTATGGGCCCCTTAAATCTAATCCAGGGGCCCCAGATTTGCTCATATTTCTGCTGGACCCCCTGCGCCTTAAACACCAATTTTTCCATTGCCGCATTATTGTCCATTCACACAGCGACGGCACCTACACAACTCCCCCGTGCCTGGCCAGGGACTGTAGGTGAGGGGAGGGACAATGCCCGGGCACTCACCACAACATACCAGCGCCAGCGTGTCCCGCAGACAATGGCACCCACAAAGGGGAGAGGAGAACTCACCGCCAAACGCGCCGAAGGCAACCACTGACCCGACAACCACTGACCCGACGCTTGATCGGTACTAGGAGACCTGACCAGACGGCGCAGAACCTCGATGCCCACTCCACATGCCACCAGACTGAGGGCTGAGCAACTGGCCCTTCGCATCACCTCGAACCCCTTTCTCCGCCAATCCAAACCCAAGGCTCGGAGCCCAGCGCACCACTGGCAGGCCTGACTTGCCTCTGGCCAAAATGCTCAGCGACGAAGGAAGGCCCAAAAGGTACTCCCTGCCCCCCAAACTCACCGCAAGTGACGACCACCACTTGGTCCCGGGTACACAACACCCGCGGTGCCCTGCAGACAGCGTGTCCAGCAGGGGCAAAGGAGACCGCAACCACGCCAACCAACGCAAGACCAGACGGTGTGTCCGGCGCAAAGAGGATGCCAAGATGGCCGGGGGAGACATAAATACCTCCCCACCTCCTCGGAGCGCAGGAAGGGATGCGCCTGGCGCGTCTGGTAAGGGGACTCCTCCTGGAGTCCCACATTAGTAGTGGGGGTGGGGAAATGCCCAAGTGACACTAATGGGGCCGCCCATTTAGGGTGGCCCCCTGCGGGGGCTGCAGGCAGCCGCATACTCTTCGCTACTGGTCAGTCCCACAGTACATGAAACAGGGAGCCTGGGGAGTGGCAGCACCGCAGACAGGCATACACCAGGACCCTCCCTATGCGCCATAGATGCGCCAGGGAATAGTAAATACGATGCACATTCTTAATCTGGATTAGGCGGAAGCGCATTGATATAGCCAATAATCCCGAGGACGTTTTGGCCTCAACCCATTCCTCATCGTCTAGGACTCCCACCTCGTCCTCAGGGGGTCTGACGTGTTTGCAACCAAAGATTGGTACATACGCGAAATACCCCCTTGCCCAGCTTGTCCGTTACCAATGTACATTATAGTGGGTTAAATTCTGGGAGGGTACCTAGTCTCTCTCTCTAGCCCTCTAAAGCAGGGCGTAGGTGAAGGTATCATTAGAACTGAAAAGTGCATAGCTGGAACACCGTCACCACTCCCTGAATAGACCACATATGCCCCTCCCTCCATACGTCTCCCAGCGTAGAGATGCCAAAGAGGTCCCAAGAATGAAACCCAGCAAGACAACCACGTCCCGGACCAGAGAGGAGTCGCCCCTGTGAGAGCGCCATACCACTTCATGTGGTGGAGGGAGGGCCGTGTAACAGCAACGGATAGGGAGGGGCCTGGGTGGCAGGCGGCAGCGAGTTGGGGGGGGGCCTGACAAACAGCAAGGAGGGTAAGGCATAGACGTGCAGCAGGTCAGCTCCAATCTGTGGGTGGGCTCCGCTCTGTCCATATGCAATTATAGTGCACTGCAACAACATGGCCTGCTACAACACAACAATATGATCCATTGCATCATAAAATAGAGCAACAATATATCCTCTTATTCCATGAAAACAACATGCAGGACCATACTGATAACACACTAAAACATACACTATTACTATATTAAACTATTATATAGATTGCTATAGAAACATGATTACAGCGTAACAAAAACACGTATTATGACACAAAATTGCATTATGTTGTATTATATGAAATATATACTGTATTAAAAAAAACACACTAAGAATAATGTAAGATTATAAAAAAGTAAAACATCTTAATATAGCATTGTGTGTGATTACACCCTCTTTTCCCTATTTGTGAACGGAGTGGTGAAATTTTTACCACCCTCTTTTCCCTATTTGTGAACGGAGTGGTGACATTTTTACAAGATGTACCAGCTGACGCCCCTGCCCTGGCGGGCGAAAGAGTCCCCACTCTCCTCTTTGCAGACGATACCCTCCTGATCTCCAAGACACCAGCAGGGCTACAGAAGCTTCTGGACAGATTCCACTTGTTCTGCACACTGAGAGGTCTGGCTATTAACACAACAAAGACTAAGCTTCTCTCTTTTAAATCGCATAAATCACCCAGTGTCCCCATCATGTTCGATGGAGCCCCTCTAGAATATGTCAAATTATTTGACTATCTCGGAATTAGAATTTCCGACAGCCTAAGCTGGAGACCCCATATCAACAAGATGCTGCTTAACCACAAACGAGCCACGGGAGCCATTGCCAAAGAACATCGCTCCTCGAGGAGCAAGCCAATCACTCCCGCATTAGTGATTTATCAGGCCAAAGCAGTCGGGTCGGCCCTATATGGTGCTGAATTATGGGGATATGATAATCTCGATGAAATCACCCTGTCTGAGAACAAATTCCTACGAGATCTAGTCTTATTGCCAAGGGGTACCCCATTGAAACCACTCTTTAGTGATTTGGGTAGGCGCTCGATCAAGGATATGGCAAGGTTACGCCCTCTGTTATTCTGGGCTCGCTTATGGCGTACTCCGGAACTAGCCAAATACACGGAGGGCCTAAAAGAAATCATGAATTCTATGGGCTCCCACAAAGTAAGCTGGCTCCGTAATATCAAAAAGTCCCTCAACCAGCTTGGTCTAAATGAAGCATGGGAGCATGGAGCCCCCGTAAGCAAGGCAGATTTCAAAAGAGCCTATTGGGCCTGGATTGACCATCAGGATTTTAGCAACCCTAATATGGGCAGGTTAACTGAAGCTTTTTATATCCACAAACAGTTTGTTAGCTTCGAGCCCTATCTTGAATTTGTGCAGAAGCCAAGGGACAGATCACTGTATCTCCAGTTTAGACTCGAGACCCTTCCAACTCGAGAGTTTACTAGTAAATGGAAGCCTCCCCACCAGACCCCTGATACTTGCTTGAACTGTGAGGGAAAGGTTGAAAGTACGGCCCATATTATGTTCGAATGCCCAGTGTATAAAAATCCGAGAAAAAGATGGCTAGGCCCTGCTTGACGTCTCTTGGGCATATCAAACTACCGTGCGGCACTACGCATATTACGATCAGATACAAGCCTAGTGCTAGTCTGTGCGGTGGCCAAATTCCTGGGGTGGTCATGGATTATCAGAAGTAAACGCCCTAGCTCGATTACATGATCTTGCACAATGCACTTTTCCTGTCCTTTTTATACTTGAAATGATTTTTTAACCCTATTTTAATTTTTTTTAATTCTTGATATTGTAAATTTTCTTTAAATCAGCCATTAAGCCATCAGATTGAGAGCGTTCTTATATTTACTGTTACTTGACACAAATGCTGCTATTTCGATGAATTGTACCTTTTATGTTTGTATGTAGATGCTTTTATGATACAATCTTTTATCAAAATAAAGCTTTCTGACTGATTAGAACATAACACATCATGAAGAAAAATGGAAAAGTAAAGCGTGATACACTATAACAAAATAACACATTATCTGAGAACTTACAAACATAACATGTCACTGAGTGACATCAAAACAATGTCATATAAAATCATATAACAAACATGCTACAACTTAACATGAAATAGTATAACATACTCTATAAATACCATATGCTATAACAACATAGCATAACACTACAAATATTATAGGGCAACATACTACAACAAAATAACACAGCTCAACACGACATGCTATCACCTCCGGTGACGTGACATAATATGACGTGATGTAGGTGGACATGACGCAGGGTCGTCATAGTGTTTTGTTACCTCACCAGATTCCTTTGTCCCTCCATACAGGCCCTGTTTGTGTCTGAGCAGCACTGCAACCCCTCGCAATGGGACTGCAACAAGACCCTGGCTGCGGCCCTGAGAGCCATCCCTGAGGGCAAGTTCGATAACCCCATGGCTGCTTCCCAGATCACCCCCTCCCTGGAGGGCCGCACATACCTGAATGCCAAAGGACTCAATTGTTCTGCTGATGAAGGTGAGTAGGCGCCACACTACATGCAGGCTGTGGTTGGCACTTCAAGTCATATGTCAGGAAGGTGATGTGGCTTAGAAGGTGAGGGCTACGTTGAGGCTACTGCAGGCAGTGGGTATTGTGGTAGAGCTGCTTTCCACTGCCACCATCATGGTTTCACTTGTGAGATGTTTGCTTCGATTGTGATCTGTTGGCCTCACGTGTAGATGGCTGGTCTCTCTTGTGAACTACTCGTCTCATATGTCATGGCTGATCTGGTGAGGAAGGAACCAATGGCAGTAGCGGTGGGTAATGTGAGCAGGAGGGGAGGTGGGCTGCCACCCACCCATGCACACACATACACTGACCCATCTACATGCACACTCGCTCACACCCATGTATTCACAAGCATGCACAAATATACCCACCTTTCACAACCACATACACACACCCATTAACAGCACGCACGCACAAATACACATACTTTCATACATAAATAATCGCATGCACACACACCAAACATTACAACAACAAAAAAAAACGTACAGGCCTTACCGGTTTTCTTGTGTTGTGGGACCAAAGCCTGAGAAGGACCTGGAGGATTGGGACTGCTGCCTCTTCTCATTGGTTGACCTTGGGTCAGCCAATAGGAGGAGGCAGCATTCCCTCACTCGTCACTGAGTGGGATGGGGTCGGTGAGAATTGCTGATCCCACAACCGCCTGTGACGAGGCGTCACTGATTGACACACATCCCTAGGCACATCAGGGCTTAAAACTGAAGTGCTCCGGTCCGAGGCTACCAGTGACACTTCCGCTCATTATGAAGGGAGGACCACCAAGTATTTTGTTTGGCTGAGGAGGCCCACTGGGCTGTGAAATTTTCAACCCTGCAAAGTTCACTTCTGGCAGTAAGTTGCCTGCTCATTTAGCACATGTCTAGCACCTGGTTGCCTAACCTAAAGTGTTTGTCAGGCTTACCTTTGCTCAACCTGGAAGACACTATTCATGTCTGCAAAACGTTGGGGGGTAGGCCCCTCTGCCCTTAAGGAAGGTGACAGCAGGCCTAATTTCTGACTTGCATGTGTTGCTTGTGCTCTAGTTGTCGCACCTGAGCTTTTCCGTTCGACTCAAAGCTCTGGCATGTCAGCTGTGCTCTTCTGGTATTGCCTGTGCTCTTCTTTTCACACTTGAGCTCTGCTGGTCATATCTGAGTGCTGGTGGTCTTACCTGGGCTATTTTGGCCTCAATAGGGCTCTGGTGGTGGTACCTGACCGCTGGTGGTTACATATTTGTTAAGCTGGCCTTACTTCTGCTCGGCCAGTCACAGATTGACTTTGCCAGTTGTTTTTGCTGGTTGCAAATTTACTCACGTGCCTTCCTTGTGCTCTGCTGGTCTTGTCTGAGCTCTGCTGATATTACCCATGGACTGCTGGCCTCACTTGTGCTCCATCAGTCTCTTCTGTCCTCTGCTGGCCTCATTTGTGCTCCGTTGGTCTGCCCCTAATAGACTTGTTGGTGTTACCTGTGCTCTACTGGTCACATCTGTGATTTGTAGATCACACCTCTGCCTTACTGGTCCCCTTTTGTCCTGCTGATCTAACCTATAACCTGAAGTTTTCACGTAATCTCTTCTAGTCTCACCTGTGCAGGACTCCCGAGTGATCTAGCCGGTGTTCTTCTGGTAGCACCAGATCGCACCTTAGTTCTGCTGATCTCACCTTTGCTCTTCTGGCCTCACATGTGGTCTGCACTTTGCTGGCCGTACAGGTCTATGGACCGCGTTTCCAACAGACGCATTACGATGTCGGTTTCAGACAGCCTTTCCGAATCAGCTTGTTCGATACGGATTGGCTGTCAGAATGCGCCTTTGGACCTGGAGACTTCTGGTTGGGGCTCGTGGGGGTACCCATGGGTCCCCTCTTTCCAACCATGCAAGGTGTGGCAGGCACCAAGGGGTGCCCACCGTAAGGCGCAAGGTTTTACAACGACCACCCCTTTTTCCAACGGGAGCCTGTGTTGTCGGTCGCAACACAGGTGGGATTTATATTGTGTTGTCTTTCAACTTTTCAACTGTTACTACTAAATGCTTTACACATGTTCTTAGGTTACGCCTGTCTGCTCACTGCTATAGCTACCAGGGGTTGAGCTCAGGTTTTAATTACTGAAACCTCCCTGCTGAATCTCTTCCCATCTCTGATGAGGTTGTTTTTCCTCTCATCCTCTCATGACAGACAACCTGCCAATCATTTCCACTCCGGCCCCTCCATCTATTTCTAACCACAGCGAGATCACCGTCAACTACGAAATCATTGATGGCGTGACCCACGCCTTCAAAATTTCCATCAACGTCACTGTGCCTGAGGGGAGCACGCTGCTGGACGTCATGAAGAAAGCACAGGAAATTGACCCAAATAATTTCAGGTGGGTGAGGAGCTCTGTTCTTCGCACTTTGGTCATAGATTGTCAGGTTAGAGGCAGCGGTTGAGTAGACCTACTAGAACTGTGAAAATGTTGGGGAAAACTGTCTGCAGCAGACATTTTAAGAGTAAAAGCAGTGGTGGTAGAGGTGGCAGTAAATAGGGTTGTGTCGTAAATTGGTGAATGAACTCATGCTCTCCTGGAGGTGGGGGAAACTGCAGAGATTCCTATGACAGAACCCGCCAACAGAAACTTGTTCCCTGTTGCTGAGCTTCTTCCTGGCTGCCGGCCTGACAGCAATCACATGGCCGCCATATTAAGGTCAGGCTTTGTAGCACTGTTTATTTTTGTTTGCCACCATTATAACAGGAGCAGAAGTTGCAAACAGAGAGGAATGACCTCCACACGCTGGACGAACACTCCCAGAGTGTCAAGAGCACTTTTATTGTATTTTACAGGAACCAATCCATAACTTGGTAATTTATTACTGTAATACAAAAAATAAGCCGAATGGCCAGGCAGGCATTGCATTTTCACAGAAAGTCCTTCAGAGTGTTGACATGAGTACTTTTGGTGACCATTCAACGCTGACAAAGCAGGGACGTGCAACATTGGTTGATAGGCCCTTATGTAGCTGGTGGAGGCCGGGCCTCGCCTGCCTTTTAATTGGCAGCCCTACGTGCCGAAGTATAAAGAAGACCCTCAGTTCCAATTAGTTCCCACTCACTTCGATCACTGGGGAGGATTCCAGGTGCAGTCAGACTGCGAACACAGGGCAGGTCAGCTCTGGACACGATGGTAGCCAGGCACACTTACTCTTACACTATCTCATATTTCCAACAGGACTGCCAGCTTCTGTGCCAGTGCCTTGAGAAGGCAGCTCACTTGTTCCTAGAAGAGAGGTATTGACTTATGGCAACAAGTGATTTGATGCAGCAGGACTGCTGAGTCCTGCTGAGTCCTGCTGAGTCCTGCTGAGTCCTGCAGATGATTGAGTCTGTCACTTGCTGTTTTCCCTTTCAGATAGAACTGTTTCTGGGGCCCTGTTTTATAGTTGTGTGACATTGCTGTTAATTTTGGGGAAAACATACAGAATTATGCATAAGTCTTGCAGAGCACTGCTGGCCACTTACTGATGCCAGTGATGCTGTCCCTGAGCTCGGTCCCAGGCCCGCTGATTTATCTGTCATTGTCTCTGACTGCACGGGCACGTCCACTGATTCGTCCTAAAGACTCACTGATTCCTGTAGAAGAAGAGGAAGAAAATGTCTCTATTTGGTTAAATAATTAACCATAAAAGATATAAAAAACATTATAAAAACACAGTAAAAACCAATAAAATATATACATGACTCACAATACAGAATATATAAAAATGAGTTGCCCTACTAGCAGGTACCAGATAATCCAATATATACAGGTTATGATACACACAAAAGACATTCTTTAGGCACACTGGAATCATTATGGCAAGGCACCTCAAATTTTTACCACACTGCTCAAAAAGTAACCCAAAATTAGACATATGCGAACATCCTCCAGCATGGAAATGAAAAGCATGGATGGTCTCACTTGGGTGAATTTAGTCTCCTTCAGGACTAAAATCAAATGCTTTTTCCTTGGCAAAGTGTAATAACCGCAAAACATGACGACATGCAGCAACTGCCCAGAGGAACCATCACACCCACAGTTGCCTCAACGACCACCTGCCACCCATCCTATTGGAAAACTAAACACCGGGAGAAATGCATTCATCCTAAACCTGGATCAGAGATATCGGTGATAAATGTTGTTCACTCAGGTTAGGTAATGCTCCCGGAAGTGTACTGTACGTATCAGGCAACAAGCCTGTGAGACCGGCCTCGTGGCGTGGGCCCTCCCGACCAGCAAGTCACACTACAAACACGCCGAACCTCGTGGGCACGGCCTTCCGGCTTCCGTGGACCAACATCCCGAGGGCCGACCAGATCCCCAACACGCATGCCCGGCCGAGGGAGAACGAAACCCCCCCCCCAAACCAGACCGAGAAGCGCCGACTCTGTCACACCTCTGGTCTCTTCCCCGAGGGAGGTTTCGATCGGCCACCAGGCCCCCGGTGAGCGGGCGCCTCTCCTGCTGGGCGTCTGGAGTCCCTCCCGGACACATCTGAACAGATCAAGGGGCTGAGCGACAGGAAACCCCGACACACCGCCCCCCAGGCACGAGACCCCTCTCCGCGAGGACTCCGGACTTCAAAGAGGAGGGGGAGTATAACAAGGGGTGCTGAAGGGACGAGAGGCAGAGAAGACCTGGACTGACGAGAGCCTGCTGACCTGGTCACGGTTCGATCGCTCACCGAACAGAAGAACGCTATCCGAACTCTGAAACCACCTGAGCCCTGCTGACGCCGTCGCGGCTCCCCGAACTCTGAACCATCTGAGCCCTGCTGACGCCGTCGCGGCTCCCTGAACTCTGAACCATCTGAGCCCTGCTGACGCCGTCGCGGCTCCTCGAATTCTGAACCATCTGAGCCCTGCTGACGCCGTCGCGGCTCCCTGAACTACGACTCTCCGGTGCCTGCTGAGTGACTCGCGGCCCGCTCCTCCAAGAGAATCGGCAGAGATTGCCGAGAGAAGCAACATCCCCTCAGCTCGAGGATTGAGAGCTGTGCGCCGGATACCTCGCAGAGACACTGATTGAAAGACTGTCCCGCTACCCCTTTTCCCATCATCACAAGATCGCTGCCGCTTGTGGCATTAATTCTGCACCTGCCTGCCGGATCATAAAGATCCCTGACAACAACTGATAAAAGCTTATTGCCTTATAACAACCTACTGTGTGGTGTCCCTCTATCCGAAGAGAGAGTAAGCGCAGCGCGTGCGATCCTAGGTGCGAGACCCTTCCAGGAAGGGCCTCCCTGCTCTTGCTCGGCCTAATTCTGGGAAAGGTGGGCCTCAGGGTGGTCAGGAACCCATTCCGCAGCCGCCCCGGGGAACACCTTCCAACAAAGCCCGAACAGGCAGTTTACGAAACTCAATGTCCTCACGGTTAGCTTATAGCTGCATACGAAAATTTTGTTTGACCCACTGGTAGTCATCTTTAGTGATCCCTTCTGGAGCGTAAAAAGGTTGGAACGACCCAGGTCTAAGAATGCACACTTTATATAATCTTACCATGAGATAATGTTATGGTTTTCTAAGGAAAGACAGTGTTGAATGATCATTCTATTCAATATAGGTTCGCTCTAATACCAGATACAGATCCAACTTAAAAAAAGCAGACGTTTGAGAAGGTCTGAGCTGGCATGTTCCTTAAATAGCCAGCTGGGGGGGAAGCATTAGGGCGCTACTCTCCGAAATGGCATAATTCCTTTTGTGTCACTGTCTGGGAGGAATACACAAAGTCCAACAGCAGAGTCATTCACAGTCATGTGACCCAGGACACTGGCAGAAGGCTCAAAATGGTTAGGACAAGAAAATAACAACATTCTCAAAGTAAAAAGAATTATGACTTACAATTCATTTGAGTCGAAATATGATATTCTTATCTTCTCCGAATCCAGAGTTGGAACATATTAAATGTAATAAGGTAAGCAGTGTTAGCCAATGGAGTAGATAGGCCTTATGGTTGTGAAATACGAATTTAGGAGTTTTTCACTACCAGGACATGTAAAACTTAAACCTACATGTCCTACTTTAGCACTGGTTAGCAGTTCTAATGACAACAACAACAAAGTCAGAAAAACAGGAATGGTGTATGTAAAAAGATTGGGAGCAGTGGTGTGGCGTCAGGGGGAGTGTTTGGCGTGTGACACCCCAGAGTTAAATGCATTCTTGGCCTGGTAGTTGGGTCTGAGGGCCCTGAGTCAGGTTTGCTATGGCTGTGTTCGTTTTTCATTGTGGCTCAAGAATAAAAGACAAAACAGTGACTTTCCTGTAAAACACGAGAGCGGTACAGAGATATACACCCGGTGGCTGAATTTCAAAATGTGAATCCAGAAAACCTAGAGTCGACACTGGCTTCCTTATCTGTCCAAAGTGTGTGATTCCAGGCAAACATTTCATTTCAGAGCCTCCTTTCACTTTATCATCACGGCAGCACTTTTACATACTTGAGTTCAATATGTGCGGATTACAAGCACCTCTTATGATTGATATAAGAGACTATAATGTTGCTCCATTTAACACAAGAATCCAGGCCACATTTAGGATTAACGTGACTACTTTAGGGTTTACTTGACGAGCCTGGGGGCTCTTCACAAACTGCATGTTGTCATACATTTGGTAACACTACAATAGCAGTACAAACATACTGCACAATGCTATCCACAAACTGCACTTGCAAAGGAAGCACTACTGCTTTTTTGAAGTAGTACTTGAGAAGTTCAGTTTGTGAATAGTATTTTGTAATATGATTGTAGTACTACAAAACGTACTATAAAATGAAGATTGTGAATCGCTCCCTGGCCCTTCAATTTGGTGAAGACATGTAACTTATACTTTTGGAGTAAATTTACACTTGGATTTTGTGAATAGCCCAAAAATTGTAGACTTGCTCAAAAGTGTTAACTACACAAAAGTGAAGCAGGCCCATATAGTGACGTGTTTACCAAAACAATAGTAAATCTGCACCCATGGAAATACTCCGTGAATGGGTGTAAAGGGACTACTTTTTGGAATTCACAAACTTAGGCAGTAGTAGATTTGGACAGCTGCACCAGTCTTGGGGGTCTAGACATACTACTGGAACTAAACCCCCAAAAGGGGATGGGATGAATGCTTGCAGATAGTCTAAGCAGTGGCAATCTCTCAGGGAGCGTTGTAACTCATCAGTTTTCACCCACTGCGCTGCACTCGACAGAGGCCCACCTGATGCAAATCAGTACTGACCCGGTTCTTCGTGGAAACGGTTCTTCCTGAACTTTGGTCATCTCACCCCTTCACCTTACAGCCCACTGCTTTTTTTTAGTTGGGACATTTGACTTCACACACGCGAATCTCACTTACTAAGCTAAATCTCTGTTTGGGGGAATACCACGCCAAAGAGGTCAGGTCGAACAGACATACTTACTGATTCATGAAACATGTTGACTAACTTACATGGTAGGTCGACTGCGTGATATGTCCACTAGCTATTGACTCTTGTGATATGTAAACATATTATTATGACATTTCTGAAGATTTGAACTATCTGCTGCCACATGTTTGTGACATGCTTTCTGATTTCTTCAGCATGCTTACTGTTTAATGTGACATGCACGCATGCCCATGCAGTATGGCTAGTGATTCCTGTAATACAATTACTTTTCTCTGTGGCATGGTCACTGTATCCTGTAATGTGGTCTGTGATTCCTGTGGCAACATGCTTACTGACTCCTGTGATACAATTACTGATCTCTGTGGCATGGTCGCTGATTCCTGTAACATGGTTGCGGTTACCCCTCGCGGACGTGAAGATCCGTGATGTCACTGGTGGTGTTCCATAATTCTCTGATGATCACCAGCAGAGCACAGTTCTCTGCCAGAGAGGGACTTCCAGTCAAAGTCTATAGGCACAAATAGCCCAGGGTTGCTTCTTGTTGCTCTCACCAAGCTATGGAAAGACTGATGAATAGGTGGTAGCAGGAGATTGCTAATTCTGAAGGACGTGCACAGGTCTTTACTACCAGTGCCACTCAGGAAGAAATAAACCATGCACAACCCACGTAGAGCCTATCACTGGGACCTTTACTTCCAGGTAAGGGTGGGAACTGTACAGAGTGTATGTGTGTGTGTGGGGGTGTGTGTAGGAAAGTGCCCCTTTTTGCATGGTTACCCCCTAACTTTTTACCAGATACCTGATGCCAACTTGACTGAGTGTGTGCTGGGATTCTGCTAACCAGGCTCCAGCACCTGTGTTTTCCCAAAACTGTACCTGTGTTAAATATATAATATTAACATATAAGTCCCTTGTAAAAGGTACCCCTGTTATCAAGGGCCTTGTGATCAGAGGGGGCCTCTGAGGGCTGCACCATGTTTTGTTCCACTCTCTGAGACCCCTGACCTTAACACCCACACACTGCCAGTGCAGGTGGCGTGTTTAAGTGTAGGCCAAACTGAAGAGACGACATGGCACACATCCCTGTGTGCCATGCCCACCATCACTGCCTATGGCATGGGTAAGTCACCCCTCTAGCAGTCCTCACAGCCTTAGGGCTGGGTGAACCATCCCACAGGTGAGGGCATAGCTGAGTTTGTTACTACGAACTCTTCAGCTCCATGATGACTTTACTGAAAGCTGGGAAGTTTGGTACCACATTTCTCAGAATAATAAAGCCACACTGATGGATTTATTATAAAATGCACTCGGAGGGCATCTTAGAGATGCCCCCTGATAAATGACCGACCTTTAGTGTAGTGGCTTACTGGTTCCCCCCCCCCAGCCACCACCAGCCAGGTTTCTGACCTCATGGGGTGAGAGCCTTTGTGCTCTCGGAGGTCAGAAACAAAACCTGCACTTGGTGGAGAGGCTTCACACCTCCCCCTGGCAGGTTCAACAACACCTGGCGGTGAACCTCAAAGACTCTCACCTTGTGATGCCCTGATTTGGGCCGCTCCAACTAGTTGAGATGCCCGCCCCCCCTGTCCAAGCCCCACTTTTGGCGGCAGGACAGGGAGGATAATTAGTAAGCAGAGTAGGAGTGTCCACCTTAGCCTGGCACACCCACGGGGTCACCTGCTGAGATGAACCCCTCTCTTAGAAATTCTCCATCTTGAATTGGAGAATTAGGCCCAATAGGAACAGGAATGTGCCGGAGCTGGTGAGAGAAACCTGATGCCTAAAGACACCCCTGCACCCGCAGCCCTCAGACCTAGGAATGCCCATCTGATGGTGTTCCAGCATCCTTCTACTTTCTAACTTACCCTCCAGTTGTGGGATTCTTTCAGCCAATCTTCTGAACCGAGCCTGCAGCAGTTTTCTCCAACCAAGGATCTCTATTGGTTTCAGCGGAGCTCTCCACACCTCCATGGCACTCTGCACCCGGCCGCCCCTGTGCTGCTGTTGGTGCAGTTTCTGTGCTCTTTGGTGGCCCCTCCAGTGCTGATCTTAACCCCCAGGGCATGTGTCCCTGAACTGCAGGTTCTTACCTGTAACTGGTGCCTTGTCGAGGTGCCCCCAGCCTCCATAGGATAACACCGGGCCAGTGTCCGCTGCACCCGACCGCCCCAGTGCCGCTGGTGGTACCTACCTTGGTCCAACCCTTGCCCAGTGTTGACCAAAACCCCTGAAGACTGAACTTCAAAACCACTTACTTCCCTGTCAGTCACTCACCTGTATTTTTTCCATAGGATTGGTCTCACTGTATTGTACTAAGTGTGATTCTGAACACCAAGTATCTCTTTCAGTACTGAAAAGCATTTCATGGACATGTGAAGTATTGTTTGATGCTTTACAAACCATTTGCTAGTAATTTGAAAGTATTGCATAAAAGCTTACTTACCTGAAACTGAGTTCAACTTGGTTCCTAGAAATAAAGGTAACTAAAGTAATATTTTTGTAAACATTGGCCTGGAGCCAGTCATTGAGTGTGTGTTTCTGCCTTGTATGAGTGTGCACACTAAATGCCTTCACACTACCCTCTGATAAGCCTAACTGCTCAGCCCAGCTACCACTAAATTGAGAGTAAGCTATTATGTATTTTAACCTCTGCCATACCTTTGGGGACTCGCTGGACCCTGTGCACACTATACCCTTTTTTTGGTGTAGTATATACAGAGCCAGCTTCCTACAGAGTTAGAGCGAGAGAGAGAGAGAGAGAGAGAGAGTGTGTGTGTGTGTATGTGTATATGTCTGTGTGTGTGCGTCTGTGAGCATGTGTGCCTGGGTGTGTGTGTGTGTGTGTGGTCTGCCACCTCTGTTGTGAGCCAGCTGTCCAGAACCCTCAGTTATGAACAGTGCTGTGCCGGTGGAGGTGCTGTGCAGAGCCTGCAGTTAATAACAGAGCTGTGCTGGTAGAGGTGCTGTACAGAGCCTGCAGTTAATAACAGAGCTGTGCTGGTAGTGGTGCTGTACGGAGCCCCCAGTTGATAGCAGAGCTGTGCTGGTGGAGACGTGATTGATAATGGTGCTGTGCTGTGGTTGCGGTGCTGTCCACAACCTGCAGTTGATAAGAGTGCTGTGCTGTGGTCGCAGTGCTGTGCTGTAGTTGTGATGCTGTCCACAGCCCACAGTTGATCAGAGTGCTGTGGTCACAGTGCTGTGCAGAGCCCCCAGTTGATAACAGGGCTGTGCTGGTGGAGGTGCTGTGGGTCTCCATGGACTGATAACCATTGCCTCCTAAAATCTTTTTGCAGTTTAGTGGTGGAGCAGACCAGCTGGGGGCCTTCTATCGCTTCCATTAATGGACTGGCCGCCAGCAACACTGAGAGGACCTACTGGCAGCTGCTGAGTGGGACCACCCCTCTGAACCAAGGTAAGTGCCAGCTCTCTGTGTAGTTCCACATGGACCATCCATGTGGGCCAAGGTAGGAGATGTGCGTCTGTATTGAGTGAGTCTACTGCCCTGGAGGTGGAGGTGTGAGCCTTTGAGGATTGAGTGCTACTACTGCGCATGGGATGAGGCAGGAGCCACACATGTATGGGTACTCAGTGCTACTACACTCTGGATCTAGGTAGGAGCCATGTGGATGCGGGTACTGAGGGAGACCCGCCTGTCAAGTAATGTATGAGCAGTGAGCCTTTGGAGACTGAGTGCTACTACCCCACATGGGACGAGGGAGGAGCCACACGTGTATGGGTACTGAGTGCTACTACACTCTGGATCCAGGTATGAGCCATGTGCATGCGGGTATTGAGGGAGACCACCTCTGTCAAGTAATGTATGAGCAGTGAGCCTTTGGAGACTGAGTGCTACTACCACTCTGGGTCCAGGTATGAGCCATGTGCATGTGGGTTTTGCGGGAGACCCGCCTGTCAAGTAATGTATGAGCTGTGAAACTCTGGGGATGGAGTGCTACTATCCCACATGGGGTGAGGTAGGAGTCACACGTGTATGGGTACTCAGTGCTACTACACTCTGGATCCAGGTATGAGCCATGTGGATGCGGGTATTGAGGGAGACCACGCCTATAAATAAATGTGGGGGTGCTTGTCTCTAGAAATGAAGGCACACCGCCGTTCTGGCCCTAGGGAGGGGCTATAGTCCTACAGGTAAAAATGGGGGGCACAGCTCTGGCTGGGGGAGCTGTGCACTTCCAGTTGTGGATTTGAAGGCAGTACTCCTCCAGAACTAAGTAAACGCGGGGTGTCTGTAGGAATTGAGGGAACACTGCTCTGGAACCATGCAGGTGCTGTGGGCCTGGGGGTCCTCGGTGAGCCCGCCCTTCTGGTCCCAGGTAGAGCAGTGTGTCTGTGTGTGCTGAATGAAACCACCCCCCCCCCCCTCTGGAACCAGGAAGGAGCAGTGTGTTTGTGTGTGCTGAATGAAACCCCCCTCTTGAACCAGGAAGGAGCAGTGTGTTTGTGTGTGCTGAATGAAACCACCCCTCTGGAACCAGGAAGGAGCAGTGTGTCTGTGTGTGCTGAATGAAACCACCCCTCTGGAACCAGGAAGGAGCAGTGTGTCTGTGTGTGCTGAATGAAACCACCCCTCTGGAACCAGGAAGGAGCAGTGTGTCTGTGTGTGCTGAATGAAACCACCCCTCTGGAACCAGGAAGGAGCAGTGTGTCTGTGTGTGCTGAATGAAACCCCCCTCTTGAACCAGGAAGGAGCAGTGTGTCTGTGTGTGCTGAATGAAACCCCCCCTCTGGAACCAGGAAGGAGCAGTGTGTCTGTGTGTGCTGAATGAAACCACCCCTCTGGAACCAGGAAGGAGCAGTGTGTTTGTGTGTGCTGAATGAAACCACCCCTCTGGAACCAGGAAGGAGCAGTGTGTCTGTGTGTGCTGAATGAAACCACCCCTCTGGAACCAGGAAGGAGCAGTGTGTCTGTGTGTGCTGAATGAAACCACCCCTCTGGAACCAGGAAGGAGCAGTGTGTCTGTGTGTGCTGAATGAAACCACCCCTCTGGAACCAGGAAGGAGCAGTGTGTCTGTGTGTGCTGAATGAAACCCCCCTCTTGAACCAGGAAGGAGCAGTGTGTTTGTGTGTGCTGAATGAAACCACCCCTCTGGAACCAGGAAGAAGCAGTGTGTCTGTGTGTGCTGAATGAAACCCCCCCTCTGGAACCAGGAAGGAGCAGTGTGTCTGTGTGTGCTGAATTAAACCACCCCTCTGGAACCGGGAAGGAGCAGTGTGTCTGTGTGTGCTGAATGAAACCACCCCTCTGGAACCAGGAAGGAGCAGTGTGTCTGTGTGTGCTGAATGAAACCACCCCTCTGGAACCAGGAAGGAGCAGTGTGTCTGTGTGTGCTGAATGAAACCACCCCTCTGGAACCAGGAAGGAGCAGTGTGTCTGTGTGTGCTGAATGAAACCACCCCTCTGGAACCAGGAAGGAGCAGTGTGTCTGTGTGTGCTGAATGAAACCACCTCTCTGGAACCAGGAAGGAGCAGTGTGTCTGTGTGTGCTGAATGAAACCACCCCTCTGGGACCAGGAAGGAGCAGTGTGTCTGTGTGTGCTGAATGAAACCCCCCCTCTGGAACCAGGAAGGAGCAGTGTGTCTGTGTGTGCTGAATGAAACCCCCCCTTTGGACCCAGGAAGGAGCAGTGTGTCTGTGTGTGCTGAATGAAACCACCCCTCTGGAACCAGGTAGGAGCAGTGTGTTTGTGTGTGCTGAATGAAACCACCCCTCTGGAACCAGGAAGGAGCAGTGTGTCTGTGTGTGCTGAATGAAACCCCCCCTCTGGAACCAGGAAGGAGCAGTGTGTCTGTGTGTGCTGAATGAAACCACCCCTCTGGGACCAGGAAGGAGCGGTGTGTCTGTGTGTGCTGAATGAAACCCCCCCTCTGGAACCAGGAAGGAGTAGTTTGTCTGTGTGTGCTGAATGAAACCACCCCTCTGGAACCAGGAAGGAGCAGTGTGTCTGTTTGTGCTGAATGAAACCCCCCCTCTGGAACCAGGAAGGAGCAGTGTGTCTGTGTGTGCTGAATGAAACCCCCCCCTCTGGACCCAGGAAGGAGCAGTGTGTCTGTGTGTGCTGCATGAAACCACCCCTCTGGGACCAGGAAGGAGCAGTGTGTCTGTGTGTGCTGAATGAACCCCCCCCCCCTCTGGAACCAGGAAGGAGCAGTGTGTCTGTGTGTGCTGAATGAAACCCCCCCCCCCTCTGGACCCAGGAAGGAGCAGTGTGTTTGTGTGTGCTGAACGAAACCACCCCTCTGGAACCAGGAAGGAGCAGTGTGTCTGTGTGTGCTGATTGAAACCACCTTTCTGGAACCAGGAAGGAGCAGTGTGTCTGTGTGTGCTGAATGAAACCACCCCTCTGGGACCAGGAAGGAGCGGTGTGTCTGTGTGTGCTGAATGAAACCCCCCCTCTGGAACCAGGAAGGAGTAGTTTGTCTGTGTGTGCTGAATGAAACCACCCCTCTGGAACCAGGAAGGAGCAGTGTGTCTGTTTGTGCTGAATGAAACCCCCCCTCTGGAACCAGGAAGGAGCAGTGTGTCTGTGTGTGCTGAATGAAACCCCCCCCCTCTGGACCCAGGAAGGAGCAGTGTGTCTGTGTGTGCTGCATGAAACCACCCCTCTGGGACCAGGAAGGAGCAGTGTGTCTGTGTGTGCTGAATGAACCCCCCCCCCTCTGGAACCAGGAAGGAGCAGTGTGTCTGTGTGTGCTGAATGAACCCCCCCCCCCCCCCTCTGGACCCAGGAAGGAGCAGTGTGTTTGTGTGTGCTGAACGAAACCACCCCTCTGGAACCAGGAAGGAGCAGTGTGTCTGTGTGTGCTGATTGAAACCACCTTTCTGGAACCAGGAAGGAGCAGTGTGTCTGTGTGTGCTGAATGAACCCCCCCCCCCCCCCTCTGGACCCAGGAAGGAGCAGCGTGTCTGTGTGTGCTGAATTAAACCACCCCTCTGGAACCAGGAAGGAGCAGTGTGTCTGTGTGTGCTGAATGAAACCCTCCCTCTGGACCCAGGAAGGAGCAGTGTGTCTGTGTGTGCTGAATGAAACCCCCCTTCTGGAACCAGGAAGGAGCAGTGTGTCTGTGTGTGCTGAATGAAACCCCCCCTCTGGAACCAGGAAGGAGCAGTGTGTCTGTGTGTGCTGAATGAAACCCCCCCTCTGGAACCAGGAAGGAGCAGTGTGTCTGTGTGTGCTGAATGAAACCACCCCTCTGGAACCAGGAAGGAGCAGTGTGTTTGTGTGTGCTGAATGAAACCCCCCTCTTGAACCAGGAAGGAGCAGTGTGTTTGTGTGTGCTGAATGAAACCCCCCCTCTGGAACCAGGAAGGAGCAGTGTGTCTGTGTGTGCTGAATTAAACCACCCCTCTGGAACCAGGAAGGAGCAGTGTGTCTGTGTGTGCTGAATGAAACCACCCCTCTGGAACCAGGAAGGAGCAGTGTGTCTGTGTGTGCTGAATGAAACCACCCCTCTGGAACCAGGAAGGAGCAGTGTGTTTGTGTGTGCTGAATGAAACCACCCCTCTGGAACCAGGAAGGAGCAGTGTGTCTGTGTGTGCTGAATGAAACCACCCCTCTGGAACCAGGAAGGAGCAGTGTGTCTGTGTGTGCTGAATGAAACCACCCCTCTGGAACCAGGAAGGAGCAGTGTGTCTGTGTGTGCTGAATGAAACCCCCCTCTTGAACCAGGAAGGAGCAGTGTGTTTGTGTGTGCTGAATGAAACCACCCCTCTGGAACCAGGAAGGAGCAGTGTGTCTGTGTGTGCTGAATGAAACCACCCCTCTGGAACCAGGAAGGAGCAGTGTGTCTGTGTGTGCTGAATGAAACCACCCCTCTGGAACCAGGAAGGAGCAGTGTGTCTGTGTGTGCTGAATGAAACCACCCCTCTGGAACCAGGAAGGAGCAGTGTGTCTGTGTGTGCTGATTGAAACCCCCCTCTTGAACCAGGAAGGAGCAGTGTGTTTGTGTGTGCTGAATGAAACCACCCCTCTGGAACCAGGAAGAAGCAGTGTGTCTGTGTGTGCTGAATGAAACCCCCCCTCTGGAACCAGGAAGGAGCAGTGTGTCTGTGTGTGCTGAATTAAACCACCCCTCTGGAACCAGGAAGGAGCAGTGTGTCTGTGTGTGCTGAATGAAACCACCCCTCTGGAACCAGGAAGGAGCAGTGTGTCTGTGTGTGCTGAATGAAACCACCCCTCTGGAACCAGGAAGGAGCAGTGTGTCTGTGTGTGCTGAATGAAACCACCTCTCTGGAACCAGGAAGGAGCAGTGTGTCTGTGTGTGCTGAATGAAACCACCCCTCTGGAACCAGGAAGGAGCAGTGTGTCTGTGTGTGCTGAATGAAACCCCCCCTCTGGAACCAGGAAGGAGCAGTGTGTCTGTGTGTGCTGAATGAAACCCCCCCCTTTGGACCCAGGAAGGAGCAGTGTGTCTGTGTGTGCTGAATGAAACCACCCCTCTGGAACCAGGTAGGAGCAGTGTGTTTGTGTGTGCTGAATGAAACCACCCCTCTGGAACCAGGAAGGAGCAGTGTGTCTGTGTGTGCTGAATGAAACCCCCCCTCTGGAACCAGGAAGGAGCAGTGTGTTTGTGTGTGCTGAATGAAACCACCCCTCTGGAACCAGGAAGGAGCAGTGTGTCTGTGTGTGCTGAATGAAACCACCCCTCTGGAACCAGGAAGGAGCAGTGTGTCTGTGTGTGCTGAATGAAACCACCCCTCTGGAACCAGGAAGGAGCAGTGTGTCTGTGTGTGCTGAATGAAACCACCCCACTGGAACCAGGAAGGAGCAGTGTGTCTGTGTGTGCTGAATGAAACCCCCCTCTTGAACCAGGAAGGAGCAGTGTGTTTGTGTGTGCTGAATGAAACCACCCCTCTGGAACCAGGAAGAAGCAGTGTGTCTGTGTGTGCTGAATGAAACCCCCCCTCTGGAACCAGGAAGGAGCAGTGTGTCTGTGTGTGCTGAATTAAACCACCCCTCTGGAACCAGGAAGGAGCAGTGTGTCTGTGTGTGCTGAATGAAACCACCCCTCTGGAACCAGGAAGGAGCAGTGTGTCTGTGTGTGCTGAATGAAACCACCCCTCTGGAACCAGGAAGGAGCAGTGTGTCTGTGTGTGCTGAATGAAACCACCTCTCTGGAACCAGGAAGGAGCAGTGTGTCTGTGTGTGCTGAATGAAACCACCCCTCTGGGACCAGGAAGGAGCAGTGTGTCTGTGTGTGCTGAATGAAACCCCCCCTCTGGAACCAGGAAGGAGCAGTGTGTCTGTGTGTGCTGAATGAAACCCCCCCTTTGGACCCAGGAAGGAGCAGTGTGTCTGTGTGTGCTGAATGAAACCACCCCTCTGGAACCAGGTAGGAGCAGTGTGTTTGTGTGTGCTGAATGAAACCACCCCTCTGGAACCAGGAAGGAGCAGTGTGTCTGTGTGTGCTGAATGAAACCCCCCCTCTGGAACCAGGAAGGAGCAGTGTGTCTGTGTGTGCTGAATGAAACCACCCCTCTGGGACCAGGAAGGAGCGGTGTGTCTGTGTGTGCTGAATGAAACCCCCCCTCTGGAACCAGGAAGGAGTAGTTTGTCTGTGTGTGCTGAATGAAACCACCCCTCTGGAACAAGGAAGGAGCAGTGTGTCTGTTTGTGCTGAATGAAACCCCCCCTCTGGAACCAGGAAGGAGCAGTGTGTCTGTGTGTGCTGAATGAAACCCCCCCCTCTGGACCCAGGAAGGAGCAGTGTGTCTGTGTGTGCTGCATGAAACCACCCCTCTGGGACCAGGAAGGAGCAGCGTGTCTGTGTGTGCTGAATGAACCCCCCCTCTGGAACCAGGAAGGAGCAGTGTGTCTGTGTGTGCTGAATGAAACCCCCCCCCCCCTCTGGACCCAGGAAGGAGCAGTGTGTTTGTGTGTGCTGAACGAAACCACCCCTCTGGAACCAGGAAGGAGCAGTGTGTCTGTGTGTGCTGATTGAAACCACCTTTCTGGAACCAGGAAGGAGCAGTGTGTCTGTGTGTGCTGAATGAACCCCCCCCCCCCCTCTGGACCCAGGAAGGAGCAGTGTGTCTGTGTGTGCTGAATTAAACCACCCCTCTGGAACCAGGAAGGAGCAGTGTGTCTGTGTGTGCTGAATGAAACCCTCCCTCTGGACCCAGGAAGGAGCAGTGTGTCTGTGTGTGCTTAATGAAACCCCCCTTCTGGAACCAGGAAGGAGCAGTGTGTCTGTGTGTGCTGAATGAAACCCCCCCTCTGGAACCAGGAAGGAGCAGTGTGTCTGTGTGTGCTGAATGAAACCCCCCCTCTGGAACCAGGAAGGAGCAGTGTGTCTGTGTGTGCTGAATGAAACCACCCCTCTGGAACCAGGAAGGAGCAGTGTGTCTGTGTGTGCTGAATGAAACCCCCCCTCTGGAACCAGGAAGGAGCAGTGTGTCTGTGTGTGCTGAATGAAACCACCCCTTTGGAACCAGGAAGGAGCAGTGTGTCTGTGTGTGCTGAATGAAACCACCCCTCTGGAACCAGGAAGGAGCAGTGTGTCTGTGTGTGCTGAATGGAGCCACCCCTCTGGAACCAGGAAGGAGCAGTGTGTCTGTGTGTGCTGAATGAAACCACCCCTCTGGGACCAGGAAGGAGCAGTGTGTCTGTGTGTGCTGAATGAAACCACCCCTCTGGAACCAGGAAGGAGCAGTGTGTCTGTGTGTGCTGAATGAAACCACCCCTTTGGAACCAGGAAGGAGCAGTGTGTCTGTGTGTGCTGAATGAAACCACCCCTCTGGAACCAGGAAGGAGCAGTGTGTCTGTGTGTGCTGAATGAAACCACCCCTCTGGAACCAGGAAGGAGCAGTGTGTCTGTGTGTGCTGAATGAAACCACCCCTCTGGAACCAGGAAGGAGCAGTGTGTCTGTGTGTGCTGAATGAAACCACCCCTTTGGAACCAGGAAGGAGCAGTGTGTCTGTGTGTGCTGAATGAAACCACCCCTTTGGAACCAGGAAGGAGGTGTAAGACAGTATATAACCAGTAGGAAGAGGGGTAGAGGGAGGTGCCAAAAAGGAGGGGGGAGAGTTCGAAAGGTGGAGAAGGCTGAGCAGGCTGAGAGATGGAAGGGAAATGTGTACAGACGAATGACACAACAGAGTGTATGAAATGAGGCAAATATTTAATGTTTCTTCTCTAGCTTATTCCAGACCCTCTTCTCGATTTCCCCCCAAACTCCCCTACACTGCCTCTCTAAGGTGGACTCTTTGTACAACACTTGTGTGCTCTTTGGCAAGTAAAGTAGGCCCTGACCGAAACATGCTGTGTCACGTAAACAGGGTGGCGTCTGGTGCAGCCGAGCAATGTCCCGTGTTGTGCTAAAGGCCTGTTCTTCTAACCAGCAGAGATTATCTGCTGAAGGTGCTGATGTGGAGGAAGGCACAATTGGTAGGGGCAGGCCCTGTGCAGAGGCCCAGTTCTGCTGCAATGTAGTGGACATAAACAAGGAAGACACTACATATGACCTGGTAACACCACCAGGGTGACAGCGCCTGCTTTACGCTGTCCAAGTCCCACTTACCGCTTTGTGTCTTAAGACAGAGCTACCCACAGGTCTCTTCCCTACAGGAAACTGGGCCACCACCTGTAATTGGTGCTGCCTTTCTTCTACTGGGAACATGAAAACCAGCAGGACCCTCCCAGAATACCCACCCTGCCTCCACAGTGCACTCATGCTCGGTGTCTCCACCCTCCATGTTTTCAGAGACTGGCGCCATTTTTCAGCCAGCAGTCTTAGCATCAGAGGGCACAACAGCAACGCTCTCAAGGTGGAAAAGTTGATATGTAGCAGAAAAATATGAATAGCAGGTAGAACACAATCTATTGTAGTCCGCAGCCAATCAATCAATCAGTTGATTGTAGAGCACTACTGTTCACTCATGAGACGCTAGATGTCCACAGTGCAACTTCCTTTTAAAGTGTCTTTTACTCACTGAGTTACTCTTGTAGTATCTCAGATAAACTCACACATCTTTTCAGTGTTGCTCATCAGACCAAGTTGTTTATGGTACACAACAATCATGTTCCGCCTAGTCAACAACCAAGTGAAACCCTGGGGTCTACGCTAAAGTTTTATAAAATGTAAAGAACTACAATATCATTGGTGGGTCGAAGGATCCCAGATATACAAGTGAAACACCGCCTAAGAAAAATAATGCTAATGGGCATATCCCTTGAAAGGACGAAATCCCTCACTCACCAGAGGTGACATGCTTCATCATTGGGATTCTCCAATCCCAGAGGAAACCCCTAGTTCCTCTGGGGGCTACAACTCCCTCACTGTGAGGGAGGAGCACACGGATGTTTTGTTGTACAGATAAATGGGATGTACTAAATCCACAATGGCGAGCCAGTGATATAAGTGAGGGCGCAGCGCAAAAAAAATATTTTTGTTATTTATATTTTATGTGATATGAAGTGAAAGTGATCTTAAAAATAGCTCAAGAGCGTCCAAGCACTGCTTTATTGATAGTGCGTCCTTGGCTACAATTAAAACGTAAGTGCACCACTAGTCAACAATTTTTTAGACCATGGTGATGGTGATAGTTGTCGACATGTTTCAGCCTTAGAGCCTACAGATATGGCACGGCTTTCGTCAGGACTTGAAACAGCTGCTGCGTATCAAACAACCAGAAAAGGATACTCTGGGTCCAACACTTTAAGTCAAGTGCATCACGAGAAAAGACCACCTGAAAAAGACCCAAAAACCACTAATATAAAAAAGCGGTGTCGCACACACAAACAGGATTAAAGCAATTCATTAATGACAGTGGGCTATCAAAAAAAGGAAAAAGGAAGGACTTACCCGTGAATACTGGGTGAGTCAACCAACCTCTCACTGGCAACTGCTCAGGAAAGAGTGCACCGCTCTATGAGAAAGTAAGGTGATCGCTGTTATAGTAACACTCAGATCTCTAACCTTAGGGGATGAAAACAGCCAAACCCTACCGGAGAGTCTATCTAAAAAGTAGGAGTTAACATAATGTAACGACAGGGACTCGTAAAGGAACCACTAAGTTTGAACAAACAGGCTCAGTGTTGTTTGTCAAGGTGCAAAACAAAATTTTTTAGGCATTAGATATAGGGTGCACTAACAACGGGGATAAGACCACTAATAATGTCCACACCTAACATACGCCAGCTGGTAGTACTCAACAGTACACCCCAAACAAAGTAAAACGAGATTCAGAGCAATTGCTACACAAGAAGGAGACTGCCCCATGAGCGACCTACCTGTCCGTCGGTACACCGTGGCCTCAATGAGCCCGATGCCGGAGGTGCCGTGGACAGGAAATCCTCTGCTTAAAAAAGGCAGTTCCACAGGTTCGAATAGCCAATCAGGTGCCCTAATGCTGGTCGGTCAAAAGCACACGGAGCAAGCAGCGATTGACTTCAGCACGCATGCTCCAAGAGAACACTGCTTCGCGCATGCGTGTCTGACCACTCCTGGTCTCTGGATAGCGCATGCGTAAGTGAATGTATGAACGCTCCGGTCAAGACCATCATATCTCTCACCTTGAAACGGAGCCTAATCGTCATACTAGACGATACAACCAGAAAAAGCACATATGCATCATCGGTCATTTGGTGAACCAGTCCTTCTCTTCAACACTTTTTTTAGAAATTTTAAAAACCACTATGTTGTAATTCCCAAAAGTGCAGGTGCTAAGAAGGAGAATCTATCAATAACCAAAAAGTGCTGTATGGTTCTGGAAAAGCATGTAAGAGTACTGGAAAGGAACTATATGAACCCTATGTAATCTCCATCGGTCATAGTTGGTTCACCAAATGACCGATGATGCATATGTGCTTTTTCTGGTTGTATCGTCTAGTATGACGATTAGGCTCCGTTTCAAGGTGAGAGATATGATGGTCTTGACCGGAGCGTTCATACATTCACTTACGCATGCGCTATCCAGAGACCAGGAGTGGTCAGACACGCATGCGCGAAGCAGTGTTCTCTTGGAGCATGCGTGCTGAAGTCAATCGCTGCTTGCTCCGTGTGCTTTTGACCGACCAGCATTAGGGCACCTGATTGGCTATTCGAACCTGTGGAACTGCCTTTTTTAAGCAGAGGATTTCCTGTCCACGGCACCTCCGGCATCGGGCTCATTGAGGCCACGGTGTACCGACGGACAGGTAGGTCGCTCATGGGGCAGTCTCCTTCTTGTGTAGCAATTGCTCTGAATCTCGTTTTACTTTGTTTGGGGTGTACTGTTGAGTACTACCAGCTGGCGTATGTTAGGTGTGGACATTATTAGTGGTCTTATCCCCGTTGTTAGTGCACCCTATATCTAATGCCTAAAAAATTTTGTTTTGCACCTTGACAAACAACACTGAGCCTGTTTGTTCAAACTTAGTGGTTCCTTTACGAGTCCCTGTCGTTACATTATGTTAACTCCTACTTTTTAGATAGACTCTCCGGTAGGGTTTGGCTGTTTTCATCCCCTAAGGTTAGAGATCTGAGTGTTACTATAACAGCGATCACCTTACTTTCTCATAGAGCGGTGCACTCTTTCCTGAGCAGTTGCCAGTGAGAGGTTGGTTGACTCACCCAGTATTCACGGGTAAGTCCTTCCTTTTTCCTTTTTTTGATAGCCCACTGTCATTAATGAATTGCTTTAATCCTGTTTGTGTGTGCGACACCGCTTTTTTATATTAGTGGTTTTTGGGTCTTTTTCAGGTGGTCTTTTCTCGTGATGCACTTGACTTAAAGTGTTGGACCCAGAGTATCCTTTTCTGGTTGTTTGATACGCAGCAGCTGTTTCAAGTCCTGACGAAAGCCGTGCCATATCTGTAGGCTCTAAGGCTGAAACATGTCGACAACTATCACCATCACCATGGTCTAAAAAATTGTTGACTAGTGGTGCACTTACGTTTTAATTGTAGCCAAGGACGCACTATCAATAAAGCAGTGCTTGGACGCTCTTGAGCTATTTTTAAGATCACTTTCACTTCATATCACATAAAATATAAATAACAAAAATATTTTTTTTGCGCTGCGCCCTCACTTATATCACTGGCTCGCCATTGTGGATTTAGTACATCCCATTTATCTGTACAACAAAACATCCGTGTGCTCCTCCCTCACAGTGAGGGAGTTGTAGCCCCCAGAGGAACTAGGGGTTTCCTCTGGGATTGGAGAATCCCAATGATGAAGCATGTCACCTCTGGTGAGTGAGGGATTTCGTCCTTTCAAGGGATATGCCCATTAGCATTATTTTTCTTAGGCGGTGTTTCACTTGTTTCACTTGTATATCTGGGATCCTTCGACCCACCAATGATATTGTAGTTCTTTACATTTTATAAAACTTTAGCGTAGACCCCAGGGTTTCACTTGGTTGTTAAGTATTCATTGGGGGAACAAACCCTGTGTGGTCTCTATAAACATTTTCCCTCAGACCCTCTGGTTGTCAAACCATTTTTGTACTTTGTCTATGAACAGCCACCACGGCTGTGGGTCTTCTTCTTTTTTTCTTGTTCGCAACATAACTCTGCTGTAGGGTTTCTAAATGTTTGGCAGGTCTCTCGTAATTGTTCACTAGGTTTTACTTGCATTAATTATGGCTGAACGACAAGGTTTAGCCTTTGATGACACTCTGGCCCAAGCTATTCTTGACACACCTAGTATTATTGACACCTTTCAGGGGAGTAGTACTAGCCAAGGAGATGACTGGGCGAAACTTCTGACTCTCAAAAAATCTCATTCCCGAGTGTACATACATGGAGCCATCATGACTGAGTACCTTAGAGGCAATTGTGCCCCTACAGGACTCATTGTCACTAATGCCCCTAGGTTGTTCCTGGATGATAAGACCTTCATCAACGATTGGTCTTTAATAGCCTGGAAGTGCACCCGTGATTGGCTCATTCTTATCATTAGTACTGCCAAACGGGTGGCCGACACTATATTGATTGAAATTCAGGCTTTAGAAGCACAGATTAAAATCACATTGACTGGTGCACTTTTCAAAAAACAAAATGAAGAATGTAATAAAAGCAATAAGGATTTCAAAGACTCCGTTTTGATGACTAAAATCAATAAATTTAAAAAAGATTTAGCTAAGTTTTCTATGGAAAAAGTTTATCCATACACCAGCACGGATTATGTAAATCCTCAATACAATCGACAGGGCCGTAGATATGGCTCTGACTACTCTACCTCAGGTAGTGAGGGATGGTCCAGCGACTCAGACAACTCCTTCCAAGGCGATTCAACCAACAGAAGGAATAACAGAAGAACAAGAGGTTTCCAGAGAGGGCAGAGAAGAGGTCCACCAGGTTTTCCTTCTCCTCAATGGTGGCCCCCCGGTCCTGCACAGTATCCTCCTTTCCAACACTTTGGACAACCTTTTTTGTATCCACCACAACCCCAAATGTATCCTAATCAGCAGTCTTTTTTAGGGTATGGCCGTGGCCGGTCCAGAGGCAAGAGGCGACAAAATCAAAATCAAGTCCACTGGGCAGACAGTTCAGCCCCACTCTCCACTCGAGGATCGATGGAGAACATAGCAGGACCCAGCTCTCACATGACCTCGTGATAAATTTGAGCAAAAAAACCCTGAATCCGGATGAGTTATCATTACTGAACAAAGGTTTGGGATTTGTTCCTTCCTTTGGAGGTGATCCTTTCACGATTCAACAAGAACTTGCGCATTTTTTTCGCAAAATACGTTTGCATTTTTTCTTTCGGAAAGAACCAACAGGCTCTCCTGATGTATTGGTCAATAACACAGGATTACGGAACAAATCAACATTCAATCCACTTACCAGCCAGGTCCCGGCTGCAGTCTCAACTTTTGAAAAGGCGGTGACTGCGCAGATTACCAAAATCTGCAAGACCACCAAGAGCCAGTTTCAGAATCTCAACAAGAGAGAATGCAGAGCCCTAACATCACTCACCAGTGATGAGACTATTACAATCAAACCCGCTGACAAGGGCGGGGCGACTGTAGTAATGGACACCATTGCTTATCGAACTGAATGTCTCCGACAATTGAATGATGATAAGTCATATCTACGACTTACAGCAGACCCTACGCCGAGACTCTTATCGGAGATTAAAATTCTGGTGAATGAGGCTAGTACCAACGGCTGGATCACAGCAAATGAAGCCACTTATTTAATCAGAAGTTTTCCGGTTGTACCGTATTTTTACATACTTCCCAAGGTGCATAAGAATCGTATACCTCCTCCAGGCCGTCCTATTATTTCAGGACTAGGTTCTTTACTAGAACCCCTTTCTTCTTTTTCGGACTATTTTTTACGTCCCTTGGTTGAACAAATGCCCACATACCTTAAGGATACCAAAGACATCTTGGTACTAGTTAACGACTTGCCTTTTGATTCCCAGACAGACTTTCTGGTTTCTTTCGACGTTGAGTCGCTTTATACTTGCATCCCTCAGGATGAAACACTCTCGATGATAGAGACACTATTGCTAAACAATCCTCCGGATTCAATTACACCTGTGTCTTTCATTGTAGCATGTGCCAAACTGGCAATGAAAGAAAACTTTTTTCAATTCGAGGAACAATTCTTCCTACAGATATCGGGTACATCAATGGGGAGCATTTTTGCTCCCAGCCTGGCGAACCTGTATGTACACGTTTTTGAGTGTGAGAATGTTCTTAACATCATCAATCCCTATCTAACCAATATTCTCATATGGAAGAGATATATTGATGATATTTTTGTAGTTTGGCGGGGCTCTTTGCCATTGCTACTGGAATTTAAGACATGGCTAAATAACTGCAACACCTTTCTTAACTTCACGTGTGAATACAGCAAAACACAACTTCCTTTTTTGGATGTTTTGATTACACCCTCTAATGGGGGGCTTGATACCGAACTATATAGGAAACCACTAGCAAGGAATTCCTTATTGCTGTACGACAGTTACCATCCTAAAGCCCTGAGGGACAATTTACCCTTTGGCCAGTTTCTGAGGGTAAAGAGGAACTGTTCCACTACAGCCAAATACCGCGAACACGCCAAAAACTTGTCCCAACAATTACAAGTGAGACGATACCCCAAGAAACTGATAAAAAGATCTTTCAAACGAGCACTTAACAACAATCGTGAAGCATTATTGGAACCAAAACTGAAGAAAGAGACTCAGGATAGACTGACGTGTGTCCATACTTTTTGCAAATTTTCCAATCAGATTAAAAACACCATCTTATCTCATTGGAAGATTCTGAATATAGATGATGAAGCATTACCACGTCCATTGTTTGCATTCAAACGTAGTACTAATCTAAAGGATAGGTTAGTGCACACCCGACCCCGGGTCAAAAACAAAGAAACTCAGAACACTCTATGGGGTTTGCCAGCGGTACAAGGACATTTTCCTTGTGGGTCATGTGCGGCTTGCCCACATACCACCACGACCACTGAGATTGATATAGGATCACCAAGACCTTGGCGCCTCAATTCTCACACTAACTGTAACAGTAATAACCTAATATACATGATCACATGCCCGTGTGCATTACGATATGTGGGCATGACCACTAGAAAGGTCAAGATCCGTATATTAGAACACAAGAGTACAATACGCTGTGGCAGGGCGTCTACAAAATTAACAGAACATTTCTTGACCATGCGACATAATTCCAACGATCTCAAATGGACAGTTTTGGAGAAACCATTCATTCCACCTCATTACACTGATATCGCAGCATTCTTATTCAAACGAGAACAATGGTGGGTGTACAAGTTACACACAGATACCAATGGCATGAATGATGATATTCCGTGGTTGTCACTATAAGCCTGACCATGAGATTATTTGGTCGCATTATTCATATCATGTTTTCTTCTGACACTTCACACTATCTATGTGGGTCTTTAAAGAGGCACCCTAGTGTGGGTTTTTTTGTCCTCTTGGACTTGATGGAGATTACATAGGGTTCATATAGTTCCTTTCCAGTACTCTTACATGCTTTTCCAGAACCATACAGCACTTTTTGGTTATTGATAGATTCTCCTTCTTAGCACCTGCACTTTTGGGAATTACAACATAGTGGTTTTTAAAATTTCTAAAAAAAGTGTTGAAGAGAAGGACTGGTTCACCAAATGACCGATGATGCATATGTGCTTTTTCTGGTTGTATCGTCTAGTATGACGATTAGGCTCCGTTTCAAGGTGAGAGATATGATGGTCTTGACCGGAGCGTTCATACATTCACTTACGCATGCGCTATCCAGAGACCAGGAGTGGTCAGACACGCATGCGCGAAGCAGTGTTCTCTTGGAGCATGCGTGCTGAAGTCAATCGCTGCTTGCTCCGTGTGCTTTTGACCGACCAGCATTAGGGCACCTGATTGGCTATTCGAACCTGTGGAACTGCCTTTTTTAAGCAGAGGATTTCCTGTCCACGGCACCTCCGGCATCGGGCTCATTGAGGCCACGGTGTACCGACGGACAGGTAGGTCGCTCATGGGGCAGTCTCCTTCTTGTGTAGCAATTGCTCTGAATCTCGTTTTACTTTGTTTGGGGTGTACTGTTGAGTACTACCAGCTGGCGTATGTTAGGTGTGGACATTATTAGTGGTCTTATCCCCGTTGTTAGTGCACCCTATATCTAATGCCTAAAAAATTTTGTTTTGCACCTTGACAAACAACACTGAGCCTGTTTGTTCAAACTTAGTGGTTCCTTTACGAGTCCCTGTCGTTACATTATGTTAACTCCTACTTTTTAGATAGACTCTCCGGTAGGGTTTGGCTGTTTTCATCCCCTAAGGTTAGAGATCTGAGTGTTACTATAACAGCGATCACCTTACTTTCTCATAGAGCGGTGCACTCTTTCCTGAGCAGTTGCCAGTGAGAGGTTGGTTGACTCACCCAGTATTCACGGGTAAGTCCTTCCTTTTTCCTTTTTTTGATAGCCCACTGTCATTAATGAATTGCTTTAATCCTGTTTGTGTGTGCGACACCGCTTTTTTATATTAGTGGTTTTTGGGTCTTTTTCAGGTGGTCTTTTCTCGTGATGCACTTGACTTAAAGTGTAGGACCCAGAGTATCCTTTTCTGGTTGTTTGATACGCAGCAGCTGTTTCAAGTCCTGACGAAAGCCGTGCCATATCTGTAGGCTCTAAGGCTGAAACATGTCGACAACTATCACCATCACCATGGTCTAAAAAATTGTTGACTAGTGGTGCACTTACGTTTTAATTGTAGCCAAGGACGCACTATCAATAAAGCAGTGCTTGGACGCTCTTGAGCTATTTTTAAGATCACTTTCACTTCATATCACATAAAATATAAATAACAAAAATATTTTTTTTGCGCTGCGCCCTCACTTATATCACTGGCTCGCCATTGTGGATTTAGTACATCCCATTTATCTGTACAACAAAACATCCGTGTGCTCCTCCCTCACAGTGAGGGAGTTGTAGCCCCCAGAGGAACTAGGGGTTTCCTCTGGGATTGGAGAATCCCAATGATGAAGCATGTCACCTCTGGTGAGTGAGGGATTTCGTCCTTTCAAGGGATATGCCCATTAGCATTATTTTTCTTAGGCGGTGTTTCACTTGTTTCACTTGTATATCTGGGATCCTTCGACCCACCAATGATATTGTAGTTCTTTACATTTTATAAAACTTTAGCGTAGACCCCAGGGTTTCACTTGGTTGTTAAGTATTCATTGGGGGAACAAACCCTGTGTGGTCTCTATAAACATTTTCCCTCAGACCCTCTGGTTGTCAAACCATTTTTGTACTCCGCCTAGTCAACAGCCATGACTTGCCAAAACCATCTCCATCACATTCCCAAACGTCATCACATTACCAAACTATCTCCATCACATTCCCAAACTATCTCCATCACATTCCCAAACTATCACCATCACGTTCCCAAACTTCATGACATTCCCAAACTATCTCCATCACTTTCCCAAACTATCACCATCACGTTCCCAAACTTCATGACATTCCCAAACTATCTCCATCACTTTCCCAATCTCTATCGCATTTCCAAACTATCTCCATCACTTTCCCAATCTCTATCGCATTCCCAAACTATCTCCATCACTTTCCCAAACTATCCCCATCACGTTCCCAAACTTCATCATATTCCCAAACCATCTCCATCACATTCCCAAACTATCTCCATCACGGTCCCAAACGTCATCACATTCGCAAACCATCTCCATCACATTCCCAAACGTCATCACATTCCCAAACTATCTCCATCACATCTCCAAACGTCATCACATTCCCAAACTATCTCCATCACATCCCCAAACGTCATCGTATTTCCAAACTATCTCCATCACATTCCCAAACTATCCCCATCACATTCCCAAACTATCTCCATCACTTTCCCAAACTTCATCACATTAGCAAACTAACTCCATCACATTCCCAAACGTCATCACATTCCCAAACGTCGTCACATTCCCAAACCATCTCTATCATTTCCCCAAACGTCATCACATTCCCAAAGTATCTCCATCACATTCCCAACCTTCCTCACATTCCCAAACCTTCTCCATCGCATTTCCAAACACGTCAACCGCACGCCCAATCTGTTTAACAAACACCTGGGTCAGTAACAGGTACATGTGACCGCTAAAGCGAGCTTCGCTCCTTCCGTTTTCAGCGGCGCGTTTGTGAAATATGCGGGTAGGCGCTACATCATCACAGGCAATCTGATTTGTCCCAAACGTGGACACTCTTCTGCTTTTCCTGGAAAGTCTCCTTCCTGGAAGTCTGGCAGCCTGAAACTAATGTCTGTCCTGGTTGGGTGTGTCCTGGTTGTAGGTGGGTGTGTGTTTTTTATCTGCTCTCATCCTTGCACTGGCACGTGGAGAGACAGGGCTGGAGAGGTAAGAGAGAAGGCGCCCCTTTACAACCTGTTTTCTTTCTTTGCCCTCCAGGAGCCGGGGACTACAAGCCCTCAGACGGAGAGCACCTTGTGGCCAACTTTACCACCTGGTAGAGCTGAGGACCCACCTGTAGCAGCAGCCCTGTTTCCTCCTTGCGTGACACCCTCTTAAGGATGCCCGTGGCAGAACGGGGTCCTGTGATTGCGAGGGTGGCCAAGACTAATGTGAAGGGCTGAAATGCATCATTAGAGAAGGATTAACTCTTTCAGAGACGGCTACGGTGCTTCGTGCAGCTTCCTGCGGCTTGGAGGCGCTACATGTGTTTGTTTACATCTGCATTAACTCTGCTCCCCACCCTCTCCTCCCCCTCTTTCGTGCGTGTCTGCTTTCTTTTCTTACAGACTCCAAGCTATCATTTCACAATGCGCCTTCCCTGACTCCTTTCTGCATCACTTGAATACCTCCACTCTTTCGTCTTCCTTTTCGCATCTCCTCCTCCAGTGCTTTAAATGGGAAAATATAAGTGCAGGCACTCACTAAAATGAGCTAGAGGTGTAGTGAGGGGCGGAGCTAGGGGCGCGGCTAAGGGCAAGACATGATGATACTTACCGAGTTCTATATTAGTTGCAGCAGAAACCAGAACACATGAGGAATGTGTTTATATAAACAAAGCAGGTTCACTCATTACACAAAATGAAAGTGAAATGCGATAATAGACTGTCATTTCCTTTCTTTGCAATAGTTGCACCTTCTTAATGTCATACTGATAATTGCTGTTTGGCACAATGCTACATATTCTTGAGCCCGCGAGTAGGAAGAAACTGAAACCCACGTCGAACCAAAGCTCTTATGGCACCGAGCAAATGAAGCAACTCACCATGACCCTCCCCAGAAGATATCGCTTGTCTCTTCCATCAATCTATCCATTCATCCTTTCATCCTACCATTGAACCTGCTGATGTCCACCATCAAACCTTTACATTCTATCTACATTCAGTCTTTCATCAATCATTCAGTTTTTCACCATTCCGTCTATCCACCCTTCATATCTAAACCTATCCATCCATCCATCAATCCATCTCCAAACCTATCCAATCATCCTTTCACTCCTCCATCTCTTTATCCACCTTTTCCCCATCCATCAATCCTTTCGCTCATCCATCCATCAACCCTTTCACTCCTTTATTCCATCCACCCTTTCCTTCCATCCACCCTTTCACTCAATCCCTCCTTTCACTCATCCATCATCCAACCTTTCATCCATCCTCCCTACTTTTCATGTATCCATCCAATATTTCACTTATCCACCCATCATCCACTCTTTTATCCAATCATCCACCCTCTTTCACCCATGCATGCTTTCACTCATCCATCCATCTGTTCATCCATCCATCTATACATCCACCCTTTCTCACTCATCCATCCACTCACTCATCCACTCACCCACCCACCCACTAACCCTCCCTTTTACGTTCTTTATGAATCGTTGTCGCAGAGCAGACATGTCCAAACAAAGAGCCACACTTTTTCTTTAAAATACCTCCTGAGAGTGTCTTGATTCTCTCTCTCTTTTTTTCACTTTTTTCTTACAAAAACAGGCAAACACACATACATAGCAGACACTCAAAAGACTCAGGTATGATAAAAGCCATCTTTTCTCTTCACCTACCATGGCTTTCTTAATTGCCACCAGGGCCAGACTGGCCGTAGCCTGATGGCCACTGCCAGGGAACTGACATGATTCCTGTGCTTGCAGGAACGCACAGGATAGTGTGAATGTGATTGACAGCACGGGGCCTGAACGGACCCTGCTCTGTCAAGCACAGCGTGATGGTGAGCACCGGACATTATTCAAATGAGCCCTGCTGAACAGCTCAACTGGGGCTCAGATCGGGGCTACAGAAGCGGCGCCTTGGCTGCCAGAGACACGTTCCACTCCTACTCATCAGCACTCACAGCCAATGAGCCTACCTTTTCATGAGTACCGGTACTCTCCTCGGAAGTAGAGAAGTGCCAGTACTCAGAGTGATGGATCAAAGAAGTACCGGTACTCAGTACTGGTGAGTACTGGCCCATTTAAAGCACTGTTTTAGCCTCTCCATCGCTAGCTCTCTCACCTTACCTTGCCTTCTCCCTCTCTTCCCTTTCCATACACCGTCCCTCCACTGCCATCATAGGTCACTTCCTTCCTGCTCCCATCTCCTGCGCCATCCTCTTCCTCTCTTCCCTCCTCCCACAAACCCACACCTCCCCCGCTTGCATCTCTTCCTCACTTGCTTACCGCGCCCTCCTATGGTCCTCCCTCTCCCTCTTTTCTTCACCCTCTCATTGGCTCAGAAGTCCTGAGTGCTTCCATTCACGTTTCAAGCGCTTTAAATAAATTACAATAAAATCTGGCGTATTTCTCGTCCATGAAATAAGATCCAGCCTACGTGTGAATTTTCCTACAATGTAAAGGGCTGAAGTTCTAAGGATCAATCTTTTTATTTGGTTCATCATTTGGTTTAATGTTATTTTATATTGCAATAAATTATACTGAGACGTCCTTCAACAGACAGGCCGCTCAATCTCAGCTCCATCCAACTTCTTAATATCTGGATAAAATGAAGAGTGACCCCAAAATTCTACAGTAACTTTAACGATGAGATGGGTCTTGTCCACAGCATCGTGAGATCTGGACTTGCTGGACATTGGGCGATGTATCATGCACTGTTCTTGTCGTAAACGGCCCAATTCGCATTGTGACCGGAAACATGCTTTTTGACATGTTTCAATTCCAAATTGCCTTCTGGTAACATGTTACCTAATCGCAGTTTGTAACTGCGAATACAGGCAGGTGTCCCATGGACCACTACCTGCTCTTAAACAAGCATTTGCAATGCAAGAGGTCTCGTATTACTGAAGTTAGAACTATTGGTGTCGTTAATCATAATGCAACGCCAATAGCTCAAACTTTCAGTAATGTGAACGCTATTGCATTGCAAATCAATTGCGGCACTCACGCTTTAGCTTTACACATCTTAAGCTAAAGCACGGTTGCCGCAATTGTAACAAAAGTAAACAAATAAGAAAAAAATGGCAACAGCGGAAAAAAAATGCCAATCAGCCGCGTTCAGCGATCGCAACTAACAAAATAAATGTGGGCCACCATTTTTACAGCTGAGGTGTGCCGCACTGGTTAAATAAGAAAAAAGTGTTGCGGGAGAGCTTCTCCTGCCTGTAACAGCAGGCAGGAGAAAGCCATTTACGAAAATAGTGCTCCAAGGCTGTAATCATGTACCCAGTAACAACACATGTTACAGTGGGTGTCCTCATGGGAAATTACAAGAAGAAAAAAGGTGGTATTAAGGAGGGACTACTAAGCCCATTGAACAATTAAATGCCACCATTTACAAAGGACAGGACAGTGGCAGGAGCCAATTAAGATGGGCGAAAGTGGGCGGAGCTTCATGCCCATATCCTGAATACAGCATGTCTAGAAGAGACAGTGCAAGCGCTGCCTAGGCAAGACCCAAAAAGCACCTGCCTCTTCTTCCATAATTAAAAGCTGCCACCCCTGCCAGTCCCTCTCAGTCAGTAAGAGAACAGCAGTCACCCTCAAAAGTCAGGGTCAACATTGGGTGCCCCTCTTGACCTCAGAGTCATGCTCTGGGATTTCAAGCTATTAAACAGGACACATCAGAAAACATACATGACTGTCCTGTTCAGTGAGGCAAAAATCCCAATCTTTGAGTTATGTACTGTGACTTTACCAGTCAGTCAGTCAGTCATAGTACTTTATTTCGATAAATCAATATCATAAAAAGACAAGGGAACAAAATATATACACTCAGTCAGAAGATTCAATTGATACAAAATAAGTGCATTCAATCATTATATACATATAAATAATACAAAAATAAATACATTCTATAACATTCAATCATAAATATACATTAAAAAGAGGTCAGTTAAGATAAAATGAACTATACACAACATTTAAGTAAAATCAATATAAAAAACCTTGCATAGAATAATCACTAATAGAGGGCAAGATACAGTTCAAGCTTATTTAGGGACCCAGATTCGAGAGGATGTCAATCGAAAACCTTTTCTTGACTCTGATAGCCCCCACTAAAAAATTAGCAACATGGAAAGTTATCCTTGGGGTCTGTAATAACTGTAAAAATAGAAGTGCTGGCTTGACCTGTATGAACCCAGCCTCTTTAAGGATCGGAATCAAGTATAGCCTTCTTAAAGCCGAAAAGTGGTCACAGAACATCAGAAAATGCAAAGTGTTCTGAGTCGAGAAGTTGTCACAATTACATGGCGGAGCGTTTTCGGGAGAACACCAAGTCGGAAAATGACCCAAAGATAAATGGATCAGGTTCAACCGAAAACGGGTTAAGAGAAAGCGATGATAAGGCAAGTTGACGATAGTTAAATATGGTTCCGGGCCAGGGTGAGTACACAGAATAATGCCCGCCCTTACCATAGGTTTCTCAAGTTCTATTTGTTCCCTGTCTGATCGTAACATATCTCCCATCAGGCCTTTAATCTGGACTAAATCTTTTGCTGTTATTGTAGACGGAGATGAGTAGAGGTCTGGTCTCCCTAACTTGAAGAGACTGTTTTTAATATAGGCTAGCCACGGTATTTTGCATGCTCTATCTAGCTGCATGCAGTCTTTTAGGATGGTGTGGTTGAGGGGAATTTCTTGGTTCAGCCAGATCCTAAACCAGGCCAGAACAGGGGCCATTTTAACCAGGTCTGAGATATATCCCATGCCAAGTTCAGAGTGTACAATGTAAGTGGAAGTTGACTGGGGTACGGAAAGAACTGATCTTAAAAATTTATTTTCAGTGATCTGAATACTTTCCGTCGAGCAATTACCCCAAATAGCACTGCCATATGTAGCAACGGCTATACTTTTGGCTTTATATATTTTTAGCAGAGTGACTATTGGTCTTGCTCCTAATTCTTTAATAAAGCTCTGAAGGCCAGAAGAAGATCTGGCGAGAGCAATGTTTCTATTTTTTATGTTGGGACCCCAAGTCCCTTTCTCGTCAAACGTTATCCCTAAATACGGAAAGGTGGCTACTCTACAAAGCTCTTGTTTCCCACATGTGAATGTTTTTGTTAGCTTGTTTTTCGTACCCTTACCCATGATCATGATTTGAGATTTTTTGACATTGATCTTTAGGTCCAGAGTACTCATAAAGACTTCAAAGGCGTTCAATAACCTTTGAAGACCCACACCAGTGCGTGAAAGCAAAACAGCATCGTCCGCGTATAGGAGAACTGGGATACCAAGTTCACCTATACGCGGGACATCGAGGGTTGCCGCTTTGAGGGAGGGTTCCAAGGCGTTAATATAGACTGTGAAGAGGAGGGGTGCCAAGATACACCCCTGCCTCACCCCTCTTTCTGACTTAAAGTGGCTAGTACAGCGCCCTTCCGAGGTGACTCTAACCGCAGCTGTTAGGTTAGAATGGAGGTCAGCTAAAAGACAAACGAGAGCCCTGTCCAGTCCTATGTTAAGCAGGATATTCCACAATTTAGAGCGATTAACAAAATCGAAGGCTGACGAGAAGTCCATGAACCCCAGATACATGGACCCCTCTCTGGCCTTCGTATATTTTTCGACCAATAGGTGTAAGTTGAGACTTTGATTGATAGTGCTCCTTTTAGGTCTAAAACCATCCTGGACGTTGGATAGTACCCCTTTCTCAGTGATCCAATCGTTCAGCCTTAATAGGATAACCCTACCCAATATCTTCACCGATGAGTCGATTAAAGAAATCGGTCTGTAACAGGATGGATCTTGCCTGTTGGCCTTTTTGAAGACCGGTATGATAATCGATTTTTTCCATGAATCCAGAATTTTGTCGGTGGTAAGAACATTAAAAACATTACATAGGATTTTGGACCAAAACTTCGGTGCATATTTAAAAACGTCCCCTCGGACCCCATCAGGGCCTGGGGCTTTATTTTTCGGGGTCAATTCAATTGCCCGTTCCACTTCTACCGGTACAAAAGAAACGGTGTACTTAGCAGAACACGGATCCCTTTCTTCCACTTCTGTAGGGGCAACGATAGTATCAGTGCCAATGGAATCTGTGTAAATCTCACTAAAGTGTTTGATCCAGCCCTCGTCGGGGATATTAGCCTCAAGAGGGGTGTGTGAGTCCTCTAAAAATAGTGGCTGATTTATAGTTTTCCAAAAAAGGCCACTGTTTTTTAATGTGTCTGGATCCAATAGCTGCGCTAAAGCATTGTCTTTTAAAACCCTCTTTCTTTCTATAATTGTTTTTTTATATATAGACCTTGCACTCACTATGTCCGCGCGAATTTTGGGAGTGGCCTTCAGGGCTTTTAATAGATCCCCATGGGCTTTAGAACATTTCTTTTCCCACGGACACCTTCGGGTTAGGTTTTACCTGGAGGCTACGGTTGATTTCTATGCAAATGTTATCAAAGGCTGCTATGACCTCGTTGCATTCAGTTCTATTTGATAGACATATTGCAACTTCATCCTCGGTCCTATGCAACACCTCCTTTAAAAAGGTTTCAGGAACTATTTTTGCCCATTTCAACCTGCGGTTTTGATCTTTTACCACAAGATTTGCTCCCCCTCTAACTTTAGCTGATTTAAGGGAGAATACATTGGCAAGCAATAATTCTATAAGAACAGGATTATGGTCGCTAAAAACTGATACCTCTGTATAATATTTAATAACATTGCTCAACAAACAAGAAGTCAAAAATATATAATCTATAATGGTGCCCATGTCATTTCCTTTAAATGAAGGGGTTCTATTATTTCCATCCCCACAGGCTGATTCGTATAGGTTCCATCTAGCTAAAAAAAATTCAAGAAGTTCACCACGCCTGGTGTGCTCTAAATGCACTAGAGAGGAGAAGGGGGGAACATCAGCATCCTGACTAGTGCATAATAAAGGGCATGGGTGTATATTAAAATCCCCTAATAATATTAATTCATAGGTGTGTACATTAGTACTATAGGCTGACAAGAATTTATCCAGTGCTTCTAGATTGCGACTGGTACAATCATTGGCATTAGAATTATAAAAATGAACGAAAAGAATCTTAGCCTTTTCTTGCGAGGCAAGTTCAACAATCAGACAATTTTCGGAGCCAGATAAACATTGAGTAAATATCCCTTTTACGTCTAGTTTAAATAAACTTAACAGACCTCCCTTAGGTCGTCCAGCCACACTGCTAATAGCTGGAATACAAAAGTGGCTATAGCCATCCAAGGTGAAGCTATTCGTCAGATCCCATGTCTCTTGTAGAGCGATGATGTCAAAGGCTTTAAGTGACGATAGCCATTCCGGGTTCCCCATTTAGTTCTTTATGCCAGCAATGTTCCAGGTGGCGATTTTGAGAAATGGGGCTAATGACTCGGAAGGCTTCCTAGTGGCATCAGGGAGTCAATCGTTTTCCTCCAATGAGGATAGGGCAGAATAACGGTTAGAGAGGGGAAAAATGTAATCCCACCGACTGCTTGCTGGCTGATGGCCATAAAAATCCCCACCATTCGGATACATAGGTACTCTCGATGGCATATTAGTAGGACGACCGACCAAACCCCTAGTAGTGCCATTTCCGCGATGGTCGGGCTGTTGGGGCAAACGATGTTGAGTGCTGGTCAGATGACTATAGAAATATCCAAGAGGTCTAACAGAAACTGAGTTGTCCTGGTTGGGTAAGGAGGCAGCTCTTAAGAGGACAGTGGCCACATGTTGTGGGTGTTTGAAATTGACTATGATGCAGTCCCCTCTTGTGATTTTCCTTCCGCACCCAATCCAGCCTACTCTACCAGTGGATATTATGTCATTTGAAAAAGCCAGCGGGAAACCACAGTTCTTATTCAGCCAAGCAAGTGTTTTGTTTTTTAAAAGCATCGTGGGTTTCCTGCCTAGAGTTAGACATACAGGAGTCAACCTCAGGGACGTTAATCAATACCACTGTGTAAGGAACACACTGTGGTGGGAGGTTGACAGTATCATTTCTCCTGTAATTGAAGATCCCCGAAGCTTCACCCTCAACTAAGTTCTTCTGGGAGTTCTGGTAACTTTTTTGCGCTAAATGTAGTTGTCGTGAAGTAGGTGCTAAAACAGATGGGGTAGCCACTGATGGTTGTGGTGATGAGGTGGTTAACAAGGCGTTTACAGGCCGACGTGTCTGAGTACTACCCCCAGGGCCCCCAGGACCATCCTCCCTGGTGTTGTCAGAAGGGTGTAAAATAGGTTCCGATGAGCTATTGCCCGAGGAGCCCGGTAGATCGGGTTGAGGGGTTATCAGAGGGGGAGGCCGGGTCAATTGGAGATCCAAGAGACCTTTCAGTCTGTTTACCTCTGATGAGACTAGATCTAACTTCGCCATCAAAGGGCTGATCAGTGCCTCTAGTTTGGTCTCTATAATAGAAGCCAAGTGATCTATAATAGCTGGGTGGAGAATACTCCCCTCAGCTTTATTGGTGGACTCTTGGGCCTCATTTAATGACTCTGGGGTAACCCCCCTGCTTGATTGTGCTGAACCTTGTTTTTTAGACTTTCGGATTACCACCCTCTTCGCTGGAGCCTTCCTGCATGCACGCACCATTCTCTGCATGGGAGATGGAGTTTGAATAACCTTTGAACAAGATACTAGACTCTGGGTGGAACTAGAGTCGTTTAGAGTTACATGCTCATCCATACTTTCAACATTTGCCAGGTCATTAGTTACATCTGTGTTAACGTCTACAATGTTGGTGTTATCGCAGCTAATTTCTGAAAGAGGTAGTTTGGTGTTAGGGATAGTTGACCTTATTGGTGACGTTTCTGGACTCAGTCTACCGAGGGAGAGTCTCCTGTCTTTGTTGATCTTGTTTACCACTTTAACAAGATAATTGTCCATGGTCCTGTTCACACTTGTGGCGGGTGGTTTGATAGACCTGGGCTTCGACATCAAATTAAATAGGCGTCTGTTGCAATCCTACAGGTAAGTAATGTGACAGTAACTTCACCTGATGTTAAGTGCTATCATTCAATCAGTATACCCTACTAAGAACTGCATGAATCAGGGCTACACCACTGGTCTATGGAGTAGCTTACTTACTAGTCCAGATCCCAATGTCCAGGGACAAGATCCGTAGCCCTGCCCGGCCTCCCTCGACCTCGGACGGCCCGCCCTCTGCCCGGGCTCAGCCCGGCGTCGCCCGCACGCGTCGCGGAGGGAGCCTCGGTATATGTAGCGCCTCCGGGCACGTTGTCCGGCGGAAGTGTGTGGAAATATGGATTTTTCCGATCAGTTATGTCCCCTATCTTGGACCCCAACGGTTTCATGTATGAATCATAAATACATGTATGTTCCCTCCAGTTCCAGTTATGAAGACGCAAACACATGTGTGTCCACCGCCAACATGCCCTCTTTCAGATCCGCCATGAATGGGCCGGATATTCCATTCCTAAGTACGAAAGGCCACCGGCTTTATATGGTTCACTTATGCCATTTTACAGTCCAGGCAAGTAGGCCCTGATTCTGCCATCAAGCTTTTCCTGCCTTCTGCCTTTGAGAGCTCCAGTCTGAGCCTGCATCTGTGACCGTGAACTTTGTCTCATTCCCTGCGCGGCTCACGGTGCCTGACATCAGCTTGTTGCCTGCCAAAAGCTGAATTTCACCTTCGAAATTATCTGCTCCGCTCCCTGCCCAATGCATTCCTGTCTAGTAGTTTAAGTAAACATTCTTCCAGCTACCGAGCAAAGGCCCGGCTTCTCTGTCTTTATGCAAGTAATTCATAGCCCTATTATCATGGAAGACTTCTGCCCTCGCATCTAGTGTAGACACTTAGACGCTTGTACACGCACTAACAGTCAGTATAGTCAGTATAGAATAAGATTCTACTCTAAGAGACCTCTCTTTTTGGATAACATAGTTCTTTAAACATAGGATGTTAGATATGATTTGGGATTAGGTTGACTTGACCCTCCAGACATCTGTCGCCACATGTAGAGTTAAATGTCAAATCCCCTTCACCCCCTAGTCGCACGTCAATCATACGTCATGCTGCTACGCGCGCATTTCTGCCAAGTATTTCTACTGACATTGCGAAATTCTTTCATGGAACCACCCTATTATGACATCATACCTGATGACGTTCTTTAGTTACACCCAGTTACGCCCACTTTTGCTACGCATGTATGTTTTATCTCTACTATCAATTGTTACGCCTCCTGCATTTGCTTCACTGTAATGCCTATTGTATAAAAGTGATTACTTATCAATAAAGTATGTACTTCACTTCCTGAACCCCCGTGGTGATGGAACCTGGAGTCCACGATTTCGAAATCGTCCATTGGAATAAAGCCCATTCCGAACCTCTAATATCACGGATTTTGCCTCTTATTTTACTGAGCTATATTTATTATTTTTCTGTATCAAATTAAGTCCCGGTAATTAAATTATTTACCACATGAATGGCGCCCGAACAGGGACACTTTCTCATCTCACGCGCCGGCGGTGCGTTGCAGGCCCGGTCTCCTGCCACAGCTGGACGGACAACAACGCGTACCAGCAGGATTTCCTGTATCTCCCTCCGGTCAAGCGGGGGCGACTGAGGCTGCGATCAACACCCAGACGAGGCGGTGAGAAGTGCGAAGTATCCCGACCAGAGCCTAGCTGAGAGAGCAAGATCCGAGGTATACAGAGGCCCACCAAGTTCCGAAGTTCCGAAGTTCCGAGGTTTCCGATGTTCCGAAGTGTCCGAAGTTTTCGAGTCGAGTCCAGTTCAGTTCAGTTCCGTTCCGAGGCCTTCCGTTCCGAGCTACCCGGTGAGTACCATTACTGGGGAGGCGTTCTGGCGTGCACATAAGTTGTGCCGGTCCAGACGGGTTTGGGTACACAAATCCGGTCTGCACTGTTTTAGCAGTGTATCTGTACTGTTTAGCAGTATATCTAGTATATCAAGTATATAAATTCAGAATAATTCAGTTAATGCCGAGGATTATGTTTTGTGATTAAGTTTTCTTAGATCGTCATCATCATTGTTGCTCATTTAAAACGTTAAATGTTAAATGTGTTAAAACGTTCTGCATATTGTGGTGTGAATGACTGTTCATTATTGTGTTTATTGTATTAAGTTTGTTCAAGACCAAGTATCAGATCAGTTCTCAATATGCCGCTCTTTTCGAAACTAAGACAGATCACAACTAGAAAAGGGGTACTCGAAGAAGCTGTTCCCATTCCTCCTAGGGACACTCCAGGGTACTTCATGTATCATAAACATGGCCTAGACGCCATATTATTTCTTGATCTATGGGTAGACAACACTAAGGAATTACCAGAAAGTCAGAGGTGGCCCGCAGCTGGGACCTGGGATGCAGATTGCATCGTGAAAGTAGAGGAAGAATTATGGAAAAGGAAAGCTAGACAATCACAGAAAGACGCCATTGAATTATGGCGTAAAGAATCGTATAGACGTACAGAAAAAGCACGTAGACAGGAAGAGAAGAGTAAGGAAAATTCAAATAAAGTCCGAGAAAATCTATTAATTGAAGAAGGTACACGAGTGAAATCAGAACAAGTAGACAGACAAAGAAATGCCCTTATGAATGGTATGTATCCCCTTCTGGCCGAGGGATTACCTAAGGCTACCCCGGAGATACCAAAAGACTTGCCACCCCCATTGTTCCCAATAAAAATGCATCCTAAGGGGCATCCTAGAACAGCAGAAGATGTTTTTCTTTCCTCATATTTAGATGAAGCAGCTCCCGAGTATGCTAACCCCGCCCCACATAGACCGTCTGCCGGGGAGGTTCAACGCCAAGACCCTGTATCTGTATCCCTACAGCATCAAATCCTGACACAAGTTCCGGCAAGCACATCTGTTTCCACATCTGTTCCTACAGCTGCTTCTACAGCTGTGTCCACACCTATAGTTGCTGTATCGCGTTCAACGAATCCTTTCACGCCCGATACCCCAGACGGGGCTACCGGAGGTGCTACCAACATCTTTTCTACGCCACCCAGAATAAATAAACTTACTTTTCAAGAATCAGCACATCCACGTACCCCCAAACTCATAAATTCCCGTACACTTAAGGAACTTCTTGTAGATTGTAGATATGACCCTGTGCCCGGAAAAGAGGACGAAATGATCCTGGCATCATTACGTATCAGACGAGCTGCGGTGTATTTAGGAAAGCTACCAGGAATGACTATGCATCTAGATAATATATATCATTTTGTCCAAACAGGGCGAGATTCTGAATGTATTAACAGAGCTATGGAATACCAGAAAGTGGAGATACAGGGGGAACTGTTACGTTTCCTCATAAATTGTGTAATCAGAAATCAAGACCGACCGGGGGTAGATCCGGAAATAATGCAAACCCTTACCAGATGGAGCCAGAATATATCAGAAGGGAGACATGATAGGCAAAAATGTATAATAGCCATGTGCCGAAAGATCCGTAAAGAAATAGAACGCCTACACGAAGAGAGATTAGCGGTAGACCAGTTTGAACAAAATGAGGAGGAGGAAGGATCAGGACTGCCCACAGGACAGTCAGAAACCATAGCCTATGTAGGTAGAGGAAGAACTTGTAATAGTACTAGATGTTTCACTGACCCGATACGTCCGATATGTCCAGATAATAACAGGAATTTCCATACACCTATAATAAATCTAAGGTCCCCCGAGCATTCGTTCCAAGCCGCTGACAAATTACTCCGAGAACGAAGGGGTTACCATTTACTCGATTCTATGGATGAACAAGAATTAGCCAGGTCAGCCGTTCATTGGGTTGACAGTCCCGGAAAATATGGTGATGATACAGTAGCACACACATTTCTGAACCTCACCCCAGATGAACAGCGTTTAGCTGGGATTTATATGATTCAACAACTTCTTATACTTTATAAAAGTCAACATTCCGATCCTGGTCCGTTACCTGATATATTGACTGAATTACTCACGAATAGATGGAGAGGTTCAGGTACTAAGTTAATTAGAGAAATACTAGAATCAAGAAAGCAGTACATCCTTTTTGTATGCCCAGAACATGTCTCACTGCCCATCAAGGAAAGAACGACGTATTACATGGACAGACAGAATCCCTTACGAGAAGTACACCCAATAAAGGGCGAGGACAATCAGTTTAAACGTGTATATGTATATACGCCCATATCGAAAATAGAATTGTTAGAAATGAAGAAAGTGGTACCCAGTCATGACAAAGACCCAGCGGGTTTTCACCGAGAAATTAAAGACATGTTACTCATGGGAGAGTATACCTATCCCGACATTATGACAATATTAAAGGTATTAATGCCTGCTGGCATTTATGAAAAAGTCAAGGAAAAAGAGTGGGAGGTGGGAGACCAAAAGATAGACTGGACAGCATTAGAAAATGAAGAAAGGGCCCGAGGTCCAGGTTCGGGGCTTGGGGATAAAACTAAAGCACTACCAGGTTTACTAGTACAGGTACTGCCACGTTTATTAACCACGAAAAAGGAAGACTGGGGTGCAATCTCAGCCTGTAAACAAAAGCAAGATGAAGACACTAGTGATTTCTATGCCCGATTCGAAAAATGTTTTGGTATAAATAGTGGTATAAAAGCAAGTAGCGAGTCATACCCACATCTGTTTGTGACAAAATTAGTTGAAAATTCCTTACCCCAGGTGAAGAATAGAGTATTAAAATTCGAGAGTACTTGGCAAGGTAATACCCCATCACAAATGTTACAAATGTTACAGTACCATTACAATAGAATTAGAGAGGAACAAGAACATGAACAGAAACGCATGAAAGACACAAAAATGAAAATGCTAGTCTCCCAGACAGTTCCAGCTGAAGGTCATAAAAAGGGTACGACACAGTCCGGTGATTCAGCAGGACCTGTAAAAGGGACATGCAACTATTGTAAACAACCAGGTCATTACATACACGATTGCCCAGTCTTGAAGCGTAATATCGCCACAGGTAAAACACAAGAAAGACCACGGCCACCTAGACAGGATCAGAATGAACAAGGAGCACCGCAGCATGCCCAGTCCATGCCAGCTCCACAACAGTCTATACAGTTTGTGCCAGCTGCACCAGCGCTGCCTGTTGCTGCCACACAAACCACGACACGACAGCTGTACCAGACCGCACAGTATGACTATCCTGATTATCAACGATACGCATGAACCAGCCTAGAGAGGGAAGTTGACTTACCCCTTATCGAGGTCCCGGTAGACCAAGAAGGACCTTATGTACATAGTGAACTATTAGGCCAAGATAGAAAATTTTTACTTGATACAGGGGCAAGTCGAACAACTATAAAACGTAGTGAAGTTCCAGGGGCACCCCTCTCAGGCTCACAGAATATTTCCCTTGGTTTTTCAGGAAAACCTATTGTTAATGAAGTATCACAGCCTCTTCCACTTACGATAGGACCCTTGACCCGAACTACAGATTTATTGCTTACTGAATCATGTCCAGAAAACTTGTTAGGTATAAAAACCCTGAAAGCTCTAGGAGCTATAATATGTTGTTCTCCGGAAGGAGTAAGATTGTTTTTACGTGATTTCAAAGGTCACTATGTGTCTCGAGACATGGATCCCCGACTGCAGACTTTACCTACACATTTATGGGCACAAGGCCCTACTGATGTGGGTTGCATGAATATTACACCATATCGAGTTACACTAAAGGCAGGAGTGGTACTACCACGAATGCGACAATACAAGTTACCACCAGATGCTGTAGTGGCTTTACTACAAATCATTGACGAGCTCATTGCCCAAGGAGTGGTTGTGGAAACAGACTCCAATGTATGTAATTCCCCGATAATTCCGATTCTTAAACGAACAGATCCAAAGGCCCCGCCAGTATATCGATTGGTTATTGATCTGCGCGAATTGAACAAATGCATTGTGCCACAATTCCCTGTGGTCCCAGATATCTCGTCATTACTGACAGCTATTGATTCCGGAGCAACATTCTTTACTGTAATTGATCTCAAGAATGCTTTTTTCAGCGTCCCAATAGATCCGGAAAGCCAATACTTGTTCGGATTTAGTTTAAATGGACGTAGCTTTAAATTCACACGCGCACCTCAAGGATTTACAGAAAGCCCCAGCATCTATAGCCAAGCACTGAAACGAGAACTCGACAGTATCCACATGCCAGTCAACACTGCCCTACTTCAATATGTCGATGATCTGCTGATCACCGCTAGAAACAAACCTGAATGTGAGAAAGCATCACTGACGGTATTAAAATTTTTGGCCGAAAAAGGGCACAAGGTGTCCCCTTCTAAGCTGCAATTCTGTGTCCAGCGAGTTGTTTACCTTGGTCACTCGCTGTCCAAGGAGGGAAGGCAGCTTACACCAGATCGCATCCAGCTAATTGCAAATATGCCAATACCCAAGACACAAAAGGAGGTGCGGGCTTTCATAGGCCTCACTTCATATTGTAGGCAGTGGATCCCTCAGTATGCATTTCTAGCAAAACCACTCATTCAATTGACAACACAGGAGGCAGCCACATCGACTGTCCTCCCTTGGACTCAGGAACATACACACGTTTTTGAAAGTTTAAAGAAAGCTTTATGTCAAGCACCTGTCCTAGCAACACCATGTTACAATAAACAGTTTACACTCTTTGTTACAGAACGCGAAGGTACTGCCTTGTCAGTACTCACACAGGAACAAGCAGGATCACACAAACCATGTGCTTATTTTTCTAGTACATTAGATCCCGTAGCTCAGGCTTTGCCTGCATGCCTAAAATCAGTGGCAGCAACAGCTTTAGCAATCAGACAAAGCGATGCCATAGTATTAGGACATCCATTGACAGTACAAGTACCACATGCAGTAGAGGTTCTTTTGAACCGCACACAAACACAACACTTGACTATAGCACGACTCACCGGTTACGAATTAACATTGTTTCAGCCACATATAGAAATCAGACGTTGTAGTACATTGAATCCTGCCACACTGTTACCAGTAAACGGAACAGACCCACTTGCACATGATTGTATTGAAGTTATCACTATCACGACGAAACCCAGACAGGATTTGACAGACGTTCCATTATCAGACCCAGACCTGACGTTGTATGTAGATGGTTCATGTATGAGAACAGGTACAGGAGAGTTAGTGGCCGCTTATGCAGTCACAACAGACGCTGAAATCATTGAAACAAATTGTATAAATACCTTGTCCGCTCAAGCAGCAGAGCTCATCGCTCTGACACAAGCCTGTATTCAAGCCACAAATAAAAAAGTCAACATATACACTGATTCACGTTATGCATTTGGAGTTGTACATGACTTCGGCGTGCTGTGGCGAGAGAGAGGTTATTTAACTTCTCACGGTGCCCACATTCAGCACGGACCCCTCATTCATGCCTTATTAGATGCAATACATCTACCCACTGCAATATCAATTATGAAATGTAAAGCTCATACGAAAGTTACTGATATCATTTCTCAAGGCAATGATCTAGCTGACAGAACAGCTAAACAGACTGCTCAAACTCAAACATCCGACATGACAAAGACAATAGTCCCGACACCAACACATGGCATGATGGTTAAGGATCCCGCTCTTGACGTAATTGACATACAGACACATGCTACTCCAGACGAAATAAAGAAATGGACTGAATTAGGAGGGATCCAAACGGATCAAGGATGGATGACAAAGGAAAAATCTGTGTGGTTCCTTCCTGATTCAATGGTCCAAGTCGTTATTAACACTGTACATAGTCCAGCACATCTAGGAGAAAAAGCTATGCTAGACAGCATCCAACACATTTGGTTCAACAAACATTTACGAGCAGCGGCTAAACAAAAAGTCCGTACCTGTATGATCTGTTGTCAGTTTAACCCAGGAAAAAGCATTCCCGTAGAACAGGGTGGATTTCAGCCTCCTGATCACCCTTTTGAAGTCCTCCAGATGGATTATATCCAGATGGAACGATGTCGAGGATTCAAATATGTTCTCATAGTTGTCTGTGCTCTTTCCCGTTGGACAGAGGCATACCCGGTTTCAGATTACACTGCCCCGACTACTGCCAAACAGTTAGTTCGAGAATTCTTCCCACGGTACGGTTTACCACGTGTTGTCTACTCAGATAACGGCCAGCCGTTCTCATCCGAACTAATGAAACACGTTTCACTTTTGTTAGGTTATCAGTGGAAGTTTCACTGTGTCCGACACCCCGAGGCAGCAGGTCTCGTGGAAAGACATAATCAGACCCTGAAAATTAGGTTGTCCAAAATTTGTAGAGAGAAAGGTGTCGACTGGGTAGTAGCTTTACCCGTTGCACTCTTTTACATGAGAATGGTAGCACACTCTCGAACAGGGCTATCCCCGTATGAGGTGATCTTTGGCAGACCACCAAATATGTGGGGGACGCCTATACCACGCAAAATAACTGATATTGACTGTAATATGCTGACAGATTACTTGGCTTCCTTGATGTCTGCACTACAATCTTGTCGTTCACAGGTAGCTGCAGCTTTTCCCGACAACACTGAGGTGAAACCCCATGACGTAATTCCAGGAGATTTGGTCTTAGTGAGGAACTTTGATCGGAGGTCTCAGCTGGATCCTAGGTGGAGGTCGCCTCAGCTTGTATTATTAACGACGAGGACAGCCGTGAAGATCGAGGGTCGAAAAGGCTGGATACATTCAAGTCATATCAAGAAATTTCATGGACTACCATCAGATGTAAACGACACACCTTGCGTGTCTTCCCCGAGTGACTCTAAACTTCCTTTGGTTGAATTGAATAGTCGTGAACTATATAAACTAAAACTCAGGTCTAACCAGTCAGGCAATTTGATTGTTTAAGTCCTCTCCAAGGTGAAGCGGTCGAATTTGTCTCTGACATGTATCCCTTAGACCTGTACAGAGAAAGAAACAAAAGGATAAAGCTGAAACGACATGCGTACTGTAAATCACTGCGTAGTCATTGCACAGTGACGTTATTAATTCTGTTTTTCTTAAGCCTTTTAATAATCACTACAAGTATATTGTTACACATATATTATCCTATTTCTAGACATGTTTATAATGTTACTGCTGAACATTCTTTTAGTGAATTACCTCCGCATGAATTGTCATATAGATTCGCGCTGCGCAATAACACTTTTATTAGTATGTTACATCATTCCCATCAGGTTAGCAATGCTACAAATTGTTGGATATGTGGCCGACTCCCTCCCTATCAGAATTATAAAGGAATTCTACCTCTCTTTCCATACCCGTTCACACACAACGGCTCCTGTGGAGCATGGTTTAGTTTAATCAATTCCCTAGATTCGAACTCCGCAGTTTATCAAGACAACGGGGTATGGGGAAATCTGAACTTAGTTTTACTTAAAGTCTGCCACCCCAACAAGGCGGGACTTCCCAAAAGAACAGGAACTGATCTAGAAAATGAAGTATATGGATTAGGTAATTTTACGCTTAATCTCTTGATCTTGAATGTCGAATCCGAAGCTACTCCAATTTTGCCCGCCATGTCAGTATTTCCAGTAAAAGGTGAATTATGTGTAAGAAAGAATGGTTCTATACATATGGGCCATAGTAGATGCACCACTGTAATAGAATTTAGTGATCAAGGCAAGTCGACATTTAGAGCTTCCCGCCATTCCTATTTTATATGTGGTCAGACGGCATATATACGTCTGCCTCTAGATTGGGATGGTACCTGCTACATCGGATTCCTTTTGCCACCTGTTTTTCTAGCTCCTCCTGATTATCACAGAAATACTCATTTAGTACACAATAGAGAAAGGAGAGATCTCCCAATAGTCGATTACACTGAAACAGCATGGGAAAAATACACAGATTTCAATAAAGGTCTCTTTCCCTATATAGGTACCGTTACTAATAGTAAGCTGATACGTAGATTAACTAGAACCCTTGAAGCAGTAGTGAACGAAACTATTTCCGCCTTAGGCAATTTAACAGAAGAACAGTCTGCTATGCGGATTGTTGTGCTTCAAAATCGTCTTGTCCTTGACGTCATCCTGGCCGATAGGGGCGGAGCTTGTAGGGTCATCGGATCAAGCTGTTGCATTTTCATACCAGAAAATTCGCCATCTGTATATAAAGCCATAACTCGCCTTCATAAGATTGTAAGCCAGATACACCAGAATCCAGGCACCTGGACTTGGTCCGGTTGGTTTTGGAGTGTATTATCTACCTTTGGATGGAAGGTCCTATCCTTCCTAGGTATTGGCTTTCTCATACTATTCAGTTGCTGTCTATGTCTACAATGTGGACCAGCGATCTGTGGTCTGTGTGCCACATCGTGTATTCCACCACCAAGATTTCGTTCGTCCCAGAAGAAAAAAGAAGAACAAATGATGCTATATGAACAGATCAATGGATTGATGAAGATTGATATCTCTTGACGGGCAAGTAGGGGACAAGGAGGGAATGTGGAAATATGGATTTTTCCGATCAGTTATGTCCCCTATCTTGGACCCCAACGGTTTCATGTATGAATCATAAATACATGTATGTTCCCTCCAGTTCCAGTTATGAAGACGCAAACACATGTGTGTCCACCGCCAACATGCCCTCTTTCAGATCCGCCATGAATGGGCCGGATATTCCATTCCTAAGTACGAAAGGCCACCGGCTTTATATGGTTCACTTATGCCATTTTACAGTCCAGGCAAGTAGGCCCTGATTCTGCCATCAAGCTTTTCCTGCCTTCTGCCTTTGAGAGCTCCAGTCTGAGCCTGCATCTGTGACCGTGAACTTTGTCTCATTCCCTGCGCGGCTCACGGTGCCTGACATCAGCTTGTTGCCTGCCAAAAGCTGAATTTCACCTTCGAAATTATCTGCTCCGCTCCCTGCCCAATGCATTCCTGTCTAGTAGTTTAAGTAAACATTCTTCCAGCTACCGAGCAAAGGCCCGGCTTCTCTGTCTTTATGCAAGTAATTCATAGCCCTATTATCATGGAAGACTTCTGCCCTCGCATCTAGTGTAGACACTTAGACGCTTGTACACGCACTAACAGTCAGTATAGTCAGTATAGAATAAGATTCTACTCTAAGAGACCTCTCTTTTTGGATAACATAGTTCTTTAAACATAGGATGTTAGATATGATTTGGGATTAGGTTGACTTGACCCTTCAGACATCTGTCGCCACATGTAGAGTTAAATGTCAAATCCCCTTCACCCCCTAGTCGCACGTCAATCATACGTCATGCTGCTACGCGCGCATTTCTGCCAAGTATTTCTACTGACATTGCGAAATTCTTTCATGGAACCACCCTATTATGACATCATACCTGATGACGTTCTTTAGTTACACCCAGTTACGCCCACTTTTGCTACGCATGTATGTTTTATCTCTACTATCAATTGTTACGCCTCCTGCATTTGCTTCACTGTAATGCCTATTGTATAAAAGTGATTACTTATCAATAAAGTATGTACTTCACTTCCTGAACCCCCGTGGTGATGGAACCTGGAGTCCACGATTTCGAAATCGTCCATTGGAATAAAGCCCATTCCGAACCTCTAATATCACGGATTTTGCCTCTTATTTTACTGAGCTATATTTATTATTTTTCTGTATCAAATTAAGTCCCGGTAATTAAATTATTTACCACAAGTGGGCGGAGGAGAGGAGAATGCTGGGGCCTGTAGTTCCACCCTACTGCGGCCTCAGGTGACAGGAGGCGGCGGGGGAAACAAACGGCCACAAAGGTGTAGAAGCTGCAGACTCCTCGCAGATGCCCAGGATGCCAGGTAGGTGCAGCGCTTTGTTAGGGATAACAGGCTTCGTTGCGAGGACCGTCAATAGGGCGACAGGCAAGCCAGCCAGGAAAGGTGAGCAGGCCAGAGGAAACAGAAGGGGCTAGCAGGGCCTCCGGTCAGCGTCTCCCCTGGGCCTCCCACAGCCCCACAACACAGGCGGTCTCACCTAGGAGAGCCTCCACGAAAATGGACCGCGTCGCGGGAGCCAGGAGCAGAGAGATGGCGGCTCACCGGCCGCTAGGACAGCAGCACCGCCGAGGACCCGGGTTCCAGCAGCCCAAGGATCGCCAACAGAAGGAGCCGGGATCGGATGCCAAGAGACCCGGGATCCGCAGTCCTCCCAGCCGCGAGGATGCTCCAGGACACCATTCGCTCCAGAAGGGAGACGCGGCCCAGGCGCCCGAGTCAGCCAGGAGGCGCGGCCAGAGGGAAAGGAGAAAATGGCGCCCAAGCCGCGGCGCCAAGGCCGAACGAAGCAGGGCGCGGGCACTCCACCCCGCTAGCAGCGGCCGCGTCGGCACGCTCCGCCCACCGGATTCCCGCAGACGCCAGGCACCAGGTCCCTCGAAGCCTCCGGCAACGGCAGCACAGCCCCCGGTAATGATGAAGGGCCGGCTCCCGCGACGCCCGATGGACAGGGCGAGCACCACTAGCCGATGATGCCTCCCGACCGCCGGACCCCTCCAGGAGCCAGCGAGAAGGTCAGTCCCCACCCCGCACTGCCTCGAGCCCAGCAGCAAGGACGGAGTGCCTCGGAAACGTTGAGCCCAGCATTCTAACATAGAGGAGGGGTTCAGGCTGTCCCGAACCATCAAGGGGGCATTTACCTCCTAACGCCTCACAAATCTGAGAGGGAATGACACAGCTGGGACACCTCACACATCTGAGAGGATATGACAGAGCTGGGACACCTCACAAATCTGAGAGGGAATGACACAGCTAGTACACCTCACAAATCTGAGAGGATATGACAGAGCTGGGACACCTCACACATCTGAGAGGATATGACAGAGCTGGGACACCTCACACATCTGAGAGGGAATGACACAGCTGGTACACCTCACAAATCTGAGAGGATATGACAGAGCTGGGACACCTCACAAATATGAGAGGATATGACAGAGCTGAGACACCTCACAAATCTGAGAGAGAATGACAGAGCTGGGACACCTCACAAATCTGAGAGGATATGACAGAGCGGGGACAACTCACAAATCTGAGAGGGAATGACAGAGCTGAGACACCTCACAAATCTGAGAGAGAATGACACAGCTGGGACACCTCACAAATCTGAGAGGATATGACAGAGCTGAGACACCTCACAAATCTGAGAGGATATGACACAGGTGGGAGACCTCAAAATCTGAGAGGGAATGACAGAGCTGGGACACCTCACAAATCTGAGAGGGAATGACAGAGCTGGGACACCTCACACATCTGAGAGGATATGACAGAGCTGAGACACCTCACTTATCTGAGAGGATATGACAGAGCTTGGACACCTCACAAATCTGAGAGGATATGACAGAGCTGGGACACCTCACAAATCTGAGAGGATATGACAGAGCTGGGAGACCTCACAAATCTGAGAGGATATGACAGAGCTGGGACACCTCACAAATCTGAGAGGGAATGACAGAGCTGGGACACCTCACACATCTGAGAGGATATGACAGAGCTGAGACACCTCACAAATCTGAGAGGATATGACAGAGCGGGGACACCTCACAAATCTGAGAGGATATGACAGAGCTGGGACACCTCACAAATCTGAGAGAGAATGACAGAGCTGGGACACCTCACAAATCTGAGAGGATATGACAGAGCTGGGACACCTCACAAATCTGAGAAGATATGACAGAGCTGGGGCACCTCACAAATCTGAGAGGGAATGACAGAGCTGGGACACCTCACACATCTGAGAGGGAATGACACAGCTGGGACACCTCACACATCTGAGAGGATATGACAGAGCTGAGACACCTCACAAATCTGAGAGAGAATGACAGAGCTGGGACACCTTGATAGAGATCAGGGTGTGTATAATATTCCCACTACCACGGATAGAGTAATCTCACAGTTACACGCACATGCATACATCATACGCTAGGGCCCATTTCACTAACATACGCTCAAATACTCTTACCAGCAACAAACCTGTGGAAAGAAAAGACTCCTAAACACCCTGCATCTATATCGAGGTCGATAAGACCTGGTTTTTGTGACTGTCCTTAATCATAATCTATACAACATATACAGCAATAATCAAAAATGTAAACCCAATAATTGACAAGAAAGAATATCCAACACCATGTTTAAAATTATATTGCTTTATCTAAAGTTAGTCAAAGAAAATCAATCAGAGTAAATCATTTTCTCATAGTTACCTATTCTAGCTAAATGTCAGAACGGGTCAGGACAAGTCTCTCGGTAAATGTCTCTCAAGACGAAGTCCCTTCAGCATCAATCCTCAGCAACGTAGATTCGGTACGCGGCAAAGGCAAAATGGCAAGTGGCAAAAACCCTCTCTAGGCTAACATTTCTTATAGTTTCTAAAACAATGGAAAGATACATTGGAAACATAGAAAAAACTGTAATGTCCGCCGGACCTGCTGAGCAGAGCGAGAAGGAAAGGATGTAACATCGCTACATTTAAGAATCTCCGCTCAGGAAAAGTTCACATAATGAAGACTACGGAACAGGAACCAAGAAAATAAAACATGTATCATATTAGTTCCACTTCTCCTCGGCAATCGAGCCGCAGTTCAGAGCTTCTCTCTAAGGCTCCTTTGTTTCCCAAGGCTGCCAAGGACATTTTCATTTCACTTGGAGATCTCCCAAAAACTGCTGCTGTCCTCATGGAAAGTTTTCAAACAAACAAGCAAGGACCACGGTCAGTTAGCTTCAGGACCATTTCCAGCAGGGGTCTCCCTCGTCACAGTTTTCATATTATAAATCACAGCCAGGCTCACAAATCGGCCATCTTTCTCTAGGCCATCATAAGCCTCAATAGACCATCTTAATTAAAAGAAACAAAAACAACGTTACCACAGCATAGTGATTAAACAGTGTTAACCCCACTAATACCCTTATGTGTATGCATCTAACTAGCACTTGCAACATAGAACAGCATTAATTCGGAAAGCATTTTGTGCTCAAAAATAAACAGCACATAGCAACGTTTAAACATGAAAACACGCACGTTATTTTTTAAACAGCACATTTATGCACACCCACGTGTAACTCTCTCTTGTTAGGACAAACAGATTGATTAATATAAACGCACTTGCACAAGACAAATAATTAATTATTAATTATTAATAAATTAGTACAACGAATAGACATGCCAGAGCTTCAAAAGCCACTGAATTTTCAAACTGAAAACTCTGCTCCAGCAATCCCCCCTTTGGTGATTTTATCACCAAATAAACCCAAAAAAAAAATTAGTGAAAATTTAGTCCCATTTTAGGAGAAATCGGAAATGTCTTTTCCCCTTACACAACATTACACACCAGTCACTCTTTCATCATCCCTTTTTGTCTCTAAGTAAACACTCTCCCTCAATTCTTCTAATTCAATTTCTTGCGGTTCTCTTTTCAACCTCTTGTCTTTCTTTTCTTTATTCAATTTCTTCCTCCCTCCCCTGTTTTTACAACACACACACACCAATCTTATTATCAATAAAGCAACAATTATACAAGTTAAAGGAAACAATATTCTACCTATAATAGTACTACCTATTTTTGCAATAAAATCCTTAACAGCTATCATTTTATTAGCTATTTTAGTCCATAAATTCTCAGCTTCAAGTGGTACTAATTCTTCATGCAAATCAGTAATATTTTTGATATAGACCTTCAGGTCTTTACTTTCGTCTGGAATGTAAGTGCAACAATGTTGAACTTTCAGCATTCCACAGACTCCACCCTCCTTGGCCAATAGAATATCAAGGGCAAGTCGATTTTGCATAGACATGGCACGTACGGCACTTAATTCCGTATTCACCAAAAGAAACCCTCCAGCGGTATTTGTCGATAAGCGATCAACCACTGTGGACAGTTTCCGAATTCCATAAGCATTCAAAGAAATTCCCACTGCTGGAATCAAAACCCCAAAAATGTCACCCACTATTTCAGACCAAGTTTCTCTCTTAAAACGCATTAGCAAATTAATATGTTCTACATCTGTTATTTTATCTATATGAAAAATCTTTGGAAAAACCAGACCCACATAACACGTGCCATACCAATGGTCAGGCAACTTGTAATAAGCCTTATTCCCACAAACATAATATACTCCTGGAAAAATTGTATCTTCTCCACCTCTGAAACCCCAACCTGTTGCAATGAAGTATGTATCATGGCACTCACTAGTCCCGACAAAATATGTATCATATTGGGATTTTCTTCTTGTAATACAAAGTTTACCCTTCTGCGGTGCATCTAAAGCTAAAGTTGGACTAGCCCCATTCTTCAACTCTTTTCCCATCTCAATGTCCCAAATTGTCTCACTCACTTTGTATTTTCCCGCTTTCTCATGCATGTTCAATCTCCTTTCCTCTACCATATCCAGGAAAGCTTTCTCCTCTCCTTTCAAACTGCAAGTTAAATTATTCTTAAAAATGTAATCTAATGTTAATCCTTTTTCTTCAATAAAAATCTCACCAAAAGTGTTAGCTTCTTTAGCTGGATTCAGCTCTTTGTTCATTGGCAAATGCCCAAAAATACTATCTCTGTTAGACATCTTATAATCTACTTTCCCTAACAAATAAAAAACACTACTTAAAATACTACAGGAAATACCATATGTAGCTGGTAAATGATGATAAGTAACACCCTCTGAAACAGATGCAGGTAATTGCATACAGACGTAGCAATCCCTTACTTCCATTGTTTTCACATATTCATATAACAGTTTTGAAAAAACATTACTAGAAAAGTTATCAATTGACCTATCTTTGTGTATGTAAGTATTACTAATTCTAATTGGAACTACTTTTTGCGAATTCTTCTTTACATTTGTCACATTTTCTGTATGCATCTCAAACTCTACTTTAAAAGTAACTAATAAAACTAAAACACCCCATAGAAGCATTAATAATCCAGTACAGCAGCAGCACATCCTACACCACCTTTTAAAGAAGGCACATCTATTTCTATTATCTTCTATGTTAGCCATTTTACTACTTAGTTTAGCCTCTACTACTCCACTACTGTTGGAACTTTTTCAATTCTTCAGCAATTCTTCAGCTTTCAGTTTTCCAAATGATCTTTTCGTTCACTTAATCCAAGTGAATCCTCCCTTTATTCAGTTTGGATACTTGTCATTCTTCACTTCAATTTCTTCAACATCAAATTGTATCAGATCTCCAACATCAAAATCCTCAGTACTCGACTCTTCTCCAATGTCAGTCAAGAGTACTTTCAGAATTTCACCAGTATCTTCCTCAACCACTTCTCTCAAGATCTCTTCCGGATTATCTCGAGTCACTGTTTCTTCTTTTCCTCCTTCAGACAGTGCCACATAAGACCATTCCGGTGATCTGTACTTTTGGTTGGGTCTTCTTACTCTTTTAATTTCCACTGGTTCGTTTGACTCCTTTGATTCTTCTCCTTCAGCTTTTGAACTTTGACTCGAAACTTCATTCACTTGTTCAGCTTTCGATGTACTTGCTCTTATTATTTTGTATCTCAGCCTCTTAACTCTGTTGTTAGGCCAACGATCTCCTCTTAACACCTTTTTCGGCCTTATTTCTTTATTACTTCTTTCTCCAATCCAAGTTCTCTTTCTCAGAACTCGACCCTCTGTTTGTTCATCTTCATCATCTGTTTCAAATGCCTCTTGTTTCCGTTTTCCAGCAGCTTTCTTCTTTTCCACAGATTTCTTCACCACTGTTTGAGACTTCCCTACTCCTGTCCCTCCTCGAGTCTCCGACACGCAATCTTCCTGCTGTCTACTTGTCCCTTCACCTGACTCATCAAGAATGTTCCCTACACCTCCTCGGGGGTCTTCCGCAATCTGTCCCTCTCTATCTTCTTCTGACCCTACTTCTTCAAGTACAATCTCAAGTGGTTCTTCAATCTCCTCCTCTTCTGATTCAGGAGTCTCTGTGTGATTTCTCTTTTCTTTTCTTTTTCCTTCACTGCTGTTTGAAACTTCAGGCTCTCTTACAGAATCTGATCTCTTCTCTGATACTCGCAGTGGTTCATTCGAAGCTTTTCCTACTTCTTTCCCCGCTGATTCTGTATCTTCATCATCGCTGGAATCTGACTCTTCAAAATACTCTTTACCAGTCCCTTCTTTTGGGTTTGGAACTCTCAGAGTATGACTTGCATGTACCCAGTGCTTTACTCCAGCACACTTTACTGCAGTCGTCGTAGTCAGAATAACTTGTCTCGGCCTTCCCCACCTTGGAATCAAGCAATTTCTTCTTCTGTGAACTTTTATCCTCACCCAGTCTCCTGGACTCAGATCATGGGCTTGCTTCTTCTCAAGTGTGGTAGCTTCTTCTCCAACCTGGTGAAACACAGAATGAACTGCGTCAGCCAGGCCTTTACAGTAATCCAAAATCATGTCATCAGTTATTGTCACCAACTTATTGACAGGCACGAATGCATGGCGCATTGCACGTCCCATTATTATTTCGTGCGGACTCAAACCAGTAGTTCTATCTGGAGTAGATCTCATAGTCATCAGAACTAGAGGTAAAACATCTGGCCATTTCATACCAGTGGCTAAACACATTTTCCCAATCCTATTCTTGATTGTGCCATTAATCTGCTCAACCACACCAGAAGCCTCTGGTCGGTATGCACAATGTAGCTTCTGCTGTATTTTCAATGCTTCACAAATAAAACTCATAAGCTCATTTTGAAAGTGTCCACCTCTATCAGACTCAACTGTTACTGGAAACCCGTACCTAGGAATCAACTCCCTTAACAGTAACTTTGCCACTGTTAATCCATCATTTCTTCTAGTCGGGTAAGCTTCCACCCACCTTGAAAACAAACAGACTACCACTAGAACATACCTCAGTCTGTTTACTTGGGGCATTTCAATGAAATCAATCTGCATTCTTGTAAAAGGACCTCCTTCTCTGCCTATTGTTCCCAGACTCACCACTGTCTTTTTCCCAGTGTTAAATTGCTGACAAACTAAACACCTCTGACAGATGCTTTCTGCAATTGTCCTGAACTTTGCATTGTACCAGGTTTGCTTGAACGACCTAACCATCGCGTCCCTCCCCAAATGTCCCTGGCCATGATACATCCTTGCCATTGACGACAAGATGGAGTTGGGCATTACTGGTCTGCCATCTCTGTAGACCCAAACATGGTCTGTTTCCCTTGGAGCACATCCTGCCTTAATCCAATCTTTTTTCTCTTCCTCTCCTGCCTCATCTTGCAACTGTTTCACTTCATACCAGGTTTCTAAGACATTAGTAAACATCACAGAGAGTAAAGACATTTCCCCTTCTCTGTCCCTATTGATGGACTGATTTGTTTTGGCACAGTATTGTGCAACATCGTTTGCATAACGGTTTCCGACCGTTATAAAATCCTCCCCTTGTCCATGGGCAGCACATTTTACAACTGCTAACTCCTTAGGCAGCTGTATCGCCTCAAGCAATTTACCAATCATTTCAGCATTCTTTATCGGAGTTCCACTCGATGTCAAGAAACCTCTTTGTAGCCAAAGTTGGCCAAAATCATGCACCACTCCAAATCCATACTGACTATCAGTCATTACAGTTGTCCTCAAATCTTTCCCAATTTCGCAAGCTTTTGTCAATGCCACCAATTCAGCAACTTGCGCAGATTTCACTCCTTTCAATGGTGATGCTTCCATGACCTCTGAAACTTTGCATACCGCATATGCTGCACATAGCACACCATCATCATTTCTCAGGCATGATCCATCCACAAACAACACATGATCACTCTCATTTAAGGGTAGATCCCTTATGTCTGGTCTTGGTTTTGTACAGTACTCAAGCACATCCAAACAATCATGATCATCTTCCATTTTCACACCCACATTTTCAATATCTGGCAAAAGTGTCGCTGGATTCACATTTACACATCTCTCAAGAGTCACATTTGATGCTCCCAGAATCACTTTTTCATATTTAGTCAACCAACTATGTGACATGTACTGAGTTCTGCTTCTTGTCAAAAGAATTGCCACATTGTGAGGTACGAATACCCTTACAGGATATCCCATTATGATTCCCTCACTCTGTTCCAGGCTTCTGCATGTTGCTGCCACAGATTTCAGACAACCTGGTAAACCCAAAGCTACAGGGTCAAGTGTCGATGAGAAGTACGCAATAGGCCTTCTCAGTAATCCATGTTTCTGAATTAACACTGAAAGTGCGCATCCATTTCTCTCACTGCAGTACAGCTCAAATTCTTTTTCGTAGTCAGGCATACCCAAAGCTGGAGCCTCACACATTTTACTCTTGAGCTCTTCAAATGCTGCCATTTGTTCTGCATCTAGATCCAATGGATCTGTCATTTCACTTTTTGTCAGTTTAATCAGTGGCTTTGCTATCAAGGAAAAATTAATTATCCACTGACGACAATAACCCACCATACCCAGGAACATTCTCACTTCTCTCTGGGTTTTTGGAGCTTTCATTTCTCTGATTATTCTGATCCTGTCATTAGTCACTTTTCTCAGACCCTTTTCAATATTGTGTCCAAGATAATGCACCTCTTTCTTGCAAAATTGTAATTTGGCTGGAGATACCTTTAACCCTCCATCTCCCAGATGATTCAGTAAAGCTATGGTATCTACTTCACAAGCTTCACGTGTTTTTGATGCCACCAGTAGGTCATCAATATACTGCACTAGCACTGAACTTTCGGGCATGATCAAACTTTCCAACGATTTCTTCAATAACTGATTGAATATCGAAGGACTCTCCGTATACCCCTGTGGGATTCTACACCATGCTAAAATACGCTGGCCAAACCTAAATGCAAAAATCGGCTGGCTATCATGATGCAATGGAATTGAAAAGAACGCATGACACAAATCAATCACTGTGTACCACTCAGCATCATGTGGAATTTGATACAGGATCACTGATGGATTTGGCACAATAGGACAACATGCCACCACAATTTGATTAACTTTTCTCAAATCCTGTACGATCCTAAATTTCCCATTGGGCTTTTTTAGTCCCATTATCGGTGAATTACACGGACTACTCAATAGTTCTCTCAGGACTCCTTGCTGAATCATTTTCTCAATTATAGGAGTTATCCCTTCAATTATTTCTGGTGTCATTTTGTATTGAGGAATGTTAGGATATGTAATTCCCTCTTTTACTGCAATTTTCACTGGATCTACATTATTCATCAATCCCACATCCTCTCCAGTAAAATCCCAAACTGTCCTTTTCACTGTGTCTCTCAGCTCTTGAGGCAAATCCTCCGGATTAAACACAGCAAATGCACCAATTAACTCACTTTCTCTATTCTCTAGAGTCACTCGGTACAAAACATCTTCATCTGGTGTCTCAAAGGCTATTCCATACGGTGTACTAAAAATTGTGCAGTTCATCTTGCACAACAAGTCCCTACCCAACAGGTTCACTGGACTCGTGTCACAGACAATAAATCTGTGCATGTCTGAAAATTTCCCTATCTGTACTCTTACAGGTTCAGTAAGACGTGTTCTGATTTGCGTATTGGCTACACCAACTACTTGGATTGCTTCATCCGAGAGAGGAAGATTTCTAACATCTGTTGACCTGACAGTTGATCTTGTCGCACCTGTGTCTACCAAAAAAGTAACACTCTCCTCATTTATTTTCCCATCCACAAATGGTCCTGCCTGGTCTATTTCTAGAGTTGCACCAAGTATGTACTCTTCTTCCTCTCCTCGGCACCGTCAATAATCACCCTCAGACTCACTCCCTTCACTCTTTAACAAGTACTGTTGTACTTTGTTAGAACGTCTTGGTTTGTTTACCTGCTCATCATTGTAGAATCCTGAATCCTGATTATACTTTTGTAACCCTCTATTCTGCGGCAAGGGCGGTTTTGGCTCTTGACTCTGTTGTCTCACAACTTTCTGTTGTTGCTGCTGTTGATTATTTCCTTCGTTCTGCACCTGTTGATTTAAGGATTTATTTTCATTACTCACTAATGGTGGATTAGGACACTCCGATCTCCAATGCCCCAATTGGCCACAGTTGTGACAAGGAAACTTTTTCTTCGCTTCCTCAAGACTTCCTTTTCCTTTCCCTGTAAATCTAGGTCTATTCCCTGCATTGTTTCCTGGATTATTCGCCTGTTCCACTAACTGCGCTTCCTGTCTCTCCGCAACTTTCACTTGTGCCCACATTGCTTTCTCTTTCAGCTTTCTTTGTTTTGCTTCAATTTCATCACTGAAGTATTTTGCATGCCTCAGGATCTCATCTACTTTCTTACTCTGCCAATCCACTGTGTGCTCACGAATTCTCTCACCAATTTCAGGTCTAAGGCCATATACAAATCTGTATACAAAATGACTCAAATCTTTGTCACCCAGGTGTTCATCTCCACTGAATTGTTTAAATGCCAGTATCAGCCTCTCGTAAAAAGCATGAACTGATTCTTTCGCTTCCTGTTGTGTTCGATCTATCTTTACCCAGTCTGTCTCTTTTGCAGGTACTTTACTCTTCAGGTATACCATCACCTGATCATACTTCCTCATTACCTCTGGATCTGGTGCCCCTGTTCTTGGGTCTCTTGGATATTCCTCAGTAGGCCAACTCACAACTATTTTACACTCAGTCCACAAGTCTGCTGGAACAATTATATCAAACAGACTATTCAGGTCAACCCACAGCACTTTTGACAATTTCACAAACCTATCTACCTGCCTATACCACTCGACGGGCTTTTCTCTCAATCGAGGGAAATCATTCGTGAATGATAAAATATCCTGTCTGGTCCATGGAACATGTACATATCCTCCTCCAGGTATTTCTCTCATAGGATAATTATCCACTGGTTTCTCCTTTTCCCTCACTGGAAATGCTGAATACGTTGTTCTATCTTCAGCCTCTTCTCTTTTCTTGTACCACCTATCCTTCCACTTTTCTACATCACCCCATCTTCGCAATAATGCTACCATTTCCTTAATCTGTCCTGTTCTACCAGTAGCATTCAAATTCTCAATATCCTTCTCTGTAAAATCCATCCTGTAAGTTCTTTGTAAAGCTTTCACTTTATCAATGTCAACTCCCTGTTCATTCGCTATTGCTCTTAACCTGTCATGTGTATTTCTTGCTCTCCAGGTAACACTCTTGCACATAAACATTAGTTCACCATCATGATGACTCTTCAGAATCTCTGTTGGAACTGTTCCTGTAACAAGCTCTTCTAGTTCTACACGTAACCTAGCTACATCAATTACTTGTGAATCTTTATCCTTTTTCTGTAGAACCTTCATCCAATCATTCAAATCATCAACTGTTATTTCAGCAGTTTTTCTCACTGGAACCACTCTTTTTTGCGGTTCTAAAATTGGCATCCCTGAACAACTAGCTTCACTAGCATCCAATATTTCACTACATGTGTCATGGCTTGATTGTCTCAGGTCACTTCTTTCTGCTCTTTTGCCTGAATCTCCTGAAGGACCAACTGAATTTGTCAGATTATTCCCAACATATGGAATCACCAGTCCATTCTCACCTGTCCTCTGTTTATCAAACACAGGCATAACCGGACCTATTATTACAGGCACCGTAACAGCTTCTAGATTCTTCGTTAACTCCCTAATTTTCTCTGTCAATTCTGTTGTAGTTCTGGCTAATTGTCTGGCATTCTCATCAAGGTAATGATCACTTCTTACCTCAGGTGTCTCATTTTCTGTCTCACTAACACACACTGTATCTCTTATCGGAGAAACAACTGGTGTACTTTTATCCGGTTCTGGTCTATATGGAGGTGGTCTTTTGTAAATCATGTCATTCAAGACCTCATCCTCATACTCATTAACTCCATATTTTCTTATTTCTGACTCAGGAACCCTTTCTGCTCCTCCTTCAACTGTCCTCATCGGATATAATCCCTCTGACATACTAACATCTCGCCACCTTTTCATTCGATCATGATGAGTCTCACGATCATGTCTCCTCCCAAACATGTACCTATAGTACCCTCCAGATCTCTGTTTTTCTCTCTCATGTACTTCCTCTTCCCATTCCACTAAAGCCTGAAACTGTGTAGGTCTCGGTTTCGGGTCAAGACATAGCATCTTTTCCCGTAAATTTCTCAACACGGCCAGATTAAATGAACCATGTTCTGGAAATGCTAGAACACCATCTTCTTTAGTATACCTAACCCAATTCTCCAACCATATACAGGTATGAAACCCATGTCTTGCAGCCATGAAGGATGCAGGTGTTTTCGGTGGAGGTAACAACTCGCCCTCTCTTGTTTTAACATCTTTATCCTTGCTAAACCACTTTTTAATTTTACCAAAAAATGTTTTCTTCTTTTTCTCTTCTTGGTAATACATTTTAGCGTTTACAAAGAACTCTCTACTCTTTCCGTATTATAAATATACAATACGAATTTTCAACCAATTGCAGCGCGATTCACACTAACGCACCAATCCTGGAACTTTTACGTCACTAAATAGCCCTTCCAATCCTTGCGCGGCTCACACTAACGCACCAATCCTAGCGCGAGCACTATTCTGATCTACCATCCAATCAGAGCGCGGTCTTTCTGACGTCAACAGTCGCTGCAGTCGCTTGTCTCCTGTCTTCTGTCACTCGTCTACCCCTCCTTTACAAAATCTTTTCAGTAGACTTCGTGTCAAAATTTCTACAAAATCTATTAGTTACAACATAAAAACATCTCCATTGTCTGCTTCGCTAACCACAGAATAGTAAAGAGAGTCTATTTCATAAGAGACCTTTCATTGACACAGTAGCACTTCCTCTACTCTGCCCTACTAACATACATTCATTAACTGTTTCCTCTAGGACTTGTCCAAAGAGTCTTACAATCAACTAAATGTACAAACATTCACGCACATTCATACAAGGAAATATAGTACATACGCACAGAATCCTGCTTCCCGAGAACAGACAATCTGCTCCACTACAGAATTATAACATACACCAACTAAGCAAGCTTTCTTTGCCCAGTTCTTCAAACAAGCTCAGAGAATACCTATTACTCCTCCCGCGATAAGCTTTAACGGAAATCCTTACAGATCCCTGGGACTTAAGACCAGAGTTTCACAGATAACCTTCACTATCATACACACTCCTTATATACCAGAAATATCTAATAGTAACATACGACGATGTCACTGATTCCGAACCCAGACAATGTGACGCGCAACTTCAATTGTCACACGTTATTCCTCACAATTCCGTCTTTCCCGAGAGCAGCATATACTTCCCTCTGCCCTACTACGGAACTGTTACAGCTTCCAAGTTCCAGAAGCACTACATATAACTCAACATTACGACTCCAACATATAGTATTAGTACATATACCAACATGAACCAATAATCAATAATCAATAATCAATAAACTAATGTACAAGCAATCTTATCAGATCAAGATAATCATCAAAAACCATCAAACTCTGCTACCAGGAAATTGATAGAGATCAGGGTGTGTATAATATTCCCACTACCACGGATAGAGTAATCTCACAGTTACACGCACATGCATACATCATACGCTAGGGCCCATTTCACTAACATACGCTCAAATACTCTTACCAGCAACAAACCTGTGGAAAGAAAAGACTCCTAAACACCCTGCATCTATATCGAGGTCGATAAGACCTGGTTTTTGTGACTGTCCTTAATCATAATCTATACAACATATACAGCAATAATCAAAAATGTAAACCCAATAATTGACAAGAAAGAATATCCAACACCATGTTTAAAATTATATTGCTTTATCTAAAGTTAGTCAAAGAAAATCAATCAGAGTAAATCATTTTCTCATAGTTACCTATTCTAGCTAAATGTCAGAACGGGTCAGGACAAGTCTCTCGGTAAATGTCTCTCAAGACGAAGTCCCTTCAGCATCAATCCTCAGCAACGTAGATTCGGTACGCGGCAAAGGCAAAATGGCAAGTGGCAAAAACCCTCTCTAGGCTAACATTTCTTATAGTTTCTAAAACAATGGAAAGATACATTGGAAACATAGAAAAAACTGTAATGTCCGCCGGACCTGCTGAGCAGAGCGAGAAGGAAAGGATGTAACATCGCTACATTTAAGAATCTCCGCTCAGGAAAAGTTCACATAATGAAGACTACGGAACAGGAACCAAGAAAATAAAACATGTATCATATTAGTTCCACTTCTCCTCGGCAATCAAGCCACAGTTCAGAGCTTCTCTCTAAGGCTCCTTTGTTTCCCAAGGCTGCCAAGGACATTTTCATTTCACTTGGAGATCTCCCAAAAACTGCTGCTGTCCTCATGGAAAGTTTTCAAACAAACAAGCAAGGACCACGGTCAGTTAGCTTCAGGACCATTTCCAGCAGGGGTCTCCCTCGTCACAGTTTTCATATTATAAATCACAGCCAGGCTCACAAATCGGCCATCTTTCTCTAGGCCATCATAGGCCTTAATAGACCATCTTAATTAAAAGAAACAAAAACAACATTACCACAGCATAGTGATTAAACAGTGTTAACCCCACTAATACCCTTATGTGTATGCATCTAACTAGCACTTGCAACATAGAAAAGCATTAATTCGGAAAACATTTTGTGCTCAAAAATAAACAGCATATAGCAACGTTTAAACATGAAAACACGCATGTTATTTTTTAAACAGCACATTTATGCACACCCACGTGTAACTCTCTCTTGTTAGGACAAACAGATTGATTAATATAAACGCACTTGCACAAGACAAATAATTAATTATTAATTATTAATAAATTAGTACAACGAATAGACATGCCAGAGCTTCAAAAGCCACTGAATTTTCAAACTGAAAACTCTGCTCCAGCAACCTCACACATCTGAGAGGATGACAGAGCTGAGACACCTCACAAATCTGAGAGGGAATGACACAGCTGGTACACCTCACAAATCTGAGAGGATATGACAGAGCTGGGACACCTCACAAATCTGAGAGGGAATGACACAGCTGGTACACCTCACAAATCTGAGAGGATATGACAGAGCTGGGACACCTCACAAATCTGAGAGGATATGACAGAGCTGAGACACCTCACAAATCTGAGAGAGAATGACAGAGCTGGGACACCTCACAAATCTGAGAGGATATGACAGAGCGGGGACACCTCACAAATCTGAGAGGGAATGACAGAGCTGAGACACCTCACAAATCTGAGAGAGAATGACACAGCTGGGACACCTCACAAATCTGAGAGGATATGACAGAGCTGAGACACCTCACAAATCTGAGAGGATATGACACAGGTGGGAGACCTCAAAATCTGAGAGGGAATGACAGAGCTGGGACACCTCACAAATCTGAGAGGGAATGACAGAGCTGGGACACCTCACAAATCTGAGAGGATATGACAGAGCTGAGACACCTCACACATCTGAGAGGATATGACAGAGCTGAGACACCTCACAAATCTGAGAGGATATGACACAGGTGGGAGACCTCAAAATCTGAGAGGGAATGACAGAGCTGGGACACCTCACAAATCTGAGAGGGAATGACAGAGCTGGGACACCTCACAAATCTGAGAGGATATGACAGAGCTGAGACACCTCACACATCTGAGAGGATATGAGAATGCTGGGACACCTCACAAATCTGAGAGGGAATGACAGAGCTGGGACACCTCACAAATCTGAGAGGATATGACAGAACTGGGACACCTCACAAATCTGAGAGGATATGACAGAGCTGGGACACCTCACAAATCTGAGAGGATATGACAGAGCTGGGACACCTCACAAATCTGAGAGGGAATGACAGAGCTGGGACACCTCACACATCTGAGAGGATATGACAGAGCTGAGACACCTCACAAATCTGAGAGGATATGACAGAGCTGGGACACCTCACAAATCTGAGAGAGAATGACAGAGCTGGGACACCTCACAAATCTGAGAGGATATGACAGAGCTGGGACACCTCACAAATCTGAGAGGATATGACAGAGCTGGGACACCTCACTAATCTGAGAGGGAATGACAGAGCTGGGACACCTCACACATCTGAGAGGGAATGACACAGCTGGGACACCTCACACATCTGAGAGGATATGACAGAGCTGAGATACCTCACAAATCTGAGAGGATATGACAGAGCTGAGACACCTCACAAATCTGAGAGAGAATGACAGAGCTAGGACACCTCACAAATCTGAGAGGATATGACAGAGCTGGGACACCTCACAAATCTGAGAGGATATGACACAGGTGGGACACCTCAAAAATCTGAGAGGGAATGACAGAGCTGGGACACCTCACAAATCTGAGAGGGAATGACACAGCTGGTACACCTCACAAATCTGAGAGGATATGACAGACCTGAGACACCTCACAAATCTGAGAGGGAATGACAGAGCTGGGACACCTCACAAATCTGAGAGAGAATGACAGAGCTGAGACACCTCACACATCTGAGAGGATATGACAGAGCTGGGATGCCTCACAAATCTGAGAGGATATGACAGAGCTGGGACACCTCACAAATCTGAGAGGATATGACAGAGCTGGGACACCTCACAAATCTGAGAGGGAATGACAGAGCTGGGACACCTCGCACATCTGAGAGGATATGACAGAACTGAGACACCTCACACATCTGAGAGGGAATGACAGAGCTGGGACACCTCACAAATCTGAGAGGGAATGACAGAGCTGGGACACCTCACAAATCTGAGAGGGAATGACAGAGCTGGGACACCTCACCAATCTGAGAGGATATGACAGAGCTGGGACACCTCACAAATCTGAGAGGGAATGACAGAGCTCAGACACCTCACAAATCTGAGAGGGAATGACAGAGCTGGGACACCTCACACATCTGAGAGGATATGACAGAGCTGGTACACCTCACAAATCTGAGAGGGAATGACAGAGCTGGTACAACTCACAACTCCGAGAGGATATGACACAGCTGGTACACCTCACAAATCTGAGAGGGAATGACACAGCTGGTACACCTCACAAATCTGAGAGGATATGACAGAGCTGGGACACCTCACAAATCTGAGAGGATATGACAGATCTGAGACACCTCACAAATCTGAGAGAGAATGACAGAGCTGGGACACCTCACAAATCTGAGAGGATATGACAGAGCGGGGACACCTCACAAATCTGAGAGGGAATGACAGAGCTGAGACAGCTCACAAATCTGAGAGAGAATGACACAGCTGGGACACCTCATAAATCTGAGAGGATATGACAGAGCTGAGACACCTCACAAATCTGAGATGATATGACACAGGTGGGAGACCTCAAAATCTGAGAGGGAATGACAGAGCTGGGACACCTCACAAATCTGAGAGGATATGACAGAGCTGAGACACCTCACAAATCTGAGAGGATATGACAGAGCTGGGACACCTCACAAATCTGAGAGGATATGACAGAGCTGAGACACCTCACAAATCTGAGAGGATATGACAGAGCTGGGACACCTCACAAATCTGAGAGGATATGACAGAGCGGGGACACCTCACAAATCTGAGAGGGAATGACAGAGCTGAGACACCTCACAAATCTGAGAGAGAATGACACAGCTGGGACACCTCACAAATCTGAGAGGATATGACAGAGCTGAGACACCTCACAAATCTGAGAGGATATGACACAGGTGGGAGACCTCAAAATCTGAGAGGGAATGACAGAGCTGGGACACCTCACAAATCTGAGAGGGAATGACAGAGCTGGGACACCTCACAAATCTGAGAGGATATGACAGAGCTGAGACACCTCACACATCTGAGAGGATATGACAGAGCTGGGACACCTCACAAATCTGAGAGGGAATGGCAGAGCTGGGACACCTCACAAATCTGAGAGGATATGACAGAGCTGAGACACCTCACAAATCTGAGAGGATATGACAGAGCGGGGACACCTCACAAATCTGAGAGGGAATGACAGAGCTGAGACACCTCACAAATCTGAGAGAGAATGACACAGCTGGGACACCTCACAAATCTGAGAGGATATGACAGAGCTGAGACACCTCACAAATCTGAGAGGATATGACACAGGTGGGAGACCTCAAAATCTGAGAGGGAATGACAGAGCTGGGACACCTCACAAATCTGAGAGAAAATGACAGAGCTGGGACACCTCACAAATCTGAGAGGATATGACAGAGCTGGGACACCTCACAAATCTGAGAGGATATGACAGAGCTGGGACACCTCACAAATCTGAGAGAGAATGACAGAGCTGGGACACCTCACAAATCTGAGAGGATATGACAGAGCTGAGACACCTCACAAATCTGAGAGGATATGACAGAGCTGGGACACCTCACAAATCTGAGAGGATATGACAGAGCTGGGACACCTCACAAATCTGAGGGGATATGACAGAGCTGAGACACCTCACAAATCTGAGAGGATATGACAGAGCTGGGACACCTCACAAATCTGAGAGGATATGACAGAGCTGAGACACCTCACAAATCTGAGAGGATATGACAGAGCTGGGACACCTCACGAATCTGAGAGGATATGACAGAGCTGGGACACCTCACAAATCTGAGAGAGAATGACACAGCTGGTACACCTCACAAATCTGAGAGGATATGACAGAGCTGAGACACCTCACAAATCTGAGAGAGAATGACAGAGCTGGGACACCTCACAAATCTAAGAGGGAATGACAGAGCTGGAACACCTCACAAATCTGAGAGAGAATGGCAGAGCTGGGACATCTCACAAATCTGAGAGGGAATGACAGAGCTGGGACACCTCACAAATCTGAGAGGGAATGACAGAGCTGGGACACCTCACAAATCTAAGAGGGAATGACAGAGCTGGGACACCTCACAAATCTGAGAGAGAATGGCAGAGCTGGGACACCTCACAAATCTGAGAGGGAATGAGAGAGCTGGGACACCTCACAAATCTGAGAGAGAATGACACAGCTGGTACACCTCACAAATCTGAGAGGGAATGACAGAACTGGGACACCTCACAAATCTGAGAGGATATGACAGAGCTGAGACACCTCACACATCTGAGAGAGAATGACAGAGCTGGAACAATTCACAAATCTGAGAGGATATGACAGAGCTGGGACACCTCACAAATCTGAGAGGATATGACAGAGCTGGGACACCTCACAAATCTGAGAGGATATGACACAGGTGGGACACCTCAAAATCTGAGAGGGAATGACAGAGCTGGGACACCTCACAAATCTGAGAGGGAATGACAGAGCTGGGACACCTCACAAATCTGAGAGGATATGACAGAGCTGAGACACCTCACAAATCTGAGAGAGAATGACAGAGCTGGGACACCTCACAAATCTGAGAGGATATGACAGAGCTGGGACACCTCACAAATCTGAGAGGATATGACAGAGCTGGGACACCTCACAAATCTGAGAGGATATGACAGAGCTGAGACACCTCACAAATCTGAGAGGATATGACAGAGCTGGGACACCTCACAAATCTGAGAGGATATGACAGAGCTGAGACACCTCACAAATCTGAGAGGATATGACAGAGCTGGGACACCTCACAAATCTGAGAGGATATGACAGAGCTGAGACACCTCACAAATCTGAGAGGATATGAGAGAGCTGGGCCACCTCACAAATCTGACAGGATATGACAGAGCTGGGACACCTCACAAATCTGAGAGACAATGACAGAGCTGGGCCACCTCACAAATCTGACAGGATATGACAGAGCTGAGACACCTCACAAATCTGAGAGAGAATGACAGAGCTGGGACACCTCACAAATCTAAGAGGGAATGACAGAGCTGGGACACCTCAAAAATCTGAGAGAGAATGGCAGAGCTGGGACACCTCACAAATCTGAGAGGGAATGACAGAGCTGAGACACCTCACAAATCTGAGAGAGAATGACAGAGCTGGGACACCTCACAAATCTGAAAGGATATGACAGAGCTGGGACACCTCACAAATCTAAGAGGGAATGACAGAGCTGGTACACCTCACAAATCTGAGAGGATATGACAGAGCTGGGACACCTCACAAATCTGAGAGGATATGACAGAGCGGGGACACCTCACAAATCTAAGAGGGAATGACAGAGCTGGGACACCTCACAAATCTGAGAGGATATGACAGAGCTGGGACACCTCACAAATCTGAGAGGATATGACAGAGCTGGGACACCTCACAAATCTGAGATGGAATGAGAGAGCTGGGACACCTCACAAATCTGAGAGGGAATGACAGAGCTGGGACACCTCACAAATCTGAGAGGGAATGGCAGAGCTGGGACACCTCACAAATCTGAGTCTGGGGGTAGTAGAGTGGGGCGAGGGTAAGAAAGAAAAGAAAACTCGTCGGTTTGGTGCAAGAGAGTAGTGAGTAGAGGGACATGAGCAAGGGAACACAAAGAAGGGAGCAAAATAAATGAGCCGAGATCACCCCTCAAATAAATGAGGGTGAGCTGAGACAACTCCTGAAATAACCGAAGGAGAGAAAAGAATCCTCAGTTCAAATACATGAAAGTCGAGATTGGGGGCCACGCCTTAAATAAAGGAGGGGACTGCAGAGGCGGGGCCTCAAGCAGAGGAGTAGAGAATGCGAGAGCCTCTCCACAAGTATATGAGGGGACGGCGGGGACCGCTCAATGCAGCGCAGTGAAATGCAGATGCAAAAAACTCGAAAGAAAATGGCGCATAATTGCAGAACACTTCCATAACAAGATACACACGATATACAGAGAATTCAATCCTCAACCTAACGACCTCCTCAGCCTCCCCATGATGACAGCCACTGACCACCCGCTCAACAAAAGGGAACAAATCAGCACACCAAACAGTACTGCCTTAATGAACTCCATCCACTAGGGAGCACCCACTGACCCATGCCCTCATCGACTTTTCAAACTCAGAGGTCAGACCCTCCTCAAGAAACCCTCTACAGACCTCAGAGACCTCCAGAACTACTGCCCCATTACGCTGCTCCCATTTTCCACCAGAGTCCCGGAGAAGGCCATCAACCTCCAACTCACGACTTGCTAGACCCCACCCAATCAGGAGTTAGAGCCAATCACAGTACAGAGACAGCCCTGGTCGCTGCAATTGATGGTCCGCACCCTGCTAGACAGAAGAGAACCGTCCGCCCTGATCCTTCTCGACCTCGCCACAGCCTTGGACACCGTCTCCCACCACACACTCATCAATCGACTGCACCAGATCGGAATCAAAGATGACACTCTTAAATGGATGACATCTTTCCTCACGGGGAGCACCCAGACAATCTGTCTCCCTCCCTTCACCTCACAGCTCAAGCGCACCATCTGCGGCTTCCCACACAGTTCATCCCTCACTCCAACCCTCTTCAACATCTACAAGACGCTGCTAGCGGACATAATCAGAACCCATGACATCAACATCATCTACAATGCTGACGACACCCGGCTCATCCTCTCACTCTCAGAGGACCCCACCACGACGAAGACCAACTTCCACAACTGCATGAAGAACGTCTCAGCCTGGATGAGGAACAACTGCCTGAAGCTGAACATGGACAAAACCAAGGTGCGGATTTTCAGCAGCCACACCTCTGTCCGGCACGACTCCTGGTGGCCATTGGAACGCAGACCTACCCCCACTCTAAAAGACCATGCCACAAGCTCGGCATCATCTTGGACAGCAAACTATCTATGAAACGACAGCTCAACGCCGTCTCCTCAGCCTGATTCCACACCCTTCGCAGACTCCTCCCGTCAGCACCAGGAAAACAGTGACGCAGACCCTGATCACCAGCTGACTGGACTACAGCAACGCACTTTATGCAGGAACCACCAGCAAACTCGAGAGCAGACTCCAGATGATCCACAACACAGCAGCCAGACATGTAGGAAGCTGGCTCTGTATATACTGATGGAGCAGGTAGAGCAAAATTTTGTATACCTCCTCTATTTTGCATGAAAAGAATAACTATATAACTTACTGATTATAATTTTACTAACGGTGTGGTGTGTGATACCAATTCAACCTTTTGCATACACAAATTACACGTGGGAAATTGCTATTTGCATGGCAAAATAACTCTAATGATTAAAATACGTACGCATATTAATAGTAATACATGTGGTAATAGATATCGCATGATTTATGTTGTTTTTGTGATGTTTGCATTCCTGATTGGATCCTAAAGGTGAATGTTATCGCTTTAAATGTCGCTATATGCTAGGAAAATACTAATACATAAAGGGATTAGTGAGGGTATAACATTAGAATCATAATTTCTTTGTATTAATTATTCTTTTATGTTTGTTTCGCTTAAGTTAGCATTTGGGCCTACACTAAAATGGAGTCGAAAATCGAGTTCAGAAGTGGCCACCGTCTCGTGAGCGAGATACCTACTGCGCAGACTCGGATGGCTCCGTGAACTTCCTGAAGACCCGAGCACCCACTGTCCTCGGTCAAGGATAGGATCTTGGTGGACTGCCAAACCCAGACAGTAAAAACTGGTTTAAAATGAACAATTGGATCATACAAGTAAACCCAAAACATTGTAACATAAGGACTATGTCATCTACGGAAGTGAACCAGCAAAATCCATGAGAAACCTAAATGAATAAAAATTGGACGTTTTCGATCAGCCAATCACAGACTTTCTCCGCCTAAAAATGTTTCATGTTATCCCGAAATTTATTATAAAAGAGTAGTTGAATAGGGAGGGGCGGTTGTTCCTGGGTTGTTCCTGTCTTGTCCTGGCTTCTTCCAATTTCCTGACGTCTACGCTGGCGATACCAGATGCTTGCACGATTTCTGGTCCTATGGAGATCTTTGGGACTGCAACGTGCTGAGCAAAGAACTTTTGGACTTTGAGCTTTGGCCTGCTTTATTTGGACAATTTAACGGCTAATTCGATTATGCAGAGCCAATGAATTAGAGAAAACCCAGATAGCAAGAATAGGTAAATATTATGACCTGCGATTTGAATTAATTGATCTAGAAATTCTAAAACTTTTGATGAAACAAATGTTAATATTAATTGCAAACAAAATTTAGATAAACAAATATTGATTAACAGAAATTATGAGTTTGTGGTTTTTCGTTAAAGAGACTAAAGGATTCTGAGTCTTAAAATTGTGTTTTATCTGGTTCTAAATCACCATCAACCAATCCAACTAATTGGTTCGTCGACCAAGTGGGTGGAGTGCCTTGATGTTTGAGATTAGGAATCTATAGGTGGCGAATGTTAATGTATATTCTGTAAAATAACTTTTTCTTCCCTATAGGTAGGCTTTCCTGTTTTCAGTTTCTATTTTAGGTATATTCTGGTGGTGTTTTTTCAGTGTTTTCCAGTGATTTCAATACTTTAAAAAAACAGTGCTTTTCAGTGGTTACTCATTTTCGCGCCATAAAAAAACAGCAGAAACAGTGTTTTACCGGTGTTTATGGAACGCTTTGCTTTTATTATTGCTTGCTTTCTTCACTGATGCATGGTATGTAGACAGTGTACGTACAGTGTATATGAGGTCCAAATACATTTTTACAAGTAGAACTTATTGTAGTACACTATACAATACTTCTTCAGTGAATCTTTGGAAAACAAACGATTCACAATAATGAAAGAGAAGAGCAGACTGAATTGAAAAATGTGGTCATTCAATTTCTCCCAAGAGGAGTCCAGAAGCTGCTTGTTTCCCCATCAACAGTAGCGATGAGATGCGTTTTACCAAACAAATACAAGTCGAACAAAACCAGCACAGTAGTCAAACATGCATTAGCAGCCTGCTGCATTTGGAAACGCATTGGGGAGTTGAAACGAGAGCAAAAATGTTTAGAGTTAAAATATTTTATCAACTTTCAAATATAATTTGAAATGTCTAATACTTTGGCGCTTCATTAAGGCAACTTCATAGTAGAGCCAATGCATAACCAGAGTACGGTTTAACAGTTGCTTTTTGCTGCATATTTTTTGGGGGGGTTTGTGTAACCTTGGATTTCTTGAGGGAGGAGAACTGACTACGTTATCGCGGACCTTGACCTGACTGCTGGTCTCCTCGTACGAGTACCCCAAAGAACGGTGCAGCCAATATGCCAAATTAGTCTCTCCTGCGGCCCAACATTACACCCCCACCCTCACGGTGTAGCACTGGCACCACCCAGACAACCTTCCTGCTCCCTGTCTGTCAATGGGGGGGGGGGGGGGCGGGGGCGCAATTAGCCTTCTGTAATCTTTTAGCTGTCGCTATGCCAGACACTCAAATTATTGCACGCTCCGCCGCCTGTGTGTGCCCACCAGCTTGCCACCCACTGTTCCTTCCACCTCCAGCATAATCCCTGTGTGTCCTTATTGCCTCGTGCCATGAGAGCCCCCTCCCTTTCATGAAGGTGACCGTCCTCTCCCCAAACACCAGCGCAAAATACCGCCAGCCTCCCTTGCAGTTTCTCTGGAATAAAAATAAATGCAGCCTCAATAGTATTTTTAACCTTTCAGAATTTGAAACAGATGGGTGATATTTGTGTAAAGAGAATTCCCGGGAAATCTGGAGTAACAAAGAAAAAGGATATGGAGTCCATACTCACCTTTACCTTCCTTAGCAGGTATACAAGCTCAGCTGTGGCCAGCGTGAGAGGCTTGCGCCGCTCCTCCGAGATATATTCTGAATGGTACCTCGCATTTCTCAGCACGACATGCCCTGTTTATTTAAAAACAGTAGTGTATCTTCTCTTCTCAGTGGCAGCATTTTTTGGAAATCTGAGAAAAAACACCCAAGCAGTCAATCTGCCCTACAAATCCGTTTTAACGCACAGTGAAGAGCAGTGTGGAAAGTTTGCACTTCAGTGCTTTCAACATGGCAGTTTCATGACCTCCCCATGCCCGACAAGTAGCTAACACTGCCAGAGGGCTACATCCAGGACTTAAAGTGGGTCGGCTCCTGCAGGTGCTGGGCACAGGCAATTCTTACAGCAGGTGGTCAGACGCGTCTCTATTGGGCTCTCCATTTTTGCCCTCACCCTCAGGGTGATTTTTTTTTTTTTACTGTGCAGCTGCTCATAATTTAATGTAACTTCAACGAGACGGGTTATAGTTCTTTCAGTGTCTCATCAATTCAGCACTGAAGCATACATACAACAAAGCCGTAGTTACTGCTTATTCATCTCATGCAACTAACAACCATTGACAAAGCCAATAGACCTGGCTCATTGTATGTGTAATGTTACTTGTTGTATCATATATCGGGATGCTAAGACAGAAAACGCAAATACCAGTGGGGCGACACACTATGCTAAGCACAGGTTTTTAGCATACGTGTTTTTAAGCCTCGCCCTTAATTACATCCACCACTCCCATTTAAAAGACCCACTAGATTTTTCGTCGTCCTACATAAAGCCAAAGCCCTGGCCATGGGTACCTCGGTGTTACAGACGCAGCAAAACACCTGCTGGGGTAATAAAACATTATTCCCAGCACCAATTGAATTACGGCGGCACTTAATTTTTTCGGAAATGCTACATTGTAAGCCGAAAGCGCTTTATCTGCGCCCCCCAACCCCACATCAGCACGCTACCATGATTGCAGGCACGTGAGGCACTGTTCTGCTCTGCATGATGGATGGCCGATCTTCCTGTAGGTCGGGCCCAGTTTGTTGAGCACTAAATTTCCCAAGTGCGTGCCACCCAGTGTTTCCCCCTACACTGCCGGACTGGTGCCTCTATCCCCCTCCATGGTACCCCCGTGTGGAAATCAATCACGCCCTTGTAAGAAATGGCGCCAATCCCTGCTCTCCTATAGTGCCTGGTGCAGCAATCTCCCCCACCCCCAGATGTGGGGGGAACACCCAATAGATCCTAACCGGCCAGACTCTTGCAAAAACCTCCTCCGGTGCAGCCTGGCTCCCAGCCTTAACCTAGTAATTAGACCCCTACCTGCCCTGACTTAACCTGGAGAACCGAGGGCCCCCTTTGCCCCTCCCTTCTCGCTACCCCCACGCTTTGTCTCCCTCTAACTACCCTGTCTCTGATATTGAAGTGCTTTTTATGCTGCCCCCGTTGCGTCACCCCTGGACAAATACCTTCTTTGTGGTATTCTGTGAGATACATCATCCGCCCAGGCTCACACGCCGAGATTCAAACTTCACTCCGAGATTCAAACAACACCCTGCTCCTGAGTCAGCAGGTCCGAGCCTCGGCCCCCCTCGCCTCCCCCTTATACCCTGCCATTTACTACAATTGTCTCATGTAACAACCTTGCGCTCCTGTGCCCAATTACAATCTGCACAACTCCTAAAACGCCCCTGCCGTGTTAAGTACCGACCATGACCCACCCCCATATCCATATAAGTGCCTGGACGGCCCTCCGCCCTCCCCCCTTGCTATCCACGGGCATTTCACCACTCTTCATTATCCTTATCCTCTGCCCGCACTTTATATCTTTCGTGTTGCAGCTTGTTAGGGCCGAAGCCCTTGTACCCATCCCTTGCCTATGAAAGGCACTTGAATCCCCGCTGTGCCTTTCCCACTACTCTGCCCATTTATAACCACCATCAAGCCAGCCCCAGAACAACAGTCCCGCCCTACCATTATCACACATCGTTACCTCCTCTCCTGCACATTGCTCCACACCTGCTGCCATATGAAATTCAATCGGGGGCCATTGTACTGCTTTGGCTCCATCAAGTGGCCAAGTGGTGCAACAGCAACGAAAATCAGTGACACTCGGTTTAAACCGAGTCCGCTGATTTTCGTCCGGTAGTGTACTGTCGGTAATATTCGGTTTAAACCGAATTCCGGACAGCCTATACATACCCCACAAACATCGGGATCAGGTACTCCAGTGGGTCCACTCCTCTGCCTTGGTAGGTCACCCAGGTATTCAGAAACCCAGTGAGATCTGTAACAGATGGTTTTGGTGGGAAAACATGACAGAAGATATACAGCAGTACCTCTCCTTTTGTCCAATAAGCACAACACTAAAAACCTCTCGCACCCCACCAGAGGGATTGTTACAGCCTCTTCCTGTTCCTCCTTATCCTTGGCATACGGTGTGTTTGGACTTCATCACGGATCTTCCCCCTCAAGAAGGATACACCACTATCCTCGTGATAGTGGACTCCTTTACTAAAGTAGCTCATTTTGTGCCGCTTCCTAAGATCCCTACTGCTCTTTAGCTGGAGTCCATCTTTATACTACACGTAATCCGTTTGCACGGTATTCCTTTGGTTTTAGTGTCCGACAGGGATCCACAATTTGTTTCCAAATTTTGGCAAGAAATAGGCTCCACCTTGCAAATGGACATCCGTCTGTCGTCAGCTAACCACCCACAGACCGACGGTCAGACAGAGCGGGTAAACCAAACCATGGAGCAGTATGTGCGCTGCTTGCTAGCTACCCTGACAAGTAGTTGGGTCAAAGCCTTGCCAGTAGCGGAATTTGCGTATAACAACAGTGCTCATTCTGCTCTAGGCATGTCACCTTTTTTTTTGCGCAATGGGTTTTCATCCTAGAACCGTGCCTTTGCAACCCACTCTTAAAGTACCAGCAGTGGATACTCTGTGTACCAATCTGAAAGAAATATGGAAAGCCGCTCATTCACAACTACAAGTGACGAAAGCAAACATGAAAAAGGCTGCTGATAAACATAGACACCCTGCTCCGTGTTATACCATCGGAGACAAGGTTTGGTTGGCCACAAGAAATCTGAAATTAGCAGGACCAAAGAAGCTACAACCTTGTTTCGTAGGTCAGTTTGCCATAAAACACATTATTAATCAGGTGGCTATGAAACTGGAGCTACCAGAGGAATACCGTATTCATCCCGTATTCCACACATCCCTTCTCAAGCCTTTCAGTCCTTCCACACATCCCACAACACCCCCCTCCTTTACTCATTAATAACGAAAAGGAATATGAGGTAAATCGCATTATGGATTCCTGTAGACAGAGAGGGAAATTGTAATACCTAGTTGATTGGAAGGGATACCCCCCTGAAAAGCGAACATGGGAACCCACTGCATTCGTCCATGCACCCCTACTTGTGCGTAGGTTCCACGCCCGTAACCCCACTAGGCCTCTCCCTGCGAAAGGTGTTTTAAGGGAGAAGTAATGTTACCACTTTCCTTTTCTTCTTGTCCCTGTTTCCCAAACACCACCTCTCTGCCTTTCTACCTTCCTTCTCTGTCCCCTGTAATTGGTAGCAGCCAGTCAAGTGGTAGGAGGGTGGTGGCTACATAAGAACCTCCAACACTTGACTCAGGTGCTTAGCTTTAAAGTATATCCAGAGACCAGCCTCGAGGGGACGCAGGAGTGTGCCTCTCTCATCAGCGTTCATTATTTCCCCTGTTTCATCCCTTCTGAGGGCGCTGGAGCACACCTCAGTTCTCCGTTCCTTGTTTCCTCTTTTAGTTTTGGGTGAAAAGAATCGCAGCAGCCGCCACGATTCTTATCGTTGGAAGCGGCCGGAGCCGCTAAACTGTTCCATTTCCACGCGGCAGAAGCCAAGACTTGCACTGTCAACGGCAGGGAGCCGTTAAACCTCTTACAAACACAGCAGAAGCCGCGTTCATCACACGTAAGCGTCAGGAGCCGTTACTTTTTCAAAATGCAACAGCAGCCGCGAGCAGGTATCCACAGCGGCAGAAACCGCGAACATTAATTTCAAAGCGGCAGAAGCTGCGCTCCGCACACGTAAGCGGCTGGAGCCGTTAACTCTTTCCCAAACGCTGCAGCAGCTGCAAGCAGTCATCCACAGCGGCAGAAACCCCGAACATTACTTTCAAAGCGGCAGAAGCCGCGTTCAGCACACGCAAGCGGCAGGAGCCGCAGAATAATCATTTAACGCGGCCGAAGCCGCGTCCTGATGATTCAAGTGGCAGGAGCCGCAAAACGCAAAACTAAAGCAGCAGGAACTGCCAATGCAAAACCACAACGCATGGCAAAGGCAGTACAACTTCTTTGACCCCACAAAAGCCCAGAAGACGTCTTCTGTGATGCAACAGAAGCCACTGGGAAATATTCCTTTTTTTTGGTTGATTTGTTTCTAGAGGCACACGGCAGGAGCCGGCGGCACCGCCTCTCATCATAAGGGCACTTGTTTGTAGTTGTCATTAGCACATTTAGGTGTTGTGGTGGCACTCTGGAACAAGCGCTTTCAAGAGTTGCTCCCCTTCTGGTTCCGTCCTTCCTTTGTCCCTTCTGTACCAACCCCTCTTCCCATGGAGAACCATCAAAACTGTCGGAACCTACCCTTCTGTACCTATCCTGATGATATGATTCTTCTTACTACACTGTGACCCCTTGGTAAGTGGATTATCCTTGTCTTCTAAACCCTACCGAGACTGCCACGGACAATAGAATATCTGTCTTCCCCCCTTGATTATTCCTCTTGGTAACGTCCTTCTACCCCTTCTGTCTTACAGATATAGGGTTCATCCTATTACCACCCTACAGACGCTGTCTGTATCTCCCTTCAACCTGCTCCATTCACGGCTTGATGACCCCTTCCTTCTCGTCATTTCAGTTCCCCAATACACCATTGAGGGTGTAACATTTCATCCATTTCCCCTTGGGACCAATCGCCCATACTGTGTTATTAGTTTGGAGGATTGATTCAGAGGCGAGAGGGGTGGCTCTCTTCGTTCCTGCGGTACCTGGTATTCAGGTGAGTGGGGGCTGTAACACTTTATTTTTCTAGTCCGCACAAATGAACAGCAAGTACTAAGCGCATCGTGGGCAAATGGCACATACCTTTTCACCTGTTGGCTATTATGTTACAGGTATTGGGACGTCATGCCTCCTAGCCGTCACCTTTTCTTTTTCTGGGACTCCAAGACGTAAACACACGGTGCCTCTCTGTACCTTCATCGAGGTCACTTTATCGTTTTTCAATTTCATTCACTGATGAACTGGGACTTTCTTTTCTTTTCATTTCTCAATATGCCACATTGGCTGTAACAGGATTTGTTCTAAGTTTCTATGTCTGTGGTTTCAGTAACCTTTACACGAGTTACTTTCTACACTATTTTCCCCTCTCCCCCTTTTTAGGTCTCGCCTATGCAGCGCGCATGCGCTGCTTAGGAGGAGATCTTTAGGAATCGATTCACTTTTTTGGCCAAAAACGTGCATGCTTTGCATTGCTTTCATCGCCAAACGTGCACGTTTGGCGATTCCCTTGCGGAAACGAGCTTTGAAACCATCTGTTTGTAATTAACTTGCAAACAGATGGTGCCCCTGCTCGCTCCCGCAAGGGAAACGTGCCAGTGAAACCCCTTTGAGCCCTTTGCATCCAATCTTTCACCTCGCACATGACAGAGTTGAGCCTCTCTCTCACCCGCACAACCTAGCATTTTTATCACCCCTCGTTACATTATATGTAAGACTGCACATTCTCTTCTTTGGACAGTGTTAGACCTGTCAGCCCTTTGGGTGGTCCCTCCTCATCATTATTTATTTTGTCCCACTTTTGCCTCAAACCCTGTTTGAATTTTTCCTTTTTGGGAACCACCAGACTTTTTAGTGTTGATGCAGATTCAGGGAGCCATTTTACCTACCCCTGGAACTTCTGTCTGAGGGCCTGGAGCACAAAATGGTGGCCACCTGTGACATCACCAGCACCCACTGGAACCTACTAGAACCTTCTGCAACATTCTGGAGCCCTGTGACAGTTGGAGGCGGTTTAGAATGTTGGGAAGCTAAGACAGAGAGTTGGCAGTTGGAGCTGGCAGTTGGCACCTGACTGGTGAAGGGAGAGCAGCAGAAACCTGAAGGAGGAAGGAGTGAGGCAGCAGGGGTGGAACCTTGTGCCTGGAGTGGGGTCCATAAACCCACCCTTGATACTAGTCCCTACTGACTGAGCCCAGCCTGGAGCCCTGTGTGGGAAGAAGCAAGAAAAACCATCTTAAGGACCTGGACAGCAGGAACAGGCCTTAGAATCCAAGAACAGCAAGATCCTGACCTGGATACTGGTTTCCCTGGAGTCCGACGTCGAGTAGCCTGGAGACCTGGAGCCCGAGGTGGAGAAGCGGCGCTGACTGGAAAAGCAGACGTCGTACCCGGAGCCGCCAGTGGTCGAGAGAGGGCGCCGACGGAGGTCGTAGAGAGTACCAGAGGTCGAGGAGGAAGTCACCCGAGGTCGAGTGAGCGGCGTCGACGGGGGAGTGAAGTTCACCCTCCGGAGTCGCCGGAGACCGAGGTGAAGCGTGCCGGAGGTCGGGAGTGGAGATCGCACTCCGGAGTCGCTGGAACCTGAAGGGAATCGTGCCGGAGGTTGGGAGTGGAGGTCGCACTCCGGAGTCGCCGGAACCTGAGGAGAGGAGCACAGGAGGTCGGGAGTGAAGATCGCACTCCGGAGCCGCCGGAAGTCGACATCGAGCCAAGGCCGGCCGACGTCATCGAACCTGAGGTCGCCATCGGACCGGAGCCGCCCGAAGTCGACATCGAGCCAAGACTGCCCGACGTCATCGAATCGGAGGTCGAGATCGAGCTGAGGCCGCCGACATCGATCCGGAACTGCCTACCGGCGTCGTCAAGAACTGACATTGTGCCGAGGCCGCCGACATCGAACCGGAACCGCCTCACGGCGTCGACACGACTCCAGCGGCGTCGGAGCTTCAGAAAAAGGGCAGTAAGTGGAATAGGGGGCGCCTAAGGCCCTGTGGAATCCTGAGAGACTACCCTAGGGGCTAGAGAGGTGCTGGAACCAGCTTGATTGTGCCAGGGGTGAGCTGAGACTAATTCAGAGGGGTTGTGTAGAGTGAGAGAGCCAGGTCTCTAGAATCCCCCCCTTGATCTACCTCAGTTTAGGCCTCAGCCTTGTCCAAGCCAGGGAGTAGACACCCTCAAGCCATCCACCTAACCACAAGCTGTGCCTGGGCCAAATCAGCCCCTAGTAATCTCCAATGTGATCTGATTCTATAAGTGTCACTGTCAGCTTTGAATTATTTATTGAGAGCACTGTATTTATTGTATTTAACTTATTTATTGCTTCACTGTATTTATTGTTCCACAGTATTTATTGTCGCACAATATTTATTGGTTTGCAGTATTTATTGCCTCAGAATATTTAATTGCCTGTATGTATTGCACTTATATTTATGCCTTCATTATTTATGATCACCCCTATTTATTGAATCATTAAGACAGTATTTATTTGACCTGCACTTCTTAAGAACAAGCCTTGTATTCTGTGATTGCATTATTTATTTATTTAATCAGCAACTAAGAGAAAAAGAAGATAAAGAAAGATATTTTCATAATTTTTTACGGTGTAGAGTCGTTTTTGGAACGGATGCACGCATGGTTATTGTATGGGTATGACGTATGCTTAGCACGGAGCCTGATTCCTGACCACTCGAGCCAAGCTACCACAGTGTGTCGGGGAGGACACCACCACCCTTTCAGTGTGGGAGTGTGTTTTTCCAACAGACAGTCTCTCACATTAAATGAAATCTGGTCAAACATCGATATTTTTACCACCTAACGCACCAAAACTATCACTGTTTCACCTATTAAGTCATGTAAATCACTTCACTTGGAGCTGCTGCGCTTACCAAAGCATGCCTGCATCTGTAAGGCTATCTGACCAACTCTACATTTATAAACAAATTACTGAAGGCTGCGTTTCTTCATTGTAAACATTTATTGACACGCCCACCTTCCTACTGTGAGGGCGTCCGATTTTGCCCTCCTAATACCATCCCCTAGATTGCAGACTCAACTTTACAGGGTTAAACTGCTAAAAAGTTATATTTTACGTAGACACTTTTCACGGCCACTGGTCGCTTCATAGCTAGCTGGAGAGTTTGCGGGGTTACACGCTCGCCGCTAACACGTGCTATAGTGAGCAGACCATGGGTTCAGTGTTCGCCTCAGACTCACGTCTTTCGATGTTCTTAAACCGCGTGCCCTTAAAACAAGCCGGAAGATGGTTGAACTGTATGTATGTATGAAGTACCTCTATCTACAACGATGCATTGCAGAGAGCCCTGTTCGAGGCGGGTGCAGACATGCAAGAGAGGCTTGACGTTGTTTTGTTTTTATAAAATGTTGCAGTCATGACCACTGAGTGTAGTGTTCCAGAGTTGTAGAGGCATATATTGATTTGTGCGTGGTCTTACAGCGCCGGGGGGGGGGTGGTATCTTTACATAAAATACATAAAGGCATCAGTTTAAATCAGAATTAATTACTTTGGATATCACCTTCTCTACCCTAAACATCGTAGGCACGTTTGTTTAGCCACATTTTATTAAACATGTACTCCCTGTATTTACAATGTGAGCCACCCTCTGTTCTTATTTTCCAAGCTGTTGCATGTTGCGCACAACAGCGCCGTAATGTAAACGCCTGCAGGGGGCTTAAATTTTGTCAGTGTCTGCCGGTACGTCTATCGGCTACTGCAATTAAAATCAATAAAAGTTGAAATAATGTTTGATACTTAGTGCAAAACTAAAATAAAAATATGTTTATGCTTCCCTAAGCATCCGGGATGTTGTTTTTCACAAGACATAAGTTTAAAAAAATGTAATTACCTTGCCGATGAACTTCTCTGCCCTGAACATTGTAGGCACATTTGTTTGGCCACATTTACATTTTGTTGGTTTGGAACATGCACTCCCTATCTCTTTACTATGAGACACCCTCCGTTTCTATCTGCCCTCAGCCTCTCCCTTTCATTAAAAAGAGTTTCTCTATTACGCCGGTGTCTGGTGGAACGGTGATCGGCAAATCCTTATAAAAGCCAAACATTTCTGAGAAAAGAAGAACCTTTGCGCAAAAACTTCAAAAAATAAATTATAACAACACTGATCATCTGGGATGTTTATTTTCACAAGGCACGGGCGCTACCACGAATATAAATTACAATGTTGTGTTCACAACTGTTCGCTGGAAGCGGCCCAGCGCCGCCACAGTGATAGCAGGCAGACAGCACCCCCCCCCCATTTCCCAAAGAAAACAAGCATTTGCAATGCATTAGGTCTCGCATTTACGCGAGTTTGAGCTATTGACATTGCAAATAACAATGCCTGTTGGCATTGTCATTTACAGTGCCAATAGCTTTAACTCGTGTAACTGCGAGACCTATTGCATTGCAAATGCTTGTTTAAAGCTGCAAGAGCAAATGCAGTAGCAAGCTGGTTGAAGTGCACTCTGCTAAACTCACTGACCGTGGTAGGGTATGTGCGTGTGTGAAAGTAATCGCGATCGCGATCACATCAAAGCGGCCGTGCGGCCCGCGAAAGTGAAAGCAAACTAGTGCTTTCAGGCCTATTTCTTTAAATATGTGTTCTAGTCACATTTTATGTTGCTGCAAGTGTATACTCTCACCCTATGGGACTTCAACGCGCTATATAAACAACCGAATTAATACACTAAATAAACACGGTAGAGAGTGTTTGTGAAATAAACAGAAGAGGTTCAATAAAGTAACAGCTGGGGGAAAGTGGACAGGGGGCGGTAGGAGGGGGAATTCATTAACAGATGTGCTTTGATTAAGCCGCCAGAGCTGGGAGTGAAGTGCCCGCTTTGAAATGAAGTCTCGCGCCGATATGAATGGGGCTCTCGATGAATTATGGAGGGGGTGTGCGGATGTGTGCTGGCCGGAAATGGAAGGCACTCAGGAGAGAGGCATTTATCCATCACTCGACGGCCTGATTGCCAGGCACTTTTGTGATATTCAGGCTTCCAGATTCACTGCACAGGCATTGAGGGGGGGATGTGGCCAGTTCATTAAACTTAGAAACTCTATAGTAAAGAAGAAGAACTATCTTCACAGCTTCAAGGCACATGTGGTTAATAAACACGTAGGGAATGGGGGAGGAGGGGTGTGGGGCGGGGGCAGAGAAGAGGGCGCACTGTGGCCCGTAAACAACTAGCTGGTTTTATATGGGGCTGGCTGCTGCAGTTTGTGGCTTTGTAGAACGCAGGGGCTGCTTCTGGCCATCCCAGAGGGCAGAGGCGTCACAAACCCCCATGCTAGCAGCTGCAAAGAGGGAGAAGGAAGGGGGAGTAGGTTGTCACAGGGCCAAACACACTTATAGGAGTTTCTATGGGACGCATTTGTTTTCAAAGAAAACTTCATAATGGTGTGGCTCAAACATTCTAATCAAGACAAATACAGCAAGCAAGACAGAGAGAGCGAAGATAAACATGGGGAAAAGGAGAGAGCAAGAGATGGAGAAATATATTTGTAGAGAAAAGGGGGTAACTGTGAAAAGGATGGTTGAAATGAAAGAGGGTAAGGGAAAGGATGAAGCATGAACATGAAGCTAAAGCGAATAAAAAGAAGAAAGATATAAAGGACAAATCTAATAGTGAAAGAAACACGAGTGAACAGAGGGAAAAGTAAGCGCGATCGCGATCACATCAAAGCGGCCGTGCGGCCCGCGAATGTGAAAGCAAACGAGTGCTTTCAGGACTCCAAATGGTGCGCGCGCCCGGCCGACGCACATGCACTGTATTTGGAGGCCTGAAAAGCCACTGTTTGCACTTCCAAAACTCGCTTACTATACGTCTCGCCAGAGCAGCGCTAAAGCGCTGTCTCAGGCGAGACCTAAACAGCTCTGCTGCAAACTTCTCTTCCTTCGTTTGATCCTCACCGCCTCATTCCAATATGCCCCGATCTTCCCACACATCGTAAAACGCTTCCTCTACCATCCTCCTCTCCCCTCTGCCTCTCCTCTCTCCCGTGACCCCATGGATTGCAACTTATTTCACCGTGTTTACATCTTCAGTACACAAAGCTGTTGGGCCTCAGTCAACACAAGGGCAATCGGACTTTTGTTTGTGTACAGGGGCATACTGTTAACCCCTTAATTAATTAAAGCCAGTGTATACCACGGCAATTGGCAAATTTACATAAAACCAGAAACATTACAGTAAATCTTCATTACAATAAATAAGTCGACCACTTTCCACCTAACCCAATATTTTACATCTTTTGTTTGTGTATTTGGGGGTGTACTACGCAAAAGTGTTGGCTATTGCTCACACCAGGGGCGCAATGTTATCGACTGCACGGTACTTAAATTACGCCTGTGTCTGGCGGGACGGTCATCGGCAAATACTTATAAAAACAAAAGGATTGCAGGAAAAAGAAGAACCTTTGCGCACAAACTTAATAAAAATAAATTATAACAACACAGATCATCCAGGATGTTTATTTTTACAAGGCACAAGCTCAAATCGTAATTAATGACTTCGGATATCAGCTTCTCTCCCCTAAACATCGCAGGTACGTTTGATTAGACACATTTTTTAAAACATGGACTCCCTGTCTTTCCGATCTGAGCCACCCTCTGTTCATAGTTACTCTCAACCTCTCCCTTTCTTTAAAAATAGTTTATCTTGGGTCCTCCTTTCCCCTCTGCCTGTCTCTTTCCCCCAACCCCCTTGTATCTTAACTGCTTTCGGAGGGTTTTAGAATGTACCACGCCAAGCTGTTATATATTGCGCAAAACCGGGCTGTAATGTAAACGCCTGCAGGGGGCTTAAAATTAGCCGGAGTCTGCTGGTACGCTTATCAGCTACTTCAATTGAAATCAAGAAAAGTGGAAATGATATTTGATACTTTGCGCAAAAAAGAAAAAAAAGGTTTTTAAGTTAGACTAAGCATCCGGGATGTTGTTTTTCACAAGACATAAGTTTAAAAAAATGTAATTACCTTGCCGATCAACTTCTCTTCTCTGAACATCGTAGGCACATTTGTTTGGCTACATTTACATTAGCATAGCCATAGCTATGAAATGTAAATAAAACATTGTTGGTTGCGCACAGGAGCACCTGCTTCTCACTGGCAGATGACTGCAAATGTACAGCTAGGTCAAATATAGAGCAGCGATAAGGGGCTTGATAATATGCCCTTGAGAATTCCCATAGAAGCCCAGGTTCTGATGTGAACATGGACTTCTATGGGAATTCTCAAGGGCGTATTATCAAGCCCCTTATCGCCGCTTTAGCGGCAGTTTCCTGCCGCTAAAGCGGCGATCCTTTTAACGATGTTCTTGATAATATGCCCCGTAGTTCAAACAAAAAAAAATGCGGCGCTAAAAAACCCAAAATGTTGAAACTTGGCAACATGATCAAAGGGCACACTCGCCAGTTAACTAAGCGTGCGAGTGCTCTCTTGACATATCTGCTGCTTTGAGAAAAATGAAATAAGTACCAATGTCATTGACAAATAGCATGTAATCCCAGCGCATAATTAGAGCCGGTGGTTCCCGGTGCTCAGCACCGGCATTTAATCATTAACACCGGTGCTTGAGCACCAGTTAAGGACACATTCTTTTTTGGTCTGCACAGGGAGATGTAGGGGCATATTATCAAGTAACGGCGTTAAAATAATCGCCGCTTTAGCGGCAGAAAACTGCCGCTAAAGCGGCGATAATGGGCTTGATAATATGCTGCAGAGAATTGCCATAGAAGTCCATGTTTTGGTGTCAACACGGGCTTCTATTGGAATTCTCTGTGGCATATTATCAAGCCCATTATCGCCGCTTTAGCGGCAGTTTTCTGCCGCTAAAGCGGCGATTATTTTAACACCGCCGTGCTTGATAATATGCCCCTAAGTGATTCGCCGAGAAAATGCCTGTGCTAAGAGTAGTGCCGTATTAGCGCTCTTATCGGTTAGCCAGCACAGACCGGAGTGCACAACTCATTCACAAGCTGTGATGGAATGAACGACCACCTGAATGCTGTCTGTGCGGAAGAAGCAGGAAAAGAAGGATTGACAAAGTCAATAATTCTGGCTTGCATTTGTTGTCAGTGCATGTGAGTATGTCTGTGCGTAGTCATGCGTGCGTGTGTACGTATGTTCTAGTGTGCATGCGTTAATCTCAGTTTTTGTATGACTGGAGCAGTGTATATCTCTCTGTGCGTGTTTTTGTGTGTCTGTGGATTTATGTGTGTGTGTGTGTGTACTTCTCGGTATGTTTGCATACGCTACCCTGTGTTTGTGCGCGCGCTTGTTTGTTTCTGTGACAGTGTATGTTTGTGTGTGTATATCTATACGTATATGTATAAATTAGTGCATGTGTGCCTCGCTTGTTTGTGTGTCTGTGCATGTTTTAGCATGTGTCTGTATGTGTCTGTCAGTGTGTAATGTGTGTGCGTGTTTCAACTACAGAGACAACACAAAAACACTGTTGGACACCGGTTAAAATTCAGCCCCTAAATGCTTATATGGGCGATGCCAGGAGTGCTGGATTTTTTCTTTTTGCCTTTGTAAGGTGAAATGGCTTTAGGAATTTTATCATGTACGGACACGCTTGATTAGGACGAATGAGTATATGGGCCTGCAAACAGAAATTAATTTTAGTATATAAAAGGCCGATTAAGTTTTGTTTTTAGCAACGTTTTGTTCGGGCAGCTCACTATATTAACTTCTATTTTTAGATACGTAAACTTGAAAACAGCGGGCTCAAAGTTGGTTTACAACACGTACTTTTAGCTTATAAACAGCTAGGTCGACTTGTGGAAACATTGGTTACAACATATGGGGGCATATTATCAAGGACGGCGTTAAAATTATCGCCGCTTTATCAGCAGAAAACTGCCGCTAAAGCGGCGATAATGGGCTTGATAATGTGCCCTTGAGAATTCCAATAGAAGCCCATGTTCACACCAGAACATGGGCTTCTATGGAAATTCTCTACGGCATATTATCAAGCCCATTATCGCCGCTTTAGCGGCAGTTAAAGCGGCGATAAGTTTAGCGCTGGACCTTGATAATAAGCCCCATAGCCTTTTAACTTGATACCACGCCGCACGCCGCACCTTTAACCTCTTGTGCTCTCTGCCCCTCCTGTGCTGCGATTGCCTCTGTATATTTTTCATCTTTTAGTTTGCTTAGTGCTCCCCCTTCCCCACTATATTAACTTCCATTTTCTATAGTTATTTATTGTGCAAAGTGTGAGTCCCTTTCCCTTTTCTTCCATCTGTTTTACTATGCGATAGTGCAAGTAACCCATCTGATTTAAAAATCAATTTATTTGATTTTGTTTCTTTTAAAAGTTTTATAGAGCGCTAGCTTGACCCGCAGGTTTCAGAGCGCTTTACATGCATACTGTAAAGAAAAACAGACGGACATTGCATTACATAGTAGGCAGGCAGTAAGGAAGCAAAATCAGGGATAAAAAAAATATAGCATGGAAGATAAGGTGGTTAACACAGTCCGGTCGCCAACTATCCTTGATATTAAAGACTAGGTTAGTTGACGTTGGTCAGGAAAGTATTTGTTAAGGAGATGGATTTTCAGGTCCCTTTTGAAACAGGAGAAGGAGGGGTTGCATCTGAGGACTCTGGGGAGAGCGTTCCACATCCTGGGAGCGTTGCCAGAGAACGATCGGTATTGTGTGGTTTTCTTTTTCAGTTTCGGATGAATAAGAAGGAGTGAGTTGGAGCTTCTCAGCGTTCTGGATTGACCTGCTCTTACCAGTTTGTTGTTCAGTTAGTTAGGGGCCGGAAAACCAAAACAAAAACCTAAGCACTTATGCCAGCGCCTTAAAAGCCATACTGGGGCTTAATTTAGGCTGGTGTTTGCCGGACTGCTTTTCATCAAAAAGCATTTATAAATGCCATATACCTAGACATAGGGCAGTTTATAAATGGGCTTTTTAAATAAAAGTTTCCCTTCACTGCCTTCTTTCACGCCCCGTCCTGTTTGGATCGGTCTGGGCTACAATACAGACGTGGGTAGGCCTACTGAAATGTAAATAAAACATTGTTGGTTGCGCACGTGAGCACACGCCTCTCACTGGCATATGACTGCAAATGTACAGCTAGGTCAAATATAGTTTAGAACACATGGCCTTTTAATTAAGTATTCAGTTCAAACAAAAACAATGCGGCGTTAAAAAACCCGAAATGTTAGAACTTGGCAACATAATCAAAGTGCCAGTTAACTAAGTGTACAAACGAAAACGTTTCAAAATATTCAGAGGTTACAGCACTGCACAGTGTGCATATTACAGACAAATTACAGCAGTGAACACTGCACTCGCTAACATAAACTACCAGCTGGATACATGGATTACATTATTAGAAATAACTGTATGCAGAGCATTAATTAAGATTACATGCACTTTCTGTCTTTAGCTGAAACAACGTAACAAAACTTTATTACAGCCTTATTTTTAACGCAGCGTTCAAACCTCGAAACTATAACACAAATCCTTCCATTGTGCATTACTGTTACTGCTCACACATCCCCCCTCAAACAGCATACCTTATTTTAGCCACAGGTCTCTCTCTAAATCACCAACTCTCCCACTCTCTATCTCACTAACTCACTCTCTCATAAACTAACTAACTCAGTCAACTGCTAAATAACTATATTGTTCTACGGCAACTATCCTTATTTCCTAATTACACTATGCTAAAAACAACAGACACTCTGCATAATACCACTCAGTGCCACGTAATTACATACCACATAATTACACTCTACTCAATGCAACATAAATACACTTCACATAATACCACTCAATACCACATAATTACATAACATCATTACACTCTACTAAATGCAACATACAACCCACATAATACCACTAAAAAATGCATAATTACATGCCACATAATTACATAACACATGATAACATTATATTACATTCAACACACACCAAGAGAATACCACTCAGTGCCACATAATTACATATCACATAATTACACTCTACTCAATACAGCATCAATACAATCCACATAATATCACTCACTGCCACGTATTAACAAGCCACATAATTACACCCTACTCAATACAATATAAATACACTCCACACAACACTCAAAACCACATAATTACACAACATCATTACACTCTACTAAATGCAACGTACAACCAACATAATACCACTCAAAAATGCATAATTACATGCCACATAATTACATACCACATAATTACACTCTACTAAATGCAACATACACCCCACATAATACCACTCAATAATACATAATTACATACCACATAATTACACTCAACTCAATACAACATTAATACAATCCAGATAATATCACTCAGTGCCACATGATAACACACCATGAATTTAAAACTACACTCAATACAATATATATATATACACTACACATAACAACACTCAGTACCACATGGGGGGCGTGGCTTGGCGGCCGACGGGCATGGACGCGTGAGCGACGAGCTCCGCATCCAGCCCAGCTAAAATCCTGAGAAGCGTGGTGCCCCGGCGCTCCAGAGCTCCTGGAGGGCTTCCCCCGCCTGGTCTGTGCCCCTGGAGCGGACCGATAGCCAGGATCGCAGCGCCGAGGGCTGGTGCCACGACTACAAACGCGGCAGAAGCGGGTGGCTGCCGGCCATCTTGAGCGGCCTGTGAGTGGACGGGCAGCCGCGGCCCACAGTGCGCTGGAGGCCGCCCGGAAGTGCGGTGAATCCAGCTGGCGATTCTGGAAGTGCCGGTCGTGCACTGTTGGACAACGGAGTGAGGCAGAGATTACCCGCAGCGGGAAGATCGGCGCTGAGGGTCCCTAGCCGGAACTAGCAGCGGAGGCTGCACAGCGGTGGAGCGGCGCTCTGGAGGAAGGAGCTGGGCTTGCGGTGGGGGCGACGGCCCTGGTGCCGGAGCGGAGACAGCGGACCCGGCGTAGCTGGTAGGCGGACGGGGCCACGAGGGAGACAGCTGGTCCTGCTGGAGATATTGCGGTGCAGAGCTGACTGACCCGGGGCGGCAGGCCTGAGGGGCCGATTTCAGGACGGATCCCCGACCCGGCAGAGACGACGGCCGCTGGTGTGCGGTGGGGGCCTGGCACTTCGAGGTGCCCCACGGAGGGCGGCGGGGACACCCCGGCGACGAAATTGACCAGAGACAGTGCGGAGAGGGTCCCTGCGGCAGACGAGGGGCACGTTGGGCCCGGGTGCTGGCCGCTGCTCCGGGGAGTAGGCCTTGAGGCAGACTGTGAGCATCAGGCTCCGAAGTATGGGCAAACCGCGTCCCAAGCTGGGAGGGAACCCAGCGGATCCGGCGGGGGACACTGTCGCTGGCCGAGATGGCGGAACGAGTGCGGACACCGCGGTGGGCCTCCAGCAACGGCAGCTGGATCAAATCCTGCAGGCCATAGCGGACACGAAATCGGCGTTGCAGGCTGACATTGCCCAAGTATCCACGGATCTGGGGCTGCTTCGGGCGGACCACAGGAAGCTGGTGGATAGGGTCAAGCACACGGAGGACAGGTTGGACTTGGTAGCTCTGGCCCAGAAGGTGACGGAGGGCCAGACGGCGGATCTCCTGCGGAGGGTCTTGGTTCTGGAAAAGAGGGCCGAGGACGCTGAAGGGCGTAACCGCCGCAATAACATTCGAGTGGTGGGGCTGCCTGAAAAGATTGAAGGGGGAGACATGCTGTCCTTTCTGGAGACCTGGCTGCAGGAGGTGGTGGCGCCCGAGGGGCTCACGCGGTTTTACACCTTGGAGAGGGCGCATAGGGTGCCTGCTCGTCCCCTGGATCCGGGCCGTCCGCCCCGGCCGGTGGTGGCCCGACTGCTGCACTACAGGGACAGAGACATCATTCTTCAGAAGGCTCGGACGCTGGGCCCTTACCAGGTGCAGAACATTCCGGTTTCCATTTACCCGGACTACCCCATGGAGGTCCAACGCAGGCGCTCCTCCTTCCAGGCGGTGAAGAAGGCACTACGGGACGAGGGGCTGCAGTACTCCTTGTTGTTCCCGGCCCGCCTCCGAGTGGTACTGGACGGTGCGACATCCTTCTTTACAGACCCCGCAGCGGCCTGGAGTTGGCTGGAATCGTCCCGGACCCGCGCGGCGGCGCATACGGATGGAGAGAGACCGCCGGGAGTGCTGGCAAAGCCCCGTCGCAGCAGACGTACTAAAGCACGGCAGGCGGGGGTCCGATCGCCTGGTGCATCCCAGACGGTGTTGGAGCGGCGGGCTGCTTTGCGAGCGGTCTCTGAGATCTCGGGGGCGGTGGCCTCCCAGCCCAGCGAAGATTCGGGCTCCCGGAAAGGCACTGAGGACTCCCACTCTGATGGCGCTGAAGGGGAGGCGGAGTTGCTACCTGATGTTACCCCTGGGACTGCTGATGAGTTGCTGGACGCTTGAAGGTTTGGGGCGCTCTCGGGCCATGGTCTGGAGGGCACGGGCAGTGTGGAACTGGTGTGTTTTGAAAGTGAGGCCGGGCTGGGCCTTGCGGGGGCCGGGGAGGGACTGTTACAGGATGGGGCTCTGCGGCTGGTCGTGAGGGGCCTGGAGGGGAGAGTGGGGGGGCCTGAAAGGAGCGGAGCGCTGGGGGTGGATTGGTTGAGACTGGGCATGGATGCTTTGATGAGGACTATCGTCAAGCCCGTCTGGCGGAGAGCCACCACCTCAACCTCACGGACATAGTAAGACTCTGGTGGCTACCAGAGAGTTTGGTTGCTGTTTGGGGTAGTATTTGGATGGGTAACTGTGGTTTAGCACCTGTTCTGGGGAGGGGAGGGAGATCGGGGAGTTGGGTAGTTGCGGGGTTTATGGGGCTTGTCAGTGTGCCTCGGAGGGCCCGAAAAGGGTGGTTGGTTCAGAGATGGGATGGGGACCCCACCTGAATTGCGATTTATGACTTGGAATGTGAGGGGGCTCACCTCTATGGTGAAGAGATATAAAGTCCATGCGTACTTAGTGCGGAGAGGGGTCCAGGTAGCCTTCCTCCAAGAAACCCACTTAGACAAAGAAGAGGGGAAGGCGTTGCATAGGCGCTGGCGGGGTCAATTGTACTACACAACTTTCTCGAAGTTTGCCCGAGGTGCCCTGATTTGGGTAAGGGCGGGGGTCCCTTTCCAGCCTTTGATGACGTTAGTAGACCCGGAGGGCAGGTTTGTAGCAGTGCAGGGGCGGTTGGACGGGAGGGATATGGCTTTGTGTAGTGTGTATGCCCCTAATGTAGACCAGGCCGCGTTCTTTTCCAGACTGTCGGGTCAGCTGGCGGCGTATTTGACGGGGGCGGTGGTGTTGGGTGGGGATTTTAATTCAGTGATGGATGTTGAGCTGGACAGGTCCCACCCGCCCCTTGCACAGTCGGTGGTTTGTCGGGTGGCCAAAAGTAGACGGGCCTGGCAGGATACTTGGGGCTTGGTGGACACATGGCGTACCCATCACCCGCTAGACAGGGATTATTCATTCTACTCGGACCCTCACGAGTTGCACGTCTGATTGGATAGCATATTATGTTCACCGGATGTTCAGCCCTTGATGCGGCATAGTGAATATTTAGCCAAGACCATCTCGGACCATAACCCCTGCGTGGGGATGCTGCAATGGTCCAGGCAGAGGCAGGCGATTCCTACTTGGCGCCTTAACCCCTTGCTGCTGGAGGACCCGGTGTTCCGGGCTAAGATTAGTGACTGCATAGAACAGTTCTTTGGGCATAATTCGGGGACAGCGGCGAGCCGGGCGACGGAATGGGACGCGTTTAAGGCGGTTGTCCGGGGGGTTTGCATATCGTCCACGGCCGGGGTGCGGAAGACCTTGTTAAAGGAGGTGGACGGTGCGGAGGCTCAGTTGCGGATGGTGGAGCGTACACATCAGGAAGGGGACGGCGAGGTGGCTGTGGTTGTAGAGGCGCGGGAGAGCGTGGCGGTCCGAATGGAGCAGCTTCGTTGTTACGACCATAAAAGTTATCTTGTGCGAGCGCACGCGGAAAGGGATAAGGTGGGATCCCTCCTGGCGTGGTTGGCGAACCCGGCGGCGCGCGGTGACCCAATACTCTCCCTGGTAGAAGAAGGGGGGGTGCCAGTCTATTCCCAGGTGGGGATCAATAAGCGGTTCGCCAGTTATTATGCTGGGTTGTATGATAGTACTATGGAACGGGAACCTGAAGGCCTTGCTGACTTTTTGTTGGAGGCCCGACTGCCTCGTCTGGACCCGGAGACGGGGAAAGACCTGGGGGGCGCTATATCGCTGAGTGAGATTCGAGTGGCAATTAGGCACATGGCCCGTCGAAAGACCCCGGGAGCGGATGGTTTGCCCGTCGAGTTTTATGCGGCCTACCCGGATCTGCTGGCACAGCAGATGCAGGTCCTGTATAGCGAGGCATGGAGACTGGGGCAGTTTCCCGCCTCCGCTCGGGAGGCGATCGTGATACCCTTGCTGAAACCCGGTGGGGAGGCAGGTGCGCGTACAGCATACCGCCCGCTCTCTATGCTGACGGTGGACTACAAAATTCTGAGCAGAATATTGGCGTCGCGCCTCCTGACCCATATGACCGCCTTAGTTCACCCGGATCAGGCGGGCTTTATTCCTCGGCGTAGCACGGCCACCTCTATTCGGCGGCTGCTGCGGGTGATGGAGCTGGACCGGGATGAATACCCAGAGGCCTGCACGCTGTCGGTCGACATAGAAAAGGCCTTTGATAGTGTGGAATGGCCATATTTGTACCAAGTGCTGCGGGAGTTTGGCTTGGGGGAGGACTTTGTACGTTGGACCACCTTGCTATATAGCGGTGCCACGGCCCGGGTGAAGACGGGGGCTACTATATCGGCCCCCTACCGCGTGCGGAGGGGGACGAGGCAGGGCTACTCCCTTTCCCCCTTGTTGTTCGCTCTGGCTGTTGAGCCACTGGCGGCTCACGCCCGACGGGGTTATGCCTATACCGGAGTCTCCCTGAGGGGGGACGCCCACTATATATCCCTGTATGCAGACGACCTGCTGATGTTTTTGAGGGACGCGACGGACGCGTTAGGCGGAGTGGTCGCCCTGTTGGAAGAGTTTGGTCGCCTGTCCGGGCTGAAGGTCAATTGGGGTAAGACATGTTTATTCCCGTTGTCACAGGGCGGCAGGACACCGCAGGCGGGGGGTCGGATCCGGTGGGAAGGAAGCTGTTTGCGTTACCTGGGGGTTAACATTTATCATACCCAGGCCGATTTGTTGGAGGGGAATGTTGGCAGGGCCCTTCGTGGTTTGCGGGGTAGTATGGGGTTTTGGAGCACACTCCCGCTCTCGTGTGCCGGGAGGGTGGCGTTGCTGAAAATGGTGGCGTTGCCACGCTTCCTTTATTTTTTCCGCACACTTCCTATATGGATCCCGGTGTCGTATTTCGCGCGGCTACGAGCACTTTCGACGGGCTTCATTTGGGGTCCGAGAAGGCGGCGGGTGGCGCTGACCACGTTGCGGCGGCCAAGAGCGGAGGGGGGGCTGGCAGCCCCCGATTTTGAATGGTACTATTTGGCGGCCCAGCTTCAGTGGCTCACGCAGGCGGTGGCCCGGGAGTACAGAGGCCCGGAGGGCCCGCAGGACAGGGTGATCCCACGGCATGTGCTGGCCTTTATAGTCCTCCAGCAACAACTAGACCTGACTCAGCTGACCCTGGAGGAGCGTACCCTCCGGCAGTGCTGGAATAGGTGTCAGAGGAGGGCAGCCATAGTCCGCCCGTACACCCCGGAGATCCCCCTAGGGATGTGTACGGCGCTCCCACATGGGGGTGATTGGTCCGGGCTAGCAAATTGGGAGGAGCTGGGAGTGCAGATGGTAGGGGACCTATTCCGTGAAGGTATGCTGTTGCCCTTCCAGGACTTGCAGGACGCCTACGGGCTCCCGCGGGGGGACTTCCTGCTTCATGCGGCCCTGGTGGTGAGCCTCCAGAAACATTGGAATGTGGGGCTGTCGGAACCGCCGACCGCAGCGGGTTGTCAATATGTAGTGATGGCGGCGGGGACGACCAAGGCCATTACTTGCCTATATCGGCGATTGTCGACGGAGGGCTTGCACCCTCTGGCCGCCCTGAGGGAAAAGTGGGAAGCGGACCTCGTGAAAGCGATCCCTGAGACCACATGGTCCACGCTGGTGCGGAGGGCCTGGAAGGGAACGAGGAACGCACGGTTTCAGTTAGTCCAGTTTTTCACGTTACATAGGGCGTATCTGACGCCGGCCAAGGTCTTGCAATATTTCGGAGGGGCACACTCTCCGTGTCCGCGGTGTGGGGGAGAGGGGGCGGATTTTTGCCACATGTTTTGGGCCTGTTCACAGTTGGATGACTATTGGGCTGAGGTAGTGGACTGCTTGAATCAGGTGACGAACCGCTCTATTGCCCCGGAGATGGGGGCTTGCTTGTTGCTTTGGTTTCCCCACACCCGTCGCACGAAGGTCACTAGCAAGTTCTATGATTTGGGGTTGATAATGGCCAAGAGAGAATTGACCATGCACTGGAAGTCCCGGGGGGGGCCTAGCTTTTTGCGGTGGAGGGCAGCGTTAGTGAGATGGGCGGGGGTGGAGGGTACGCTCCGGGTGCAGTTGGCTTTTCGGAGAGACGATGAGAAAGCACTAGCGACGGCCAGGGCATGGGAAGCGTTGGTGGTGGAACTCCAGGGGCTGATATCTGAGGTAGGGGAAGGAGGGAGCACGTCGGATAGGCAAGAGGCGGGGGGGACTGGGGAGTGAGATGGGAATGAAGGCGGTCCCTGGACACATACAAGAGGCCTGGACAAGAGGGAAGGTCTGCTTGCTCAGGGAGGGGTTGAGCACCCGTACATAATTTACTTGGAAGGGGGGGCACATCGGGGGAGAGGTAGGAGATGGGGGCGCACTGACATGGGGGTGGGGAGGGGAGGGAACGAGTTGGGGTTGGGAGGGACGGTACTTCTCTTGGACACGGGGAATCGCTGAGTAATGAACAGTACTCCTGGGGGGGGATGGGGAAGTTGGACAGAACGTTGGATTGTTGATTTGGAAAACAATAAAAATGTTTCAACAACAACACTCAGTACCACATAATTACACCCCACATAATTACACTATACTCAATGCAACATCAAAACACTACGCATAATACCACTAAGTACCACATATAACACTTTTTATTACTACTTTTCTACATAAAACACATCAGCCACAATACTCTACAACATAGCCAACACTTCTAAATAAATGCATAAGGTCCAAAAAGCGAGACCTATTGGCTATGCCAATGCTTGTTTTGTAGTACTATGAGCTCTAAGCTTTTATGAGCCTAGCTCCTTTGCCCTAAAGGATAAACTTCTTTATAAAAAATATATTTTCTCCAGACATTTGTCATTATTGGACACCAAGACCTCCTGATCCCTCCTTCTTTTTAGCGCCCTGAGGAAGGTCTGACCTTTCCATAAGTCACTACCGAAACGTGCATCGGCGCATGTTGTGCAGACCACCAACAAAATTTTAATCACTTTGTCTGCAATAGTAAGTATACTTCCTCCTTGGAGAACTGTATTCATGTAGAACTATGACTGCATGTTAAGTAATTCTCTCTGATGTGCATACTAATTGAAGACCTTGAGATCAATGTCTTACTGTATATAAGAATTTCACACAGCAAGGATTCTCTCTGAATTCATCAAAGCAATGGTCTTTTCAGATTTTCCGATTCTTTATTTTCTCTTTTAGTGTGTGTATATTGCTTGAGGTATGAATGTGGTATGTATGGATGTGTGGGATCAGATATATTGATATATTTTTTTGTCCATGGTGCTGTTTTTCATTAACTGCTCTATTATTGTGTAGTGATTGTTTTGATATCCATAATAAAAAAAAGGACACATTTGCTCTTTTTCTATTGATTGTGAATTATTGATGCACAGTATGATATAAAATAAAAAATCCTACTTAATCCTAATTGGGGTTTTAGTGAAGTAGTACTTTTGTCTGGCTCATATGTGACTCTTTTTTTGAGCAGTATTAAAAGGCGAGTTGATTTTCCACATTTCAAAGTATTTCTCTATTTAAGTGCTATATAAATGCAATTTAAACACGCTCCTTAGTTTAAACACACTCACTAACCCTGGGCCTTGTGGCAACTGCACCTGCTGCACCATTGATAGCTACACTTACAGCTCACTTTTTCCTCCCTCTTACTACCTCCAATCACTCGTTTCTAGCACACTCATTCTCCTTCACTCACTCCCTCATGCTCACTTTCACTTATTCATACACAGTCCCAAACACAAATTCTCACTTTCACTCATTGAAGCGAGTTCTTACACAGAGAGAAGTAGGTTCTTGTGAATACAGAGACAATAACAGAGCTCATCGTCTTGTGGAGCAGAACTCACTCCTCTGCAGATGGAGCTGAGCTCCAGCACAGATGCATCCAATTCCCTGCATACATAGTGCTGAGCCCCTGCACCGAGAGCAGAGACCATGTACCGATAGATAATTGTTTTTCATTTAGCTGGAGCTGAGTTCCTGTATACGTCGCACTGCGCCCCCGGGCATGGCACTGCGACCCCGGACATGGCACTGCGACCCCGGGCAGCCAGCTGATCTCTTCCGAGTATGCAGCTGAGCTCCACTGCAGACGAGGTTGAGCCCCCGCGCAGACAGAGACTGAGGTGAGCCAGTTCAAAGACAGGTTTGAACACTTTCAGCATTCATTCCTATAATGTAAAACCCAAGGTTCTGTGGGGACTGAGCTGTGGGAGTATCACACACCTCTCACCCGGGTCACACTTGCACATGCCCTGTTTGTGATCGGGAGTGAGGAGGAGAAGGTGGGAGGGAGGATGACAGTGAGAGAGAAGGAGAGAATGTAGACAGTAGTGAAAGAAAATTAAGTATGTGTGAGAATATGGACAGAAAAGTAATAAAGAGAGAAAGAAATGAGAGGAGAGTGTGACTGAGATGGAAAAGAACAGAAACTTCGAGTGAAACGGGAGATGCCACGATTTCAGATTCTTGCGGAGCTCAAGTATGAGAGGCCAGCTCTCCTGTGTAGGGGCAGGGTGTTCCAGGCTTTGGGCACGAGGTAGGAGAAAGCAAGAAGGCTGATTCTGGTTCTGTGGCCGCTGGGGATGTGTGTGAGCAGGAGTCTGGCTGAGCAGAAGTGTGTGGTGGGTGTGTTGAAGTTGATGTGGCTATTGATGTAAGTGGGGTAGGGGGTGTACAGGACTTTGTATGTTTGTGTGAGCAGTTTTAAGAGTGTGGATAAGTGAAAGGGGAGCCAGTGGAGGTCTCTGAGATGTGGGGTGATGTGAACGCGGGGGAAAGCCTGAGTGTGAGTCCGGCTGCTGGATTTTGTATGGTCTGAAGTCTTCTAGCAGTTTGGCGGTGACTCCGGCAGAGTGTGTTGCCATAGGCCAGCTTGCTGTTGATGAGGGTCTGGGAGATCATTCCGCAGGTGTTGACTGGGAGCCATTTGAATATTTCATTGAGCATTTTGAGGGTGTGGAAGCAGAAGATGTGACTGCCTTGACTAAAATGAACTTTACAGCACATTATCCTCATTCTCTTGCCCCCTTCATCAGAAGTCTTCCTTTCACTGTGTCACTGGGCAGTGCTGGTGCTGACTGTTGATAGTGCCAACGCCAGTCTCCAAAGAAACATTTTGGTCACCACACACTTTATTTTTTGCAAATTAAGCCCTGGGTTAGAGTGACGATGTTGCATATGTGACAGATCCACTTGGCAGTGGTGTTTTAGAATTGCAAAAAGTGATCTAGTTCAATTCGAAATTGTGTTTCACGTGGAACATCAAGTGTAAGGCGTTTGACCTAACTGTGTCGCTGCGCTCTTGTCGTTTACCTTTCACGTTTTTTTGTCTCAACCTTTACAGGTATTTTCTCCTGTACCTATCACAGGTTCAGGTTGTATGATTTACCTGTTATTCACTTATAATATTGCAGTAGCTCTTTATGGTCCTGACGAAAGCTGGGATATAATCTATCCATAAGCTGAAACATGTAGACCAGTTTTTCAACACAGTTATTTGTTTAAACTGTTATAGCACTGTTTTAATTTGGTATCAAGGTAGCACCCCAAAAAACAATTTGTGCCTTGTTAACCAATTTTATTCATCACACTTTTTTTCATCACTTGCACTGCATACATCACCCCGCACCATCTTCAATTTGGTTCCTTCTACTCAAGCAAGATATTGATAGATGCATCCGGGACACACTTTGAACCTGTATCTACGTTCATCTGGTAGTGGATGGTTCTCTGGGAAGTCCCTGCGTTCCCAAATGATGAAGCGAGCCACTTCTAGTGGGTGATGGGAATCTTTTATGCATACACATATTCTCTATGCATACACATATCCAGTGTGATATGTTTTCTTTGTGTTAACAATTAGACTTGATGTAGGACTTGTAGTGTAGCATTTTCAAGGTCACTCGACTATTTTAGACTCACAGTTTTCTTTGTTTGGTATGTTGATTTGGGGATTATATACTGTTTGAGTCTCTAAACCTTATCTCTTAGACCCCCACTCTATTTTGAGATATCTTATTATTGCTTCATGGATATCTACACCAGTCTCTTGGATATGTACACTTTCGACATGGATAGCTACACAGGTGTCATGGATATCATATATTACGCAACTTGATTTTAAATGAGCTATCCACAAAGACGCTTACACTCTCAATGTCGGCTCTTATTTTGATACACTTGAGCATTGGTTGGATCTTCACTGATTGAGCCCTTCAGTCTCCAAGTCCGAAGTGGTGCCAGATGTGGGAGAGAGCGGTGTTTGCGGAAAGGATCTCATGTACACGAAGTCTCTCAGTTCCTTTCCAATCCAAACACAACGCAAACCTCCTGGTTGTGGTTTCAACGCCGTATCTATGGAAAATGAGATAAAGGAACAGAACGACTGCGCCACCAACAAAAAGCGTCAAGCTGGATTACTACCACGCTGTGAAGTTAGGGTCATCAAAGGTAATATAGACGTGGTCTACCACAAAATGCCACATCACGAGGCCTTTCCTGGACTTCTGTCCAAGGTGGGAGCTGGAGGGCGAACGCTGGTCTCTTAGAATCAGCCAGAGATCTAGAGAGAGTCCCTTACTTAAGTGCTTGGCTATAAGAATTTGCACTGAAGTGTTTAATAGAAGACATGACCTGAAATGTACTCTTCTGTGGCTGCTTCCATATGGGCTGCTTGCCTTACTCTGAGAAGGAATCAGTGGACATGCCAACGGCGGGATTAACACAACCACTTTCTATCTAGGATTTTACATGCGTTCTAAGACTGGACATCTCTTGAGAAGCTTAGAATCACATAAGGTGTACAGTTTTATTTCAAATTCTGTTGCTGCGTAGTTGCTGCAAAAATATGAAACTGATGGTTTTGTTACTATTCTTATTTCTCAGCACCTTGAGACCCTCACAGGTGATTTGCTCTGCTTCATAAATCATGATTGTTTGATTGATTGACTGATTTCTATTTTGAATGTCCAGTGTTACGGCTAATGCCAAAAAGAATACATTATTATTATTATTATTATTATTATTACATTGGAGGAGCCAGCTGAGTGTTGCCATTGGAAACGCAGTGGTTTGAAGGAGGCGGGGCAACCACAGCTGGACATACAAGCATCTGCTCATTTTGTTTTTTACAGAAATCCTGTTACCGCCCACCTCTTTAAGAGCTCCTAAATCTGTGTTTGTGACTGGAACTGTGTGGTAAATAAAATGATAAATAAAATAAACTAAATGGTTATAGTACCTTCAGGGTTCAAAATATGCTGCCATGCAGTTTTATAGCGCCTACGAGGGAAGTCATTAATATGTAAATAATATTGCTGTATCTGTGGATAGGAGTTTTTGAGTTCTTTCCTAGTTTCAGGTCCTCAGCTCTTTAGCTCCTGCGGTGTCTCTCGATGCACAGAGGTGCAGATAGATGATACAACCGCACCAAGGGGCAGATGTAAGACCATGTGATTTTGCAAATTTCAAATTGTGATTTTGTGTGACTTGCAATTCGAGAGTCACAAAATCAACTGTACTAATGTGCCTGGGACATATATATATATATTTTTATTATTGTATTTTATTATTTCAACACAATAACAGAGAAAAAGAAAATGAAAAGAAAGCAATCATACAAAAAGCTGACATAACAAAAAAGAAAATTACAAAGTCAAGCAGTGAAGGCATTAATATGGATCACCAAGGTAAAAAAAAACATTAGCAAGGTCACAGTTGTAATACAGAGCAAAGGTGCATGATAATATGAGTGGCAGCAAAGGTGCATACATTACATTAACAGACACTCAGTACATTAATGGTGAGGTAGTGCGACAGAACCATGCGGGCGCCAATAGCTGCGGACAAGATGGAGGCCGTGTGTCAGAGAGAACCAGGAGGAGGGTATATGCAAAACTATCCAATGAAGAAGTGTAGCGAGATCGTGCAGTCACTCTTTAGACATCAGGATCCTCCATTGCTGACTGAGCAGCAGCTCTATATTGAGCAAATAGCCCCCAAAAACTTTTAGGGCGATTAAAAGGGGGGAGCAGTTCGCTGTAGACATCAGATTGGGTGTTGCAATACAACACGTCACGCTCCCACTCCGCAACTGTAGATAGCGGGCCCCTCAGCCATCGCATCGCTAATCGACGCTTAGCAAGCAGGAGGCCCATGGCAGCCAATTTGCGTACAGCATTCTTAAGGGGTCTGGTGTAGCCAAGAAGCACCAGCAGGGGGTCTGGGGTGAGGAGTAGCCCCAGAATATCGCTAAGCTTCTGGAAAATTAGTTCCCAATAGTGAAACACTGACGGGCATTGCCACGCTAGGTGGAAAAAATCTGCATGTGGGGCACAGCATCTCTCACAATCGGCAGAGTCTAACAACCCATATCTAAAAAGCCGTAAAGGGGAGTAATATACTCTATTGAGAAATGTAAAATGAACCAGTCGGTGGCGGCCATTCAGGGAGATCCCACGAGTAACCTTACAACAATAAAACCAGATGTCGTCAGAGATGGGAGTTCCTATGTCAGCCTGCCAAGCTCGTCTAATGCCACTAAGGGAAGACGCTTTTTCACTATGTGCAAGAGTGTAGAGCTTGCAGATGATACCGCGTGGGGAGGGAGCGCTTAGTAGAGTTGTCAGAGGGGGGATCGCCAAGGGTTCCTGTAAGTCATCACCCAACACCACCTTCAAAGCATGCCGAGTACGAAAAAAATTAAACTTGGTGAGGGCTGAGTGTATGCCTGCCACCTCATCCCAGGAGCCCAACCGTCCTTGACGAAATAGATCGCCCATTTGATATATACGTAGTTTGTGAAGGGAATCTAGGGTACCTCTATCTGAGCTGAGCACAAACCACTGCCACCAGTCGATATGCATACGGGGCAAGTATAGTTGCGCCCCATCACATATTCGCAGCAGAGCATTCCACACGTGTACTACGGAATTAATGGAGTCTAATACGCCACTTCGTCAAGTAGGGGCCTGCGTCAGTAGTCGAGGCAACGAGTAGGGGGCGGCGACAACACTCTCAATGTGGAGATGGGGCAGAGCTTGAGGACCATGCACCCAGCTATGAGCGTGGGAGGCCTGTGCAGCCCTATAATACAATTCGAAGTTGGGGGCGTTAAGGCCGCCAGCGGCATACGGAAGCATAAGCGTGTCAAAGGCGACTCGCGGAGTCTTGCCCGCCCATGCCAGTTTGATCATCAGAGATTGCAAGTCACAAAACAGCTGTGGAGGAACCACGATCGGTATTTTGAGAAACAGAAAAAGTAGGCGAGGTAGCACAACCATTTTCATCAAGGATACTCTGCCAACTAAAGATAATGGGAGACGTATCCATCTGTCCACGTCATCATCTATCTTCCCCATCAATGTGCCATAATTGGCCCTAAGGACCTCCTCGGCGTCCGAATGAACTTGGATACCTAGGTACCGCACCGGTTCGGTGGTCCACTGGAGTGGGAAGTAAAGCGGAAAGTGGACCGTGGTAGGTGTCAATGGGAACAAAATAGACTTATCCCAAATGATCCTCAGGCCAGACAATCCCCCGAAGCGTAATACCTCCCGTATCACAGGGGGTAGGTGGGTCTCAGGGTCTCTGATGTACACAGCGTGTCATCTGCGTATGCCGAGACAATGAGGTTGTAATGTGGAAAGCGAAGTCCTCTGTGATTGTGATATTCACGTAATGCCCCTAACAGTGGCTCGACAGCTATCGCATACAGCAGCGTGGAGAGTGGACAGCCTTGCCTCGTGCCACGGCAGATCGAAAAAGGGGAGTAAACCACATCACCCGTGCGAACTCGAGCCACAGGGGAGTTGTATAACACCGACACCATTTGTATGAATTCCTCACCAACTCCAACACGCCGCAGCACAGCGTATATAAACTTCCATTCGATGGAATCAAAAGCCTTTTCGGCGTCAAGGAATAGCGCGGCGGCTTTGACCTTTGGACGGATATGCTGCAACGCGCCAAAAACTGTGCGGATATTTTGTGTGAGCGTGCGACTTGGGATGAACCCAGCCTGTTCAGGGCCAATAAGTTGGGGAAGGAGCGGGGCTAGACGATTGGCAAGGATCTTTGCATACAGTTTAGTGTCCACATTGATCAGAGAAAGCGGACGGTAAGAAGGGCATCTACGGGGGTCCTTGTTAGGCTTCAAAAGGGTGATAATTAAAGCCTCACGCATAGATGGGGGCATGATGCCGTTCGAGGCCATATTGTGGAACAGCGTTATAATATGTGGGATGAGGAGATCACTGAAGGCTTTGTAAAAGGGGACTGTGAGGCCGTCAAGCCCAGGTGCGCTGCTTTCGCGCATCGATCCAAGAGCTAGTCAAATCTCCGCCGCTTCGACGGGGCGCATCAAGAATTCCCTGTGCCAATTTTGGAGCCAGGGTAGTTGTATATATTCCAAGTAATTGGTGATGTCATCATCACTGGGGGCAAGTTTAGAGCTATATAGGTCCTGATAGTAAGATAAGAATTGCATATTGACATCAGTGGGGTGCGTCAGAGTCGTCCCGTCGTCGCCTTCTATCTTGTGGAAATATGGATTTTTATGGTCAGTTATGTCCCCTATCTTGGACCCCAACGGTTCTATGTGCATGTCACAAGTACATGTATGCTCCCTTCAGTTCCAGTTGCCAAACGCAAACATATGTGCGTCCACTGTCAACATGTTCTCTGTCAGATCCGCCATCAATGGGCTGGATATTCGATTCCTAAGTATGAAAGGCCACCGACTTTATATGGCTAAGTTACTCCATTTTTACAGTTCAGGCAAGTAGGCCCGATTCTGTCCTCAAAGCCTTCCCTGCTCTCTGTCTCTGACAGCTTCAGTTTGAGCTCGCATCTGTATCCATGAACTTTGTCCTACTCCCTGTGCAGCTAACGGTGCCTGCCTCGGCCAGTTTTTGACTTTCTGCCAAGACGCTGTATTTCACCTTCGAATTATCTACTTTGCTCTTCAGCCGATGCATTCCTGTCCAGTGATTTAGGTAAACATTTCCTTTAGCTCATAGGCAAAGGACTCGGCCTTTCCGTCCTCCTGCAAGTAATTCATAGCCCTGTTGCCATGGAAAGTTTTCTGCCCCTCGCATCTCATATAGACACTTAGACGCTTGTACACGCACACAGTCAGTATAGAATAGATTCTGTCCGAGAGTCTCTTCTTGTGGATAACATAGTTCTCTAAACATAGGATGTTAGATATGATTTGGGATTAGGTTGACTTGACCCCCCAGACTTCTTGTCTCCACACGTAGAGCTAAATGTCAAGTCCTCGTCACCCCCTAGTTGCACGTCAATCACACGTCATGCTGCTGCGCGCGCATCTATGTTAAGTATTATCTTATAGATCCACCTATGCATGATAATCAGAGCCAATCATGTTTCTTTCTGCTCCTTATTACGCCTAGTTTCAATTACGTAACGCTATATCATTTCTCTTATCAATTGTTACGCCTTTTGCATTGGTTTCATTGTAATGTATGACCTATAAAAGTTACTTCTTGTCAATAAAGTATTGTACTTCACTTCCTGAACCCTCGTGGTGACGGAACCTGAAGGCCGCCACTCGAGTCGGCCATTTTGGAATAAAGCCCATTCAGAAAATCTCTTATACCACGGATTCTGCCTCTTGTTATTCTGAGCTATTTTACTTTACTTTAGATTCCGTATGAAATTCAGTCAAGGTAAAAAAGAATATTTACCACATAATGGCGCCCGAACAGGGACACTTTCTCATCTCACGCGCCGGCGGTGCGTTGCAGGCCCGGTCTCCTGCCACAACTGGACGGACCATAAACGCGTACCAGCAGGATTTCCTGTAAGCTCCCTCCGGACAAGCGGGGGCGACTGAGGCTGCGATCAACCCAGACGAGGCGGTGAGAAGTGCGAAGTATCCCGACCAGAGCCTAGCTGAGAGAGCAAGATCCGAGGTATACAGAGGCCCACCAGGTTTTCGAAATCCCGATGTCCAGAGGGTCCGCTGTCCGCAGTCATCGAGTCCCGTTCATTCTCTGAGGCCTTCCGTTTCAAGGAGCTACTCGGTGAGTACCATCGCCGGGGAGGCGTGTTGACAGCACATAGGTTGTGCTGGTCAAGACGGATTTGGGTACACAAATCCGGTCTGCACTGTTTAGCAGTGTATATGTACTGTTTAGCAGTATATCAAGTATTCCGAAGTATTCAGTTATTGTCAAGAATTCAGCTTGGTGATTAGTTATGCAGACTGTCATCATCGTCGGTCATTTTTTTTTTTAAAAAATGTTTAATGTTTAATGTTTAAAGTGTTCAAATGTCTTACATATTGTGGTATGAATGATTGTTCATTGTTCACCGTTCATTATTGTGTTTTTTTTCGTATTAAGTAAATTCAAGAGTAAGTATCAAATCAGTTGTCAAGATGCCGCTCTTCTCGAAGTTAAGACAGATTACTACCAGAAAAGGGGTACTTGAAGAAGCCGTCCCTATTCCTCCTAGGGACACTCCAGGGCATTTTATGTATCACAAGCATGGCTTAGATGCCATATTGTTTCTTGATCTATGGGTAGATTATACCAAGGGATTGCCGGAAAGTCAAAGGTGGCCCGCAGCAGGGACCTGGGATGCAGAGTGCATCATGAAAGTCGAGGAAGAGTTATGGAAAAGGAAAGTCAGACAGTCACAGAAAGACGCCGTTGAATTATGGCGTAAAGAATCACATAGACGAACAGAAAAAGCACGTAGACAGGAGGAGAAGAGTAAAGAGAGTTCTAATAAAGTTCAAGAGAATCTATTAATTGAGGAAGGTATCCGAGTGAAATCAGAACAAGTAGATAGACAAAGAAACGCTCTTATGAGTGGTATGTACCCCCTCCTAGCCGAAGGACTACCTAAGGCTGTTCCAGAGATGCCAAAAGACTTGCCACCCCCATTATTTCCAATTAGGGTACATCCAAAAGGGCATCCCAGAACCGCAGAAGATGTTTTTCTTTCCTCATATCTAGATGACGCAGCTCCCGAGTATGCTAACCCCACACCACATAGACCGTCTGGCGGAGGGGTTCAACGTCAGGATCAGGTATCTGTCCCCGTGCAACAGCAAGTCCCGACACGAGCTCCGGCAAGCACATCTGTTTCCGCATCTGTCCCCGCAATCGATTCTACAGTGGTATCGACACCTATAGTTGCTGTATCACGTTCAACGAATCCATTCACACCCGACGCCCCTGAAGGGGCCACGGGAGGTGCAAGCAATACTTTTACGCCACCTAGAATAAATAAACTTGTTTTTCAAGAATCAGCGCATTCACGTACACCCAAGTTCGTAAGTGAACGTACGCTTAAGGAACTCCTTATAGATTGTAGATATGACCCGGTGGTCGGTAAAGAGGACGAAATGGTCCTGGCATCCTTACGTATCAGACGAGCTGCAGAGTATTTAGCGAGGTTACCAGGAATGATTACGCATCTAGATAAAATATATCATTTTGTCCAAACAGGGCGAGACCCAGAATGTATTAACAGAGCTATGGAATTCCAGAAAGTAGAGATACAGGGGGAACTGTTACGTTTCCTCATAAACTGTGTGATCAGAAATCAAGACCGACCGGGGGTAGACCCGAATACAATGCTGATTCTTACAAAATGGAGCCAGAATATATCAGAAGGGAGACACGATAAGAAAAACTGTATAATAGCCATGTGCCGAAAAATCCGTAGAGAAATAGAACGTATTCACGAAGAAAGATTGGAAACAGACGAGTTCGAGCAAGATGAAGTATCCGAATCAGGGAATTCCGCAAGACAGTCAGAAACCATAGCATACGTAAGCAGAGGAAGATCCTGTGATAATACTAGATGCTTTTCTGATCCCATACACTCAGAATGTCCAAATAATAGCAGAACGTATCCGACGCCTGTAATAAATTTAAAGTCTCCTGAACATTTGTTCCAAGCCGCAGATAAAATACTACGAGGACGAAGGGGTTACCATCTCCTCGATTCCATGGATGAGCAAGAATTAGCCAGATCAGCCGTTCACTGGATTGACAGTCCTGAAAAATACGGTGATGAGACCGTAGCACACACGTTTTTTAACCTTAGTACAGATGAACAACGTTTAGCTGGAATCTATATGATTCAGCAACTTCTTATACTATATAAGAGCCAACATGCTGACCCTGGTCCTTTACCTGATATATTAACGGAACTACTCACGAACAGATGGAGAGGTTCTAGTAACAAGTTAATTAAGGAAATATTAGTGTCACGTAAACAGTATGTCCTTTTTGTAAGTCCGGATTCTTTCTCGCTGCCCCGCAGAGAAAGAACGCCGTATTATATGGATAGACAAAATCCCTTACGAGAAGTGCACCCAATAAAAGGCGAAGACAATGAGTTTCACCGTGTATTTGTATACACACCCATATCCAAAATTGAATTGTTAGAAATGAAGAAAGTAGTACCAAGTCATGACAAAGACCCAGCGGGTTTCCACCGAGAAATTAAGGACATGTTGCTGATGGGAGAGTATACCTATCCTGATATTATGACGATATTAAAGGTGCTCTTACCTGCTGGCATTTATGAAAAACTGAAAGAAAAAGAGTGGGAAGTGGGAGACCAAAAGATAGATTGGACAGCATTAGAAACGGAAGAAAAGGCCCGAGCTGCAGGTTCAGGGCTCGGGGATAAAGTCAAAGCATTACCAGGTTTACTAGTACAAGTACTGCCACGTTTATTAACTACGAAAAAGGAAGATTGGGGTGCAATCACGGCCTGTAAACAAAAGCATGATGAAGACACAAGTGACTATTATGCCCGATTTGAAAAATGTTTTGGAATAAATAGTGGTATAAAAACAAGTAGTGAGTCGTATCCACATTTATTTGTGACAAAATTAGTAGAGAATGCTTTACCTCCAGTAAAGAATAGAATATTGAAATTCGAGAGTACCTGGCAAAGTAACACTCCGTCACAAATGCTACAAATGTTACAGTATCATCACAATAGAATTAGAGATGAACAAGAACACGAACAAAGACGTATGAAAGATACAAAAATGAAAATGCTAGTGTCTCAGACAGTACCTGCTGAAGGACATAAAAAGGGTATGACACAGTCCGATTCAGCAGGACCGGTAAAAGGGACATGCAATTATTGCAAAAAGCCAGGTCATTACGTACACGATTGTCCAGTTTTAAAACATAATATCGCCATAGGTAAAACACAAGAAAGATCACGGCCACACAGACAAGATCAGAATGAACAAGGAGCTATGCCGCATTCCCAGGCCATGCCAGCCGCACAACAGCCAATACAGTTTGTGCCAGCTGCACCACCGTTGCCTGTTACTGCCACACAAACCACAACACGACAAATGTATCAGACTGCACAGTATGAATATCCTGAGTATCAGCGTTACGCATGAACCAGCCTAGAGAGGGAAGTTGACTTACCGCTTATCGAGATTCCTGTAGATCAAGAAGGACCTTATGTACATAGTGAATTATTAGGTCAAGATAGAAAATTCTTACTCGATACAGGGGCAAGTCGAACAACTATAAAACGTAGTGAAGTTCCAGGGGCACCCCTCTCAGGCTCTCAAAATGTTTCCCTTGGTTTTTCAGGAAAACCTATTGTTAATGAAGTATCGCAGCCTCTTCCACTTACGATAGGACCTTTGACACGAACTACAGATTTATTACTTACTAAATCATGCCCAGAAAATCTGTTAGGAATTAAAACTCTGAAAGCCCTAGGAGCCATAATATGTTGTTCTCCGGGAGGAATAAGGTTGTTTTTACGTGATTTCAAAGGTCACTATGTGTCTAGAGACATGGATCCCCGACTACAGATTTTACCAGCACGTCTATGGGCACAAGGCCCTACTGATGTTGGTTGCATGAACATTACACCATACCGAGTTACACTCAAGGCAGGAGTGGTATTACCACGAATGCGACAATACAAGTTACCGCAAGATGCTGTAGTGGCTTTGTTGAAAATCATTGATGAGCTAATTGCCCAAGGAGTAGTTGTAGAAACAGACTCCAATGTATGTAATTCGCCGATAATTCCGATTCTTAAACGAACTGACCCTACTGCTCCGCCAGTATACCGATTGGTTATTGATTTGCGTGAACTAAACAAGTGCATTGTGCCACAATTTCCTGTGGTCCCCGATATATCATCATTATTGACAGCAATTGATTCCGAAGCAACATTCTTTACTGTAATTGATCTCAAGAATGCCTTCTTCAGCGTCCCAATAGATCCGGAAAGCCAATATTTGTTCGGATTCAGTTTAAATGGGCGCAGCTTTAAATTCTCACGCGCTCCCCAAGGATTCACAGAAAGCCCCAGCATCTACAGCCAAGCACTGAAACGAGAACTTGACAGTATCCACATGCCAGTCAACACTGCACTGTTTCAATATGTCGATGATCTGCTGATCACCGCGAGAAGCGAACCTGAATGTGAAAAGGCTTCTCTGACAGTTTTACATTTTCTAGCCGACAAGGGGCACAAGGTGTCTCCTTCTAAGCTGCAATTCTGTGTCCAGCGAGTTATTTATCTTGGTCACTCGCTGTCCAAGGAGGGAAGGCAGCTTACACCAGATCGCATCCAGTTAATTGCTAACATGTCAATACCCCAGACACAAAAGGAGGTGCGGGCTTTCATAGGCCTCACTTCATATTGTAGGCAATGGATCCCTCAGTACGCATTTCTAGCAAAACCTCTCATTCAGTTAACCACACAGGAGGCAGCCACATCGACTGTTCTCCCTTGGACTCAGGAACATACACAAGCTTTTGAAAGCCTAAAGGAAGCTTTATGCCAAGCACCTGTTTTAGCAACACCATGTTATAGCAAACATTTTACACTCTTCGTTACAGAACGCGAAGGTACTGCTTTGTCAGTACTCACTCAGGATCAAGCAGGATCACGCAAGCCATGTGCTTATTTTTCCAGTACATTAGATCCCGTAGCTCAGGCTTTGCCCGCGTGCCTGAAATCAGTGGCAGCAACAGCTTTAGCAATCAGACAAAGCGATGCCATAGTGTTAGGACATCCATTGACAGTACAAGTACCACATGCAGTAGAAGTTCTTGTGAACCGAACACAAACACAACACTTGACCATAGCAAGACTTACCGGTTATGAACTGACATTGTTTCAGCCACACATAGAGATCCGACGGTGTAATACATTGAATCCTGCTACACTATTACCTGTAATTGGAACAGACCCACTAGCTCATGATTGTGTTGAAATTATTGAAATAAAGACGAAACCTAGACAAGACTTGACAGACGTTCCATTGTTAGATCCAGACCTAACGTTGTATGTAGACGGATCGTGCATGAGAGCAAGTACAGGAGACTTAGTGGCCGCGTATGCAGTCACAACAGACACTGAAGTTATTGAGACAAATTGTATAGATACTTTGTCAGCCCAAGCAGCAGAACTTATTGCTCTAACACAAGCCTGTATTCAAGCCACAAATAAAAAAGTCAACATATACACTGATTCACGTTATGCATTCGGAGTTGTACACGACTTCGGCGTGCTGTGGCGAGAGAGAGGTTATTTAACTTCCCACGGTGCCCACATTCAGCACGGAACCCTTATTCATGCCTTGTTAGACGCAATACATCTACCAACTGCCATATCGATTATGAAATGTAAAGCACACACGAAGGTTACTGATATCATTTCTCAAGGCAATGATCTAGCTGACAGAACAGCTAAACAGACTGCTCAGAATCGCACATTAGACATGACAAAGCCAATAGTTCAGACACCAACACAGTGTATGACAATTAAGGATCCCGCACTTGACGTAATTGACATACAGACACATGCTACTGCAGAAGAATTAAAGAAATGGACTGAACTAGGAGGGATCCAGACAGATCAGGGATGGATGACGAAGGAGAAATCTGTATGGTTTCTTCCTGACTCTATGGTCCAAGCCATTATAGCTACAATTCACAGCCCAGCGCATTTAGGAGAGAAAGCTATGCTAGATAGCATCCAACACATTTGGTTCAACAAACATTTACGAGCAGCAGCTAAACAAAAAGTCCGTACCTGTATGATCTGTTGTCAGTTCAACCCAGGAAAAAGTGTTCCCGTAGAACAGGGTGGATTCCAGACTCCTGATCATCCTTTTGAAGTGCTCCAAATGGATTATATCCAGATGGAACGATGTCGAGGATTCAAATATGTTCTCGTAGTTGTCTGCGCTCTCTCCCGATGGACTGAGGCGTACCCAGTATCAGATTACACGGCCCCGACTACTGCCAAACAGTTAGTGCGAGAATTTTTCCCGCGGTACGGTTTACCACGTGTTGTATATTCAGATAACGGCCAGCCTTTCTCATCCGAATTAATGAAACATGTCTCACTTTTGTTGGGATATCAGTGGAAATTCCACTGTGTCCGACACCCCGAGGCAGCAGGTCTCGTGGAACGACATAATCAAATTTTGAAAATCAGATTGTCTAAAATATGTAAGGAGAAAGGTGTTGACTGGATAGTAGCATTACCAGTTGCACTATTTTACATAAGAATGGTAGCACACTCTCGAACAGGGCTATCCCCGTATGAGGTGATCTTCGGAAGGCCACCAAATATGTGGGGGACGCCTATACCACGTAAAATAACTGATGTTAATTGTAATATGCTGACAGATTACTTGGCTTCCTTGATGTCTGCACTACAATCTTGTCGTTCACAGGTAGCTGCAGCTTTTCCTGACAACACTGAGGTGAAACCCCATGACGTTGCTCCGGGGGATCTGGTGTTTATAAGAAATTTTGATCGGAAGACCCAGTTGGAGCCCAGGTGGAAAGCACCGAAGCTAGTCCTGCTGACCACAAGAACAGCCGTGAAAGTTGAGGGCCGCAAGGGCTGGATACATTCCAGCCATATTAAGAAATTTCATGGACTATCCTCGGATATAGACACTGTGCCCTGCACTCCCTCACAGACTGATTCAAAACTTCCTTTTGCTGAACAGAATGACTCTCAGTGCTATAAATTAAAGCTTAGGCCCAAACAGTCGAGCAATTTGATTGTTTAAGTCCTCTCCAAGGTGAAGCGGTTGAATTGTCTCCGACATGCATCCCTTGGACCTGAGTAGAGAAAATACCCGAGAAATGTTGAAACGACAGGCGTATTGTAAATCACTGCGTAGCTACTGTATGAGGACATTATTAATTTTGTTTTTATTGAGTGTTTTAATAATTATTACGAGTGTGATTTTGCACATATACCATCCTATCTCTAGACATGTTTATAATGTTGCTGCTGAACATTCTTTTAGTGACCTACCTCCACATGAATTATCTTATAGACTTGCGCTGCGCAATAACACCTTCATTAGTATGTTACATCATTCCCATCAGACTAGTAATGCCACCAATTGTTGGGTGTGTGGCCGACTCCCTCCCTATCAGAATAACAAAGGAGTTCTGCCTTTCTTTCCACATCCGTTCACACACAATGGCTCCTGTGGAGCATGGTTTAGTTTACTAAATTCCATAGACCCAGACACAGCAGTTTATCAACAACATTGGATATGGGGAAATCTGAATCTAGTTTTATTCAAAGTCTGTCATCCTAATAAGGAGGGTCACCCCAGTAGAACAGGAACTGATCTAGAAAATGAAGTGTATAAATTAGGTAATTTTACACCTAATCTTATGATTCTGAATGTCAAATCCGAAGTTGAACTAATTCTGCCCACTATGTCAGTATTTCCAGTTAAGGGTGAATTATGTGTAAGAAAAGTTGGTTCCATACATATGGGCCATAGCCAATGCGTTACTACAATAGAATATAGTGATCAAGGTAAATCCTCATTTAGAGCTTCTCGCCATTCTTACTTTATATGTGGTCAGACGGCATATATGCGTCTGCCTCTAGATTGGGATGGTACCTGTTACATAGCATTCCTTTTACCACCTGTTTTCCTAGCTCCCCCTGATTATTATCGGAATGTTCATTTAGTACACAATAGAGAGCGAAGAGATCTCCCAGTTGTCGATTATACTGAGACGGCATGGGACAAGTATGTAGATTTCAATAAAGGTATCTTTCCCTATATAGGTACAATATCGAATAGTAAGCTGATACGTAGACTAACCAAGACTCTTGAAGCTGTAGTAAACGAGACTATAGCTGCCCTAGGCAATCTGACAGAGGAACAATCAGTGATGAGAATTGTTGTTCTCCAGAATCGCCTTGTCCTTGACGTCATCCTGGCCGATAGGGGCGGAGCTTGCAGGGTCATCGGATCCAGCTGCTGCATATTCATACCAGAAAATTCACCATCTGTATATAAAGCTATAACACGCCTTCATAAGATTGTGAGCCAGATACACGAGAATCCAGGCACTTGGACGTGGTCCGGGTGGTTTTGGAGTGTGATATCAGCCTGGGGATGGAGAGTTCTATCCTTCCTAGGTATTGGCCTTCTTATGCTCTTCAGTTGTTGTTTATGCCTGCAATGTGGACCAGCGATTTGTGGTCTGTGTGCCACATCGTGCATTCCACATCAAGATTTTCATTCAAGATCCCGGAAGAAGAAAGAAGAACAAATGATGCTATATGAACAGATCAATGGATTGATGAAGATTGATATCTCGTGAAGGGCAAGAAGGGGACAAGGAGGGAATGTGGAAATATGGATTTTTATGGTCAGTTATGTCCCCTATCTTGGACCCCAACGGTTCTATGTGCATGTCACAAGTACATGTATGCTCCCTTCAGTTCCAGTTGCCAAACGCAAACATATGTGCGTCCACTGTCAACATGTTCTCTGTCAGATCCGCCATCAATGGGCTGGATATTCGATTCCTAAGTATGAAAGGCCACCGACTTTATATGGCTAAGTTACTCCATTTTTACAGTTCAGGCAAGTAGGCCCGATTCTGTCCTCAAAGCCTTCCCTGCTCTCTGTCTCTGACAGCTTCAGTTTGAGCTCGCATCTGTATCCATGAACTTTGTCCTACTCCCTGTGCAGCTAACGGTGCCTGCCTCGGCCAGTTTTTGACTTTCTGCCAAGACGCTGTATTTCACCTTCGAATTATCTACTTTGCTCTTCAGCCGATGCATTCCTGTCCAGTGATTTAGGTAAACATTTCCTTTAGCTCATAGGCAAAGGACTCGGCCTTTCCGTCCTCCTGCAAGTAATTCATAGCCCTGTTGCCATGGAAAGTTTTCTGCCCCTCGCATCTCATATAGACACTTAGACGCTTGTACACGCACACAGTCAGTATAGAATAGATTCTGTCCGAGAGTCTCTTCTTGTGGATAACATAGTTCTCTAAACATAGGATGTTAGATATGATTTGGGATTAGGTTGACTTGACCCCCCAGACTTCTTGTCTCCACACGTAGAGCTAAATGTCAAGTCCTCGTCACCCCCTAGTTGCACGTCAATCACACGTCATGCTGCTGCGCGCGCATCTATGTTAAGTATTATCTTATAGATCCACCTATGCATGATAATCAGAGCCAATCATGTTTCTTTCTGCTCCTTATTACGCCTAGTTTCAATTACGTAACGCTATGTCATTTCTCTTATCAATTGTTACGCCTTTTGCATTGGTTTCATTGTAATGTATGACCTATAAAAGTTACTTCTTGTCAATAAAGTATTGTACTTCACTTCCTGAACCCTCGTGGTGACGGAACCTGAAGGCCGCCACTCGAGTCGGCCATTTTGGAATAAAGCCCATTCAGAAAATCTCTTATACCACGGATTCTGCCTCTTGTTATTCTGAGCTATTTTACTTTACTTTAGATTCCGTATGAAATTCAGTCAAGGTAAAAAAGAATATTTACCACAATCTCAGGAGCATCTCGCGCGTCAAGTCGTCGGCGAGCCATCGCCGCCAGCACCGAGCCAGGCCTATCGGTTTCGCCATACGCTCTGGCGGTAGCGTATTTACCCATGTGCTTGACCTCACTATCTGCGGCCTCATGGAATTCGGCCAATGTGGACTTAAGGAGTTCTCTCAGTTCAGGGTCATCTGAAAGAAGCACGCGTGACTATATATCTGAAAGCTGACCCTCCAGCAGTGTAAGGCGATCACGGATAGCGCGAGGCCCTCCCGCATGTTTACTAATAGCAATACCCTGAATGAAAACCTTAAATGTTTCCCACACCATCATAAAGGAGTCGACCGAACCCACATTTGTATTGAAGAAGGAGGAGACAGCCTCACGCACAGCAGCAGTGCACAGCAGCAGTGCGCAGCAGCAGTGCACAGCAGTAATGCCCCACAGCAGTGCACAGCAGCAGTGCACAGCAGCAGTGCCCCGCAGCAGTGCACAGCAGCAGTATGCAGCAGCAGTGCGCAGTAGCAGTGCTTTTCTGAGAGCTAAGGCTTCATCCCACCCTCAGCAGTGTGCACTGTCCTGGTCACACACCTCTATGGTTTGATGCTAGAGAGTGGGACCATGTCCTGAAGTCCAGGTGAATACAATGTCATCACCTGGAAGAGTCAGTCAATACTCAGTGGGCATTCTTGGGAAGCCAGGGCTACTGGACAATTGCAGAAATTAAACATGAATTGCAATCACATTGCTGAAACATCTTCAAAAATACTTTTTCTGGTGCTCCATAGAACCCCTTGCCCAAGGGTGTAATAATCAATAAAGTAATTGGGTTAATTATGAACCTGTAGCTTCACGCTCTCTTTTGTTGATATTTGTGTAATGTGTAACCAATGTTAACTCGCCTCAATATTAACTCAAGGTAGGTACCATGTCCAAAATCCATAGCTGTGGCCAACTAGAGCTTGGCACACCTTCACAGGTTTCCTCCACACTGGAGGGCTGTGGGTGGAGCAGCACCAGCTGAACAAAGCCATGGACCGTCCAAGAAGGGCAGTGGTGGGCAACTGGGTGCGGCTACTAAGACTTCCTGATACTTCAGGGAAAGGACAACAGACTACACACAGATGCAGGAGTGATGTGCCAGACATCTGAAATAGTGGTAGCTCATTGATTGAATCCCCATGGGAAGAGTAAGGGAGGTTACACCTCAAGTATATCCTCCAACAACTATTCAACACAAGACAGAGACGTGAGGGTGTTTAGATTCAACTATATCCTAAAAGGGTTTTCAACTTCTCCAGGCTGTGGGTCATCAAAAGATTTTAGAGTGGTCATCTCACCTTCAACTTATCGAGGCATACTTCATCGTTTGACAACCTCTCACACTGGGGTACGAGCAATGCCACCCCGGCGGACATAACCAAGGGAAGCTTATCTAACCCTGGGAGTTCTTATAGATCTATGCTCAGGACAGTACACGAGGTCCTGCTTTTTATGGGCAAGAGTATATGTAAAATTTACCTAGAAGTATACTCAAACTATTCTTTATTCAGCGGGTACCTGTGATATGTTTAAAAACACTGAAAACAAATCGGTCATATGGTGAAATACAATGAATCACCTAACCTAAGATCTATGTGTTGCCAACAGGTTTCGACCTCTATATAAGCCTAAAAGGTCTGGGGTCTTCTTCAGGATAATCAATTATAAGGCAATGGTGTGCATTTAGAGCATTCAAATAGGTGAAAATTACCACCCTAGCAGTCCCTCTGTTAATTCAGCAAAAACCCCAGTTATATTAAACTGTGGGCTCCGTAGCTAAGTGTGGGGGGCACCTCCTCCATAGTCACACATTCATCAGAAGGTAAGCACAGGAGAATCACCTATCGGCAGGGCCGGACTGGCCAAAGCGGGCACCGGGCACTTCCCCGGTGGGCTGCCAGGGTGGGGGCCGGCTTTGGGCCCCTGGACGGCCGTTTCTGTTACAGGGCCGTTTTTGCAGCATAGCGGCAATATCTTCCCCTGTAACAAAATTGGCCAAAACCGGCCCTGGCAAAGAGCTCAGCTGCACCCCCAAACCTGCGGGGGGCCGGACGAGCTCTTTGCCAAGGCCTGTTTTGGTTCCCAGTCTGGCCCTGCCTATCGGGCCCTCGTCCACTCCCATTGGGCTGACTGATGTGGAATCAAACGGGCGAAAGCAGGTAGCCAGAAGTGCTAGTGAAAAGGTAGGATGGCACAGCTGTACCCACAGTGCAAGGTCTTTCATCCCTACATCCTCCTACCTCATCTGTCCTTGACAGCTCACTTCCTGAAGTACTGAAATAACCAACACCAACACCGATTCACTGTCCTCTGTGACCTCCCACACCCAAACCAGTCAGCAGATCACCCTTCCTTATGCTGTAACTTTCCAGCTTCAGCCCCTGCCCCCAGGTGGCCTTCTCAGCTCAAAGAGAGGTGGCGTAAGCTCCGAGAGGAGCAATAACAGTCATTAATAAATGTGTCGTTTTTTAACGGTGTGGGCATTTGCCCACGTGGGTACTTGAATGAGACCTCCAAATCCTAGGTGGGCAAACACATGATCAGGTGATAACATATTACTGCTATAGCTCACCCAGATCCTATTTTAAATTAACTCTGTGCCCAAGTGCTGGGCCTTTAAACCGTGGTGCACCTGATGACATTGAGTTCTTATTCAAAGAAGGTTTCCAGTCGTCTCCTTCCTCCTGAGTTGCTGTTCCCTTCCATATCTGTGCCCTTGTCGGTGTTTGCTCTACCGCTGGCCCACGGCACGGGCAGATAAGGAGAGAGGTGGAGAGAGAGCTTGGCCTGCGGCCGGCACAGACCTCAGCTGAGGAGGGGAGAACCCTAGGAGACGCTGCTCAAGCGGAGGCCCCCTGGAGATGACCATGTCCCCGGTCCGCCCGCTGTTGGTGGTCGCCCTCCTTGCCCAGCCCTGGTGTGGAGTCCACGCTGCTGAACAGTGCGGTGAGTGGTCCTGAGTCTGTGGTCTGACCCCACAGAGTCCCAGGAGAGTAGACCCGGTGGAGGTTACGTAAAGATACCAGAGGTGCAATGTTCCTTGAATGCAGGCTTTGTCAGAAGCTTTTGTGGGTCCCGAGTAAAATAATGAAAGTGAGGCCCCCTGACTGAATTCTCACTCAAGCATATTCTGGGAAACATTTCACAACCATGTGCTTTTCGAAATAAATTAAAAACGCCTTTATATGAGAGCAGTGGGTTGCTTCTGAGAAAATTTAGAAAGCTTGCTAGCATCTTTTTCAACAACCTGTAATAGTTAAAAGTGTATTTACTGATTTAAAGGCCATTGTCCAGCATGGGCTTTCAGCATGCTGCACGTACACTGTTAGAAAGACAGTTTGGAAAATGTGCATTTGAAAGTCCACTGGGTCAATAACATTGAATAAACAGCATAGACAGGATGAGTAAGGCTGGTGGTGCGGTTCTTTTTCATCGGATCTTTTAAATATTTATGTAAGATCAGAGCTCAGAGCACAGTTAACAACGATCAATACTTAACATGGCTTAGAGATGACTTTACAGTGATATAAATGCTGCACACTGCCAAGGAATTTTGGGAAACAATTGTACAAATTACAGGTTTTCATCACATTTAACTTTGGTTAACAGGCATTGGCAAGGCCAATAAGCTTGCATTGGCAAGCTTGGGCAATCATTATTATTTTTTATTTTAATTGCAAGAACATGCCACAAAAATGAAAAAGAAAATATGCAGTCATCTACATATGGTCACCTTATGCTTGGAATGAAAAATGTAAATGTAAAAGTCTTTCAGTGCCGTGTAATGACATGTTTAAAGGGACTTTAAGTTGTGCCATGCACGAGGAGAAAAGAATACATCAATAATACCTAGCAGTCACATCAAAGGCAGCCACAATGCCTCAGTGTCACTTAGGACTTGTGTTGAATTACAGAAGGAGGTGCAAGGCAACGCAAGGGCTTCAGTGAGGTTTACTAAGCCACGCAAAGCCTCCTCGTGTGGCCCAGCGTGGCTTGGTAAATCTGGAGTAACGCAGAGCAGTACAAGTCGCTGCCTTGCTTTACTCTGCCCCAGGGATCCGCTCCATGGGTGGAGCGTGGCTTGTCCACGCATCCATCCACTCAAGGATTTTGTCGTATTCTTAGATGTTTTATAAGACTTTTGACCTCGGGAATGCATCAAAATGCTCCGCCTTCCCAGGTGGGGCGTGGCAAGAAGAAATATGTTTATTTCTCCTTGTTTATCCTCTGCAGCACACTTAGAAAGAGGAAAATGCTGCAAAGGGTTGTTTTTATCTTGAATGGTGTCCCTTCCTGCACAAAAACAATCCTGCCTGTAACGCAGGCACCCTGGCACCAGGGTGCTTCTGTTAGCGCTAGGCGGCACTCAGTGCGCCTGCACAGGAAGGAAGCAGGAATCTGCCATATCTTAGTAGATACAGCGCATTCCTGCCCTCCCTCTGTCACGCAACGCAGCAGGATGTCTAGCTGCTTTGCATGACTTGCTGGTAAATCCGCCTACTCATATATAACAAACTTTATGGAAACAGAAAATAAAACGCCATCAAACTGTCACCACCTCTTCTGGAGCTGTGTGGGAGGCAGGAGTTCCCATGCTAGTTCCACCACTCTTCACCCAGTAGGGACAGTAAGCAGAGAAATAGGTAATCTACAACCTGCCAACCCATAACAGGGGGAAAATGGGGGATGGAAGGAGAAGAGCAAACACACTGGAGAAGATGACGCGTCTCACGGGAGTTTCGAAGTTTTACGGCTCGAGCTTAGACTCTTTTCCATAGAAGCCTTAAATGGATCGCACACGCCACTGGTGAAGCAAGTCTGACTATAGCAATAAATTTAGATCAGTGATGTAATCAATGATGTCATCAGTGAGGTCATCAATGATTTAATTCAATATGTAATGAGTGATGTAATATGTGAGGTCATAGGCAGTGCATGGTGGGGGCGCAAGTTATTGTCAGCTCAGTGAACTGTAACTGGTGAATGTACGTTTTTTGTTTGTTTTTAAAACATTATTGTCCATATTACTGCAACACCTAACTATAACATCACTATGACCTTTGTTTTTTCAATGAATTTCTGAGGTTTTTCAATTAGTATTATTATCACACCTAACTATAATTTCACTTTAGCTTTTGTTTTGTTTTTAGTGAATTTCTACGTTTTTAAGCGTAAAGTAAGATCTTATTAGAATCTAAATATAATGTCACTTTAACTTTTGTTTTTTCTGTGAATTTCAGTTTATTTTAATCTTATTTACCCAACTCCTTCACTCAGTATAGCTTTAGGCTGTGCGTGGTATGGGGTGTCCAACTCCCCGCTAGCAGCTAACCCAATGCGAGAGGCTAGCCCTCTGCTATGCACAGCCTTCAGGTGAATACGGCCTGGGGTTGGTCTCAGGGTAGAGCATGTGGCCAGAACCTGTGCAGAACCTCCTCAGTGTGGGCAGGCAACCACACTGATATATGTATGTATATATATATATATATATTCCAAATGTACTTTGCCATGCAAAAGAGGACACCCACACAACGTATGATTCATCCTTATTTATTCGGGAGGCAGCAGCGGACTCAGAGAGCATCCCACAGCGTAGTAAAGCGCCTCTTGCCTACGCGTTTCGAGAGCTTGTCCCTTCTTCATGGCATGGCGTTGATGGGAAGACAAAGACGTGCACATGATTAAGCAGGTAATAAAGTTTTTCTTAGTCCCGCCTTAGTGGGCGTGTTGGTGCAAGGCACCCTGGTTCGTGTAGTCCTGGGCAATGATAACAGTCCTTAGTGGGTGCTGCTTTGCTTGATCCCTTTGTAGTATTTACCCAGTGGGTCGCTGGCGATCCTCATTTGCTTCCGCTGCTTCAGTGATGCCCCGGTCGAAAAGGCACGTTGTTCCGCAAATTGTGTCGACTTGCAACACTCGGACCTGCGAAGAGCAGCGGGGTTGTCCTCGTGACCCTGGCTGGCCACCACATATTCCAAATGTACTTTGCCATGCAAAAGAGGACACCCACACAACGTATGATTCATCCTTATTTATTCGGGAGGCAGCAGCGGACTCAGAGAGCATCCCACAGCGTAGTAAAGCGCCTCTTGCCTACGCGTTTCGAGAGCTTGTCCCTTCTTCATGGCATGGCGTTGATGGGAAGGCAAAGACGTGCACATGATTAAGCAGGTAATAAAGTTTTTCTCAGTCCCGCCTTAGTGGGCGTGTTGGTGCAAGGCACCCTGGTTCGTGTAGTCCTGGGCAATGATAACAGTCCTTAGTGGGTGCTGCTTTGCTTGATCCCTTTGTAGTATTTACCCAGTGGGTCGCTGGCGATCCTCATTTGCTTCCGCTGCTTCAGTGATGCCCCGGTCGAAAAGGCACGTTGTTCCGCAAATTGTGTCGACTTGCAACACTCGGACCTGCGAAGAGCAGCGGGGTTGTCCTCGTGACCCTGGCTGGCCACCACATATTCCAAATGTACTTTGCCATGCAAAAGAGGACACCCACACAACGTATGATTCATCCTTATTTATTCGGGAGGCAGCAGCGGACTCAGAGAGCATCCCACAGCGTAGTAAAGCGCCTCTTGCCTACGCGTTTCGAGAGCTTGTCCCTTCTTCATGGCATGGCGTTGATGGGAAGGCAAAGACGTGCACATGATTAAGCAGGTAATAAAGTTTTTCTTAGTCCCGCCTTAGTGGGCGTGTTGGTGCAAGGCACCCTGGTTCGTGTAGTCCTGGGCAATGATAACAGTCCTTAGTGGGTGCTGCTTTGCTTGATCCCTTTGTAGTATTTACCCAGTGGGTCGCTGGCGATCCTCATTTGCTTCCGCTGCTTCAGTGATGCCCCGGTCGAAAAGGCACGCTAAGGCGGGACTAAGAAAAACTTTATTACCTGCTTAATCATGTGCACGTCTTTGCCTTCCCATCAACGCCATGCCATGAAGAAGGGACAAGCTCTCGAAACGCGTAGGCAAGAGGCGCTTTACTACGCTGTGGGATGCTCTCTGAGTCCGCTGCTGCCTCCCGAATAAATAAGGATGAATCATACGTTGTGTGGGTGTCCTCTTTTGCATGGCAAAGTACATTTGGAATATGTGGTGGCCAGCCAGGGTCACGAGGACAACCCCGCTGCTCTTCGCAGGTCCGAGTGTTGCAAGTCGACACAATTTGCGGAACAACGTGCCTTTTCGACCGGGGCATCACTGAAGCAGCGGAAGCAAATGAGGATCGCCAGCGACCCACTGGGTAAATACTACAAAGGGATCAAGCAAAGCAGCACCCACTAAGGACTGTTATCATTGCCCAGGACTACACGAACCAGGGTGCCTTGCACCAACACGCCCACTAAGGCGGGACTAAGAAAAACTTTATTACCTGCTTAATCATGTGCACGTCTTTGCCTTCCCATCAACGCCATGCCATGAAGAAGGGACAAGCTCTCGAAACGCGTAGGCAAGAGGCGCTTTACTACGCTGTGGGATGCTCTCTGAGTCCGCTGCTGCCTCCCGAATAAATAAGGATGAATCATATGTTGTGTGGGTGTCCTCTTTTGCATGGCAAAGTACATTTGGAATATGTGGTGGCCAGCCAGGGTCACGAGGACAACCCCGCTGCTCTTCGCAGGTCCGAGTGTTGCAAGTCGACACAATTTGCGGAACAACGTGCCTTTTCGACCGGGGCATCACTGAAGCAGCGGAAGCAAATGAGGATCGCCAGCGACCCACTGGGTAAATACTACAAAGGGATCAAGCAAAGCAGCACCCACTAAGGACTGTTATCATTGCCCAGGACTACACGAACCAGGGTGCCTTGCACCAACACGCCCACTAAGGCGGGACTAAGAAAAACGTTATTACCTGCTTAATCATGTGCACGTCTTTGCCTTCCCATCAACGCCATGCCATGAAGAAGGGACAAGCTCTCGAAACGCGTAGGCAAGAGGCGCTTTACTACGCTGTGGGATGCTCTCTGAGTCCGCTGCTGCCTCCCGAATAAATAAGGATGAATCATACGTTGTGTGGGTGTCCTCTTTTGCATGGCAAAGTACATTTGGAATATGTGGTGGCCAGCCAGGGTCACGAGGACAACCCCGCTGCTCTTCGCAGGTCCGAGTGTTGCAAGTCGACACAATTTGCGGAACAACGTGCCTTTTCGACCGGGGCATCACTGAAGCAGCGGAAGCAAATGAGGATCGCCAGCGACCCACTGGGTAAATACTACAAAGGGATCAAGCAAAGCAGCACCCACTAAGGACTGTTATCATTGCCCAGGACTACACGAACCAGGGTGCCTTGCACCAACACGCCCACTAAGGCGGGACTAAGAAAAACTTTATTACCTGCTTAATCATGTGCACGTCTTTGCCTTCCCATCAACGCCATGCCATGAAGAAGGGACAAGCTCTCGAAACGCGTAGGCAAGAGGCGCTTTACTACGCTGTGGGATGCTCTCTGAGTCCGCTGCTGCCTCCCGAATAAATAAGGATGAATCATACGTTGTGTGGGTGTCCTCTTTTGCATGGCAAAGTACATTTGGAATATGTGGTGGCCAGCCAGGGTCACGAGGACAACCCCGCTGCTCTTCGCAGGTCCGAGTGTTGCAAGTCGACACAATTTGCGGAACAACGTGCCTTTTCGACCGGGGCATCACTGAAGCAGCGGAAGCAAATGAGGATCGCCAGCGACCCACTGGGTAAATACTACAAAGGGATCAAGCAAAGCAGCACCCACTAAGGACTGTTATCATTGCCCAGGACTACACGAACCAGGGTGCCTTGCACCAACACGCCCACTAAGGCGGGACTAAGAAAAACTTTATTACCTGCTTAATCATGTGCACGTCTTTGCCTTCCCATCAACGCCATGCCATGAAGAAGGGACAAGCTCTCGAAACGCGTAGGCAAGAGGCGCTTTACTACGCTGTGGGATGCTCTCTGAGTCCGCTGCTGCCTCCCGAATAAATAAGGATGAATCATACGTTGTGTGGGTGTCCTCTTTTGCATGGCAAAGTACATTTGGAATATGTGGTGGCCAGCCAGGGTCACGAGGACAACCCCGCTGCTCTTCGCAGGTCCGAGTGTTGCAAGTCGACACAATTTGCGGAACAACGTGCCTTTTCGACCGGGGCATCACTGAAGCAGCGGAAGCAAATGAGGATCGCCAGCGACCCACTGGGTAAATACTACAAAGGGATCAAGCAAAGCAGCACCCACTAAGGACTGTTATCATTGCCCAGGACTACACGAACCAGGGTGCCTTGCACCAACACGCCCACTAAGGCGGGACTAAGAAAAACTTTATTACCTGCTTAATCATGTGCACGTCTTTGCCTTCCCATCAACGCCATGCCATGAAGAAGGGACAAGCTCTCGAAACGCGTAGGCAAGAGGCGCTTTACTACGCTGTGGGATGCTCTCTGAGTCCGCTGCTGCCTCCCGAATAAATAAGGATGAATCATACGTTGTGTGGGTGTCCTCTTTTGCATGGCAAAGTACATTTGGAATATATATATATATATATATATATATATATATTCACTGAAAAAAACATAGGTTTCACACACGTTATAGTTAGGAATTAGCATTTAAAAAACCTTGCAAATTCAGTGAAAAAACCATAGGTTTCACACATGTTATAGTTAGCTGGACATTTTACTGATAAAAAACCAATGAAATTCCCCCGTTATAGTTAGTGCAGGCAACTATAACTCACGCGACCGCAATCCTCTGCTGATGCTAATACTGTATTTAGACACTTATTTGCCCATGTCTTCTTCCATTAAATTTTAGCTATACATATATTGCAAATATTTTTTTTTCATAAAGACACATATGTCATCAGCAGAGGATTGCGGTCGCGTGAGTTATAGTTGCCTGCACTAACTATAACGGGGGAATTTCATTGTTTTTTTATCAGTAAAATGTCCAGCTAACTATAACATGTGTGAAACCTATGGTTTTTTCACTGAATTTGCAAGGTTTTTTAAATGCTAATTCCTAACTATAACGTGTGTGAAACCTATGGTTTTTTCAGTGAATTTGTACGGTTTTTTAAATGCTAAGTTACTTTACGCCATTCGTGGCGTGCGCGCCCACTTAACGCAGTTCATTCCGTGCGCGCACGGTGCGCTTCGCGTAGCGCCCCACCTATTTTGAAAATCTCGCGAGGATTCGTCGACCGGCGCCAAAGTTATTCAAGATAGAATGTTGCGGATTTCCTATGGAAACAGGGTCCTAACTATAACTATCTACTGGCGACCGCCTGTAGATAATATATATATATATATATATATATAACAATATTCACTGAAAATACTATAGGTTTCAGGCACGTTAAAGTTAGGAATTAGCATTTAAAAAACCTTAGAAATTCACTGAAAAAACCATAGGTTTTAGGGAAAGTTATAGTTAGTTGCACATTACACTCGTACAAAACCAGAGAAATTCCCCCATTATAGTAAGTTCAGCTAACTATAACTCGCGCCCCTGCAATGCACTGCTGATGACGTCACATATTACATCACTCTTGACATGGTCAGTGACATCACTGATGACATCACTGATGACATCTCAAATGACATCACTGATGACATCATCCATGTGATAATTTGATGATTCTTCTCACACCCTAATATAACCTTTGATACACCCACAAAAACAAGCCCCGGGTGGTGGCGGGCCCCGGGGCTTGGGTGGCCTTGGAGCCCCCCCACCCATTTAAAAAACAAGCCCCTGGGGTGGCGGTCCCCAGGGCTGCGGGGGTCCCCCCGGGCCCCCGCAAATATATTTTCAACATGCCCCTGGGACTTGGCCCACCCGGGGGCTAATTATTAACAAAGCGCGGGAGCCCGCGCTTTGTTTTTTTTTATTTTCACGGCTGGATCCGCGGATCCTCCGTGCATCCCGCAATTTTTAAAAAAAAAAATACTTTTTTTGGCCCCGGGGGTCCTTGTGGGACCGCCTAAGCAGGCCTAGGAGGTCAGGGTGTTTCTACCCTGCCCCCTTTTCTTGTTTTGCGCCTTAGTTTTACTGACTTCTTGTGCCTCGGTTCTACCGAAGCACAAGATGGCTGCCAACACTTCCTGGTTTGAAGTGTTGACAGCCAATTAGAATGCAGCTCGTGATCGTGAGGGTGCGGGATCCTCCGTGCCTCTAAATATTGAAACCTTTCTTTTTGATTTTCTCAGCAACTACTGAACGGATTTACACCATGTTTGAAAAGGTCGCTTTCTGAGCCAAGCAGTACCTTTTTGCCAAATTTGGGGTAAATCCGTTCAGTAGTTTCGGCTGTATCCTTGCATAAAGTTTCCTGTGGGAAATGGTTTTTTCACTCTTATTTTTTGAATTTCTCAGCAACTACTGAACGGATTCACACCATTTAAAAAAAGGTCTCTTTCTGAACCAAGGGCTACCTTTTTGCTAAATTTGGTGTCATTCCGTTCAGCAGTTCGGGCAGTAGTCGTGTCTAAAGTTTCTTATGGGAAATAACATGGAGAAAACGCATTTTGGGACCCCCCTTTTTTCTCGGCCCCCGCTTGGCGAATCACCCCGAAACTTTCAGGATAGGAGCTGACTGGAGCGAGACCAACGTTTTGAAAACTTCGCGAAGATTCGTCAACCGGCGCCAAAGTTATTGGGAAAAGATCAAATGCTTTTTGAATAGAAACAAGGTCATAACTATAACTACCTACTGGCCAGTAGTTAAGATATATATATATATATATATATATATATATATATATATATATATATATATATATATATATATATATATATATATATATATATATATATATTACCTACTGGCGGTCGCCAGTAGGTAGTTATAGTTAGGACCCCTTTTCCATAGGAAATCCGCAACATTCTATTTTGAATAACGTTGGCGCCGGTCGACGAATCCTCGCGAATTTCTCAAAATAGGTGGGGCGCTACGCTCCGCTCCTACCCTGAAAGTCTCGGGGGGATTCGTCAAGCGGGGGCTGAGATAAAAGGGGGGTCCCAAAACGCGTTTCCCATGCATTTTTCCATAGGACCTTTAGACAAGGCTACAGCCCGAACGGCTGAACAGAATTACTAGAAATTTGGCAGAGAGGTAGTCCTCAGGTCAAGGAAGTGCCTTTTGTAGGTTTGGTGTAAATCTGTTCAGTAGATTCTGAGAAAATAGCCTTTAAATCAATATATATATCTGAGCCAGCTTACGTTACGCTTACCGTAAGCTTACCGTACGCGTACGGTGGCGTGCGCGAGCGCGATTCTGATTGGCTGTTACATCTAAGTAAACATTCGAATCGGTCGAAACCAGGAAGCGGCGGCCGCCATTTTCTCTCTCGCACTCTGAGGGGGGGGCTGTAAATAAAGGCAAAAAACATATAAAGGGGCTGTTTAGACAGCGCCCATGCACATAGCCATGTTAGTTGAGTCCTCAAAGGCCAAAAACGGTAAATTTTTATTTTTTGAAAATTTCGCCGATTACGCTTACCGTACGCGTACGGTGCGCTTACGCTAAAAATTTTAATAAATAAAAAAACACTCTCTGTGCATGGCATATTATTGTCATCACTTACAAATTAAATTTAACAGATTACCTATCACAAGGAAGCGCATAATATGTCCTCCATGTGCGCACGGTGCGTAACGTGGGCACGTGGTGCGCGTAGCGCACTGCGTGCCCACCTTGCGTGTATGGCACTAACTGCGTAAAGTGGGCGCGCGGTGCGCGAAGTGCACCGCGTGCTCACCGTGCGCGCACGGTGCGCGAAGCGCACCGTGCGCGCACGGAACGAACTGCGTTAAGTTGGCGTGCACGCCACGAATGGCGTAAAGTAACTTAGCATTTAAAAAACCGTACAAATTCACTGAAAAAACCATAGGTTTCACACACGTTATAGTTAGGAATTAGCATTTAAAAAACCTTGCAAATTCACTGAAAAAACCATAGGTTTCAGACATGTTATAGTTAGCGGAAATTTTACTGATAAAAAACCAATGAAATTCCCCCGTTATAGTTAGTGCAGGCAAGTATAACTCACGCGACCGCAATCTTCTCCTGATGACATATGTGTCTTTATGAAAAAAAACATATTTCTAATATATGTATAGCTAAAAATTTATGGAAGAAGACATGGGCAAATAAGTGTCTAAATACAGTATTAGCATCAGCAGAGGATTGCGGTCGCGTGAGTTATAGTTGCCTGCACTAACTATAACGGGGGAATTTCATTGGTTTTTTATCAGTAAAATTTCCGCTAACTATAACATGTCTGAAACCTATGGTTTTTTCAGTGAATTTGCAAGGTTTTTTAAATGCTAATTCCTAACTATAACGTGTGTGAAACCTATGGTTTTTTCAGTGAATATATATATATATATATATATATATATATATATATATATATATATATATATATATATATATATATATATATATATATATAAAGTCCAAATCCCCACTCCAAGCAGAAAGAAGAAGGGTCTGACACAGCCAGGACGCATAAAGAGGATTTATTCCAAGGTAGGTTACAACGCTGAATGTAACATTTGGCAGACGCGTTTCAGCGGTTCAGCTTTCATCAGTGCCTGTTACGATGTTTGGAGCCTCGCACCTGGTGGCCATTTGGATGTTCTCGTGGCCACTCCTACCATTTTGCTTGGGGCTCCTCCTTAGTTCTTAAAGGAATACTGCAAATCGCGGTGTAGATTCAGACAGGTGCATGCTGGTACTTGCAGTCCTTCTGTGGATCTTCCTTAAGTAAGTAGAGGATCCGCTCGCCCAGTGGCGTCCCAACGATGTGGCCTCCGGACTGCACCCAACCACAGCTGTCTGCGAAGTTGACAAACCTCACTGAAACCCCTTAACGCTCCCTGCAGTCAATGCTGCTCCTCTCTCCCCACGCAGTGTTGCTTTCACCCTGTGGTGCTTCAGCCTGCGCGAGGGGGCGCCGCGTTTTGCATACACAAAGTCCATTCAAATTGCTGGCTAACGCGGTGCAGCCAGATCGAGAGGGCGTGTCAGAAGGCCGGTGCCTGCAATACCGGCCAAACATGAAGTCCAAATCCCCACTCCAAGCAGAAAGAAGAAGGGTCTGACACAGCCAGGACGCATAAAGAGGATTTATTCCAAGGTAGGTTACAACGCTGAATGTAACATTTGGCAGACGCGTTTCAGCGGTTCAGCTTTCATCAGTGCCTGTTACGATGTTTGGAGCCTCGCACCTGGTGGCCATTTGGATGTTCTCGTGGCCACTCCTACCATTTTGCTTGGGGCTCCTCCTTAGTTCTTAAAGGAATACTGCAAATCGCGTTGTAGATTCAGACAGGTGCATGCTGGTACTTGCAGTCCTTCTGTGGATCTTCCTTAAGTAAGTAGAGGATCCGCTCGCCCAGTGGCGTCCCAACGATGTGGCCTCCGGACTGCACCCAACCACAGCTGTCTGCGAAGTTAACAAACCTCACTGAAACCCCTTAACGCTCCCTGCAGTCAATGCTGCTCCTCTCTCCCCACGCAGTGTTGCTTTCACCCTGTGGTGCTTCAGCCTGCGCGAGGGGGCGCCGCGTTTTGCATACACAAAGTCCATTCAAATTGCTGGCTAACGCGGTGCAGCCAGATCGAGAGGGCGTGTCAGAAGGCCGGTGCCTGCAATACCGGCCAAACATGAAGTCCAAATCCCCACTCCAAGCAGAAAGAAGAAGGGTCTGACACAGCCAGGACGCATAAAGAGGATTTATTCCAAGGTAGGTTACAACGCTGAATGTAACATTTGGCAGACGCGTTTCAGCGGTTCAGCTTTCATCAGTGCCTGTTACGATGTTTGGAGCCTCGCACCTGGTGGCCATTTGGATGTTCTCGTGGCCACTCCTACCATTTTGCTTGGGGCTCCTCCTTAGTTCTTAAAGGAATACTGCAAATCGCGTTGTAGATTCAGACAGGTGCATGCTGGTACTTGCAGTCCTTCTGTGGATCTTCCTTAAGTAAGTAGAGGATCCGCTCGCCCAGTGGCGTCCCAACGATGTGGCCTCCGGACTGCACCCAACCACAGCTGTCTGCGAAGTTGACAAACCTCACTGAAACCCCTTAACGCTCCCTGCAGTCAATGCTGCTCCTCTCTCCCCACGCAGTGTTGCTTTCACCCTGTGGTGCTTCAGCCTGCGTGAGGGGGCGCCGCGTTTTGCATACACAAAGTCCATTCAAATTGCTGGCTAACGCGGTGCAGCCAGATCGAGAGGGCGTGTCAGAAGGCCGGTGCCTGCAATACCGGCCACACATGAAGTCCAAATCCCCACTCCAAGCAGAAAGAAGAAGGGTCTGACACAGCCAGGACGCATAAAGAGGATTTATTCCAAGGTAGGTTACAACGCTGAATGTAACATTTGGCAGACGCGTTTCAGCGGTTCAGCTTTCATCGGTGCCTGTTACTATGTTTGGAGCCTCGCACCTGGTGGCCATTTGGATGTTCTCGTGGCCACTCCTACCATTTTGCTTGGGGCTCCTCCTTAGTTCTTAAAGGAATACTGCAAATCGCGTTGTAGATTCAGACAGGTGCATGCTGGTACTTGCAGTCCTTCTGTGGATCTTCCTTAAGTAAGTAGAGGATCCGCTCGCCCAGTGGCGTCCCAACGATGTGGCCTCCGGACTGCACCCAACCACAGCTGTCTGCGAAGTTGACAAACCTCACTGAAACCCCTTAACGCTCCCTGCAGTCAATGCTGCTCCTCTCTCCCCACGCAGTGTTGCTCTCACCCTGTGGTGCTTCAGCCTGCGCGAGGGGGCGCCGCGTTTTGCATACACAAAGTCCATTCAAATTGCTGGCTAACGCGGTGCAGCCAGATCGAGAGGGCGTGTCAGAAGGCCGGTGCCTGCAATACCGGCCAAACATGAAGTCCAAATCCCCACTCCAAGCAGAAAGAAGAAGGGTCTGACACAGCCAGGACGCATAAAGAGGATTTATTCCAAGGTAGGTTACAACGCTGAATGTAACATTTGGCAGACGCGTTTCAGCGGTTCAGCTTTCATCAGTGCCTGTTACGATGTTTGGAGCCTCGCACCTGGTGGCCATATATATATATTCAGTGAAAAAACCATAGGTTTCACACATGTTATAGTTAGCTGGACATTTTACTGATAAAAAAACCAATGAAATTCCCCCGTTATAGTTAGTGCAGTCAACTATAACTCACGCGACCGCAATCCTCTGCTGATGCTAATACTGTATTTACACACTTATTTGCCCATGTCTTCTTCCATAAAATTTTAGCTATACATATATTACAAATATTTTTTTTTCATAAAGACACATATGTCATCAGCAGAGGATTGCGGTCGCGTGAGTTATAGTTGCCTGCACTAACTATAACGGGGGAATTTCATTGGTTTTTTATCAGTAAAATGTCCAGCTAACTATAACATGTGTGAAACCTATGGTTTTTTCACTGAATTTGCAAGGTTTTTTAAATGCTAATTCCTAACTATAACGTGTGTGAAACCTATGGTTTTTTCAGTGAATTTGTACGGTTTTTTAAATGCTAAGTTATTTTACGCCATTCGTGGCGTGCGCGCCCACTTAACGCAGTTCGTTCCGTGCGCGCGCGGTGCGCTTCGTGCACCGTGCGCGCACAGTGAGCAAGCGGTGCGCTTCGCGCACCGCGCGCCCACTTTACGCAATTAGTGCCGTGCACGCACGGCGGGCACGCAGTGCGCTACGCGCACCGCGTGCCCACGTTACGCTGGATGGGCCATATACGCACGATGCGCTTCGCGCACCGTGCGCACATGGAGGACATATTATGCGCTTCGTTGTGAAAGGTAAGCATTTAAATTTTCATTGAGTGAGACATGCCATGCCCAATTGGTGCCCTTCAGGAACCAATTGCACACGGGGTGGGGAGAGTGTGGATAGTTATTTTTTAAAGGTTATTTTTAACCGTAAGCGTACGGTAAGCGTAATCGCCGATGTTTCGAAAAAAATTAAAAATGAATTTTTGGCCTGGGGGGGTCTTTGGGGACACTTTCACCAAGACTAGGTGGTTAGGAGCTGTCTAAATAGTCCCTTTCAATGTTTTTTGCCTTTGTTTTTCCTCCACCCCTCAGAGTGCGAGAGAGAAAATGGCGGACGCCGTTTCCTGGTTTCGAACGATTCGAATGTTTACTAAGGTCTAACAGCCAATCAGAATCGCGCTCGCGCACGGCACCGTACGCGTACGGTAAGCTTACCGTAAGCGCACTGTAAGCGCACCGTAAGCTGGCTCAGATATATATATTGATTTAAATGCTATTTTCACAGGAAGTACTGAAAAGATTTACACCAGACCTACAAAAGGCACTTCCTTGACCTGAGGACTACCTCTCTGCCAAATTTCAAGTAATTCTGTTCAGCCGTTCGGGCTGTAGCTGTGTCTAAAGGTCCTATGGAAAAATGCATGGGAAAACGCGTTTTGGGACCCCCCTTTTTTCTCAGCCCCCGCTTGGCGAATCCCCCCGAGACTTTCAGGGTAGGAGCGGAGCGTAGCGCCCCACCTATTTTGAAAATTTCGCGAGGATTCGTCGACCGGCGCCAAAGTTATTCCAAATAGAATGTTGCGGATTTCCTATGGAAACAGGGTCCTAACTATAACTATCTACTGGCGACCGCCAGTAGATAATATTACCTACTGGCGGTCGCCAGTAGGTAGTTATAGTTAGGACCCCTTTTCCATAGGAAATCCGCAACATTCTATTTTGAATAACTTTGGCGCCGGTCGACGAATCCTCGCGAATTTCTCAAAATAGGTGGGGCGCTACGCTCCGCTCCTACCCTGAAAGTCTCGGGGGGATCCGTCAAGCGGGGGCTGAGATAAAAGGGGGGTCCCAAAACACGTTTTTCCCATGCATTTTTCCATAGGACCTTTAGAACGAGCTACAGCCCGAACGGCTGAACAGAATTACTCGAAATTTGGCAGAGAAGTAGTCCCTAGGTCAAGGAAGTGCCTTTTGTAGGTTTGGTGTAAATCTGTTCAGTAGATTCTGAGAAAATAGCCTTTAAATCAATATATATATCTGAGCCCGCTTACGGTACGCTTACCGTACGCTTACCGTACGCGTACGGTGGTGTGCGCGAGCGCGATTCTGATTGGCTCTTAGATCTTAGTAAACATTCGAATCGGCCGAAACCAGGAAGCGGCGGCCGCCATTTTGTGTATTTCACTCTGAAAAAAAGAGTGAAAACAAGAAAAGGGGGCAAAGAGGAGAGTTACAGACCCCCTTACATTTGTGAGGGGGTCAAAGAAGGACTGTAAAGTACAAAAAAAACATTTATTGTTTTTTAAAAAAATCACGGGGTACGCGTACGGTGAGCTTACGGTAAGCGTACGGAAGAAAAATGGCGTGCGCGAGCGAGATTCTGATTGGCACTTAGATCTTAGTAAACATTCGAATCGGCCGAAACCAGGAAGCGGCGGCCGCCATTTTGTGTATTTCACTCTGAAAAAAAAGAGTGAAAACAAGAAAAGGGGGCAATGAGGAGAGTTACAGACCCCCTAACATTTGTAAGGGGGTCAAAGAAGGACAGAAAAGTACAAAAAAAACATTTATTGATTTTTAAAAAAATCACGGGGTACGCGTACGGTAAGCGTACGGTAAAAAAAAATAAAAAAAAATAAATGAAATGCAGAATTCAAAAGTGCGCATGCGCGTAAAAAAGACACGCGCTTGCGCGCATGCGCATAACAGTCACTCCCCGACACTTCCGCGTAACGTGCGCGTGTAGCGTACACGCGTACGCGTCCCACGCGGAGTACGCGCGGCTACGCAAATTGCGTAACTATACGCAAGCAGCGTAAAAAAATTACGGGCGTTGCGTAAACCGTACGCTTACCGTGAGCTTACGGTACGCGTACTAAAAAAATAATAAAAAAAATAGAAAAAAAGTACTGCTAATAAATTTTACATGTTTATTTTAAAAAATATATTTAAAAAAACATATTAAAGAATTTTAAAAATTTAATCATAGTCTTTATAAAAGGTAAGAAAATTAAAATAAAAATATGTTAGAAAAAATAGAAGAAAAAAAAAAAATTAGCATTTAAAAAACCTTGCAAATTCACTGAAAAAACCATGGGTTTCACACACGTTATAGTTAGGACTTAGCATTTAAAAAACCTTAGAAATTCAGTGAAAAAACCATAGGTTTCACACACGTTATAGTTAGGAATTAGCATTTAAAAAACCTTAGAAATTCAGTGAAAAAAACCATAGGTTTCACACATGTTATAGTTAGCTGGACATTTTACTCGTAAAAAACCATTGAAATTGCCCCGTTATAGTTAGTTCAGCTAACTATAACTCGCGCGCCCGCAATGCACTGCTGATGACGTCACATATTACATCACTCATGACATGGTCAGTGACATCACTCATGACATCACTGATGACATCTCAAATGACATCACTGATGACATCATCCTTGTGATAGAGTGGCAGACCTCCTCTCACCCTAATATAACCTTTGATACACACATACAAAAATAGAGACTAAAATTTACAAAAGAATGGACATACCAATAACAGTTACAACAACCTCTTCAGTAATTCTAAGATCCACATACACATCCATTCATTCACCAACAGTTCAATACAGTCACTCATACATGTACTCACTTATCATATGTACTCATACACCTATACATCCTGTAACACAATGCCACTTATCCATAGAGCTACTCACACACATAGTCACCCATGCTAATAAAGAATAAAACATACATTTACTTGCATATACAGTTATTCACACACCACCACACTTACTTCTACGGAAACTTACACATACTTAGTCTTTTAAACAATCACTTATAGAAACACATACTTATTCATACAGGAACTCTTCCAATGTCTCACTCTCACATATACTCACTTATTTACACCAATAGTCACATATACTAGTTTAAAACATATGTAGTTACTCATAAAGACACTATTGAGACAGTCATTCACTCACTAACACACCCATACACACACTCATCCACCCATGCAGTCCTGCACACATGCTCTGATCAACACATACAAACAGTGAGTCAATCATTCATGCACCTATGCACTACGTAATACCCCCCACCGAACCATGCAGACACTCAGACTGATACTCAAAAAACCAACTAATATCCTATATAGACACCCATGTAGATACTCACCAACCCATGCAGCCACTTATACACAAAGTGAGAGACTGATACAGATATTTATATATTTAAACATTACTCACTAAGCCATGTATTCACTATGATACACTTAATCAGTCAGTTACACAATCAATTTTTCAATAAGAAATCATCCATTTAGACAGTAATATACCCATTTATTCTTTCATCGACCTTGAGATATACATATATAAAACATATTTAATTTTCAGAAAAACACACATTCACTGGATGGTGTCATCAGTAATGTCATTTGAGATGTCATCAGTGATGTCATGAGTGATGTCACTGACCATGTCATGAGTGATGTAATATGTGACGTCATCAGCAGTGCATTGCGGGCGCGCGAGTTATAGTTAGCTGAACTAACTATAACGGGGCAATTTCAATGGTTTTTTACGAGTAAAATGTCCAGCTAACTATAACATGTGTGAAACCCATGGTTTTCTTCACTGAATTTCTAAGGTTTTTTAAATGCTAATTCCTAACTATAACGTGTGTGAAACCTATGGTTTTTTCACTGAATATATATATATATATATATATATATATATATATATATATATATATATATATATATATATATATATATATATATATATATATATATATATATATATATATATACATACATACATATGCTGAAAATCCCCACAATTAGAGGGCAGTTCAGGTTACAAAACAAACATCAAAAACCACTGAAATCCTGTCAGTTTGATTTGGGTAAACTAACCATAGCTCTCCCATCATGCATTGCTTATGTCATACTTGGACAAGGTAAACAACATCATCGATTACATCACTGATTACTTCACTAATGACCACATCCAGAAGTACAAGTACTCTACCTTTTGTCATGCTCAGAGAGGGTTAGTAGCAGGACTTTACCCCTTTGGTAACAATCTGTGATCAACCAACCCACACTGCACACAGCCATTGGATGTGCATAGCAGGGGTTGGGTGCAGAGCCTGGCCTTTGATCAGACCATATGGCTAGGCCTCCACAGGTGGACACTCACTGCTGCTTATGGCCTTCTGCGGTGCGCAACAGGGTCTTGCTATGTGGTGTGATGTAGCCAGGCTCTGAGACAAACTCACCACAGATGGCTAACCCTACTTCTCACCATCGTTTGCAAGCACAGCAAGGGTTGGCTGCAGAGCTTGGCCCCTGGCCAGCCCTTGCACCCAACAGTCCTTGGTGGCCAATCCCCCCTGTGTGCAACCTTCCTTTGACTTCGCACGCAGGTTGGGTGCAGAGTCTGGCTAAACCCCACTGTGCACGGCTGAAGGGTGTGTGCAGCAGAGGTTGTCTACCCACAGCGGGTTGGACAGCTGCACTGTTGGCTGCAAATAGGAGGTCAGGTGCAAAGAACAGCTGGATGTGGCATATGATAAAAAAAATTGAAATTCACTAAAGAGTCAAAGGTTAAAGTGACATTGTATTGAGTGTTGGTTAAAATACCTTAATGTGCATTTAAAAAAGATCTCAGACACTTAAAAAGCAATTATAGTTATAAAACAAAACCTAAACCTAAAAAACATTAATATTCACCAGTTATGGCTCGGTAACCTGACCATAACTGATGCCTTTGGGATGCACTGCTTACGAGTTACGACCTCACATTTGACTTCTCCCATGATAATGATACCAACAAAGAGTAAACCCCCCACTACAAGCCTACCACAATCACATGTCCTGCATCTACACATCTTACTGCCCAAAAAGCATTCAATCTAATCAATCTTGGACGATGAACTCTGGGAGGTCAGGGTCCCAACCGGTGGAACATTCTGATCTCAGGTCTGAGGCTGATGGTCACCAAAGGAAGGGTCTAAAAATTGAAGAGTTCCACCTTACCTTCTGCCGAACCTCCTGTATATGGGACCTGTAATGAAGAATTTCACATGGTTCCCCCACTGCTGATTGGACTCTCGATGTTCTACACGTAGACTCTGCAGCTACTAGAGCAAAACGCAACCAAACTCCTCTATAAACTAATAGACAAAAAGTGAAGCTTTGCTTAGAACTACAAGCTCAGCAAGGGGTTAATACTTAGAAGGGGGCAGCTCTGCTCGGGTTGTATTTATTCAGTAATAGGGCAACCCTCAAGTTGAGGCTGCTGCCATATGTTAGAGGGTGACATAGGTACATGTTGTGTAGTCTTTGTGGTGATTTAAGGCACAGTTAGCGATGCTCCAGTGGCTGATAAGGAGGCATGCTACAAGTGTCTTTACAACCTTATCAAGAACTGATTGCAACTAGTTATGATGCAAGTGTACTTGACGACCCTTCTCTAAACAAATCAGTGAGCCTGCCATCATTGAGTAATCAGGGAGGTAGATTTTAACTCTTGACCCCTCATGATCCTCCCTACTTTCAATCCTGCTCCCCACACAATTCTCCTAGTCAAGCAGGACCAGGGCCCTCTCTCCTAGCCTTTTATAGTGACCACAGTTCATGATCCCTAATGTAGCCTCAGTGTCCTCCAGCCCCTTCCCTCAGTTCCAGTGGGCCCGATTCAGAAAAAGTAACGTGAGACAAAATCCTAACTTTACGACTTTCTATATTCACAAAGGGAATTTAGGAAGTAGTAAAGTTAGGATTTTGTCTCAGTTAAACTTAAGTTTTGGTCTTAAGTTTAACTGAAGACCAAAACTTAATTTTAACTATGACAGAATTCTAACTTTACTACTCCTAAATGCCCTTTGTGAATACCCAAAGTCGTAGAATTAGGATTTTGTCTCAGATTACTTTTGTGAATCGAGCCCTCAGATCCCAATCCCTCATGTCAGTCTCCTCTGGCCCCTTCCTTCCTCATGGCATTTAGTTTCCAACCAAGTAGCAACCTTTGTTAGTGCCGTCCACCTCTGGCTCTTTCCCTCGTCATGTAAAGATCTTCTCTGCCTTCTCCCTCTTGGAGATCCCAGCACCTTCTGGGTGTCACCATGGTCCCAATTCTATGGCAAGTCAGCAGTTAAGAGACTGATACTCTTGTGAGTGTGTATGTATGTAAGGCTACTCATGTGTGTACACATGAACATACACGTGTGTTTATCTGTATATGTGGGTATGTGTGTGTGTCTGCATGCATTGAGCTTGTGTGATTGATCGTCTGAAAGTAACACAATATTGTGTAAAGGTAACGTGAGTTCTGACTTGACCATTCTTGTGTTCCCACACACACTGCTAAGACGTTAGACCTTTTCCTCCATTATTTTGTCCCAGGCTCAGGTTAGTTGATTTGCATCAGCATTTGATGACCCTCAGATATCTTTCCTTTCAGCTGTTCCGGAACCCCAGAAGTCCCTGGTCACGGCTCTCCTGAACCAGATGCTGCACTCTGTCAGCCCCAACACCGCACCAGACCCCAGTGTACTTATAGCCTCCAACTTAGCCGGGAGCCAAGATGTCAACACTGAGAACCTTCTGGTGGAGCAACTCAAACAGGATGCAATCAACAGAGTCTCAATGGGTGAGGAATACACCCACACACCACATCCACAACTCAAACAAAAGGATATACCTTAGTCGCAATCGGCACTCGTTGCACGCTCAATGTATCTCGTAGAGTGTCCGAAGGTCTGGATGGAAACCTGTCTGTTGACTGGTTGGGATGTCCCAGAGATCTCAGGTCCTGCTGTGATGCCTCACATTAGGTTGGATTATGGTTTGTAGGACTGGAATTGCAGCATCACTATATTGGTAGCTGGAACATCCCCCACTTGTTAACGAACAACAAACTCTCTGCAATTCTCCACTGTGGTGTTCTCTGTTTCAGTGATCCTGTACTCTTCATGAGAATTTGGTAACTCATTTTGCCACATGTGCATTTATTCAAACTTTGGAAGAGTGTTTCATTTCTATATCTGATTTCAATCTTGTCTCAGTGCTTGTTCCTTGATTAATTAGCTGCATACATCACTGAACCTATCATTATCATTGGCTTCTTAATACCGTTTATGTTTCTGCCCAAGTGGGTATTTTGAGTCCTGCAGTGATGGTGATTTTATTTACTGTTGTGTTAATTGTTTTGTTCACTGCTTCGTTTCTATTTTGTGGAGGGTGTTTTCCTTCATAGTTTTGCTGTCTGTTTTATAGTGTGTGTATGCATGTTTGTGCCTTCACTCTATCTTTAGGTGCTTTGTTATTTTCTTTCAATGTTTATTGGGCATTTGTACAAATATTTGGGTCTCAGTGTTGCATTGAGGCTTCTTACTTCAATGTTTCTTTGGGTGTTTTTCAGAGTTAAGATTTCTCTTATATAATTGTGTGTGTATGTGTTTCAATATTTGTTATTTGAAACCTGCACCTGTGTGTTTTTTGCATTAGTGTTTCTTTGGTGAGTTTATAGTTTGCTGTGTAGTAACATGTCTGTTTATTTTCCCTTAGAATGTTGTGTTGTGTTGAATTTGTATTTGTGTATAGTGCGTTTGTGTTTTTTGTTGGATAGGGGTTTACCAGTGCATTTAGCTTGCGTGCTGGGTGTTTCATTGCGTGCTTTATAGTATTTGACACAGTCTATTAACTGGGTATTTATTGATTTGATGTTTGATTGCAGTTTATTTGGTTGTATGGTTCTATATTTACTTCAATTTGGTTCTGTTCACTTTTTCTTCAGTTTTTTGTGAGTGTTCCAGTTTTTGTTGTTTGGTTGTGTGCTTTGTGTGTGCGCATGTGGGTGACTGTGGGTGTGTGTGTGTGCATGCATGTGTGCGAGAGAGAGATCATTGACTATTTATCAGGATGTTTGAGTTGATGTTTCATTGAGTGGGGACTTTGTCACTCTTTCAATGGATGTTTCTGAATTTATATTTTTTTACAGTGAAATAGATTAGTTAATCAAATGATTTGCGGTTAATGCTTCCATCGGTTTTTCCTCTGACTGTGTTTGTCATAGACAAATCATGATTTATTTGAGTTTCATGAAGAACTACTTTGTTGATTGAACATGAGTTACTCAGTCACATGCTCCCTCATTGACTTATTGTTCTTACAAGGTTAATAGCCTGAGTGGTTGGTAGTTTTATTCTCCTTTACATTTATTTATTGATTGTTTAGTAGGTGTTGTTTTGGTGCACATTTGTTTGTTAACTGTTTGTGGGTTTTCTGAGTTGGTATTTCCATGATGTTTGTAACTTGGCTCGTTTGACACTTTACCACAGGCTCAGTTGTTCATGGAGGGCTTTTCTGGATGATTGCTTTAAATGCGCATTTGCTCAATGTTGTCGTAGTGTTTTTCAGTGCTTATCTATGCTCCAGACTGGTTCCTATGGGAGTGCTTGTAGAGTTGTGAGGTGGTCTAGTGGTTTGAGGGTGGAGCATCGGGAGAGGGGGAAGAGGAGGACGGCCAGCGGGAAGAGGCGGGGCGTGCCTGAGGGACGGCAGTGAGAGTAGGGACACGCTAGTGACCGGTTGCTAATAAAGTGTGTTGAACGAACCCACAGTGTCTGTCGTCATTAGTCACAGCGAAGACACGACAGCTGGCGACGAGGGTGGGATCGAGCTGAATGCTCTCCCAAACCCTGAAACGCAACCGAGACCGCCGGAGGGCAAGACGCGGGAGAAGACGGCGGGAACACCGCCGCACGCAGAGCGCACCCCGAGCGCGAAGAGAGCCCGGCAGTGTGAGGAGCGGAAGCGCGGAACGCACCCTGAGTCTGAAGAGGGTTTGGCGCTCGAAGGAAAGGAGAGAGGTCGACGACGCTGGCCCACGCGTCTCGATGTGAGTGCCAGACGTGAGAACCACCACCTACCCTGCTAGGAAGCCTCTCCCCGAGTGAAACGGAAGACGTGCGGAGGCCAGACGAGCGGTGCACGGACCGGGGGTGAGTGAAGCCTCACAGTGATAGCAGCACGTGTGAAGCCCTGTGCACGATACCGGCCCGGCGGCCATCTTGAAGTCAGGCGAATTGCAAAGACGTCCCATTTAAGTGTACCCGGCGGCCATTTTGAAGTCAGGCGCCGTGAGGAACAAACAAGCACGAGCAAAGCGAAGCCACACACGAGTGCAAAGGGACAGATAAATTCAAAAAAGAAGAAAGAAAATAACAACAAGACAATTAACAAACAAGCCAAGGCAAAGGCAAGTGGACAACAAGACAAATAACAAACAAGCCAAGGCAAAGGCAAGTGGACAGATAAGACATAGCGTCGCGTGAAACACAATGTCGACCCAGGGATCCCCAGTCCGCCAAGAAGCGAAGCCACTTGTCATGGGGTTATCGCATCTGCGCCCTCCAGAACCCCTAGCGCTCGTGGTCGGAAGCAGCATGGGCCCTCGCTGGGAAGAATGGATCGAAGATTTCGAGGACTACATCAAAGGTTCCAAGGTACTGGGGGATGAGGATCAACTGATCGCACTTCGAAATCTCGTGGGGAAGGATATCAGCAAGATGATAAAAGAAATCCCTGCCACAGATGCGGGAACATATGCCAAGGTGCGAGAGGCCCTGGATAAGAAGTTCTTGCACAAGAAGAATGTGGACTATGAACGGTATGTGTTTCAGCGAGCGCGCCAAGAGAAAGATGAGGTAATGGGCTCATATATAACGCGACTACGGCGATTGGCGCGCCACTGCAACTTTGAAGCATTCTCGACAGATGATGCAATACGGCTGCGCGTGATTGACGGCTGTCAGTCGGAGTCCCTTCGTAGGAAACTATTGAAGAAAAGCCACACCTTAGATGAAATTGAGGAACTCACGAGATTACACCACCAAACGGCGGAACAGGCCAAGACCATGGAGGCAGGGCGTACGGAGCGCAAGGAGCTAATCTGTCAAGTGCACACCGAACGTCCTCGCCGGGGGTCGAGAGAACGAGCACGACACGCACGACCGCCGTCGAGACATCGCCGCCCCGGACATCGGCGGCCAGACTCGGGGAGGAGGAGCAGACGCCAGGATCACGGGAAGAAGGCGCCAGTGCGAAGGTGCTATAGATGTGGATATGACTTCCCACACAGCGGAGCATGCCCCGCCATAGGGCAGCAGTGCCACAAGTGTGGCCGGAGTAATCATTTTGAGACCATGTGCGGGGAGTACCGCCGTGAGAAAGACAAAAATGCAACCAGGATGCTAAGAGGCGAAACGCGCCGACACCATGCGCGAGCAGTACATGACCGTCAGAAGTCGTCGTCCAGATCCTCCCAGTCCAGCAGGGAGTCACGATCATCAAGGTGGTCGAGAAGATCACCGTCTAGAGACTCTGGTTCACCGTCAAGCGAACAAGAGTATTCAGTGGAATATGTAAACATGATTGCTGATCCAGACCAGCTGAAGAAATACCCTCGCCTGGACATCAGTGTGGGCACACATCACACAAAGTTTGTAATGGACAGTGGGGCATCACTCAATTACATCCCGGTGACAGAGTATAGGAAAATGAATCCTCGGCCCCGACTAAGCCCTGCACACGTCCGTGTCTATACCTGGATGTCCAGGAAGCCGCTCCCATGTCTTGGGAAATTTTCGACGACGCTGAGGCACCAAACAACATCTGTCCCAGCTGTGATACACGTCATTGAGGGGCCAGAGGCGGACTGTCTCCTCAGCCTGCCGACGGCTGAACGGTTGAGACTGGTGGAAATCCTTTACCGTGTCAGCAGCGACAACGATACCATCCACAAATTCCCAAAGTTATTCTCCGGGCTCGGCAAAATGAACAGAGGCCAAATTCGCCTCCACATAAATGAACAGATCCGCCCAGTTGCCCAACACCCTCGGAAGGTACCCTTCCACCTCCAGCAGGCTGTGGAAGACGAGCTGCAGGACCTGCTAAAGGCTGACATCATCGAGCGGACAGAAGGCGCCACGCCGTGGGTGTCTCCGGTAGTGGTCGTACCAAAGAAAGGAACGCCAGGGAAGGTCCGACTATGTGTGGACATGCGGGTGCCCAACACCGCCATCGAGAGGGAGCGCCATCCAGGGCCCCACTTAAGTGACATGATAGCTGCACTAAACGGGGCGCGGGTATTTTCTAAGTTAGACCTTAACAAGGGTTACCACCAATTGGAACTCCACGAAAGCTCACGATATATCACGACATTCGCAACGCACCTGGGGCTGTTCAGATATAAGAGACTGAACTTTGGCATTTCATCAGCCGCAGAGATATTTCAAGAGGCTATCAGACAAACAATCCATCACATCCCTAATACGCTGAATTACAGTGATGACATCCTAGTCTACGGGGCGAACATCCAGGATCACGATACAGCCTTAGACAGGGTCTGCCATGCCCTCCTCGAAGCCAACCTCACGCTCAACAGAGAGAAATGTGAGTTCCACCAGTCGAAGCTAAAATTCTTTGGACACATCTTCTCTGGAGCCGGAATGAAGCCAGACCCCGACAAAGTGAGCACTCTGAACAACACCAAGAGTCCACAAGACGTCAGCGATGTACGGTCTTTCTTGGGCATGGCGAGTTACTGCTCGAGATACATTAAGGACTATGCCACACTCAGCCACCCCCTTCGAATGCTGACAAAACAGGGACAGGCGTTTGAGTGGACGTCGGAGTGCGAGCGAGCGTTTCAAGAAATTAAACTGGCTGTGGGCACGGTGGAGAGCCTGGCATACTTCAGCCCAGACCGCAAGACTGAAATCACCGTGGACGCGAGCCCCGTCGGCCTAGGTGCCATCCTGGCTCAATACGATAAAGACACTGACCAACGTCACATAGTGGCCCACGCCAGCCGCAGTCTCTCCGACACAGAGAAGGCCTACTCTCAACCTGAAAAGGAAAGCCTCGCGGTAGTGTGGGCGTGCGAACACTTCCACGTGTTTATCTATGGTAAACATTTCACAATGGTGACGGACCACCAAGCACTCATCACCATCTATGGAAACCCGCGGTCCAAAATGCCTCCCCGCATCGAACGCTGGGGACTACGTCTGCAAGAATACACTTTCACCATTGTGCACAAACCGGGGAAGGCAGCCAACCCAGCTGACTATATGTCGCGACACCCCGAAGTTTCCCAGCGCCCCACACCATCCGTTGCTGACGAATACATCCACTTTGTAGTGGATCAGGCGCGGCCACCAGCCGTTCCCCTAGACGTCATCCAAGATGTCACCTCGCAGGATGCCATGCTGCAAAGGGTGATTCGCCGAGTTCAAACACACCGATGGCGGCATGAAGACACGGAGGATGAAAGCGGCGACCCAACAATGCATCAGGAGTTGCAGGCATTCCGGAACGTGCGCGAGGAACTATCCGTCACAGCAGACGGCCTGTTGCTAAGGGATCACCGAATCGTCATCCCCCAACAATTGCGGCAAGGAGTCGTCAACTTGGCTCACAAAAGCCATCGAGGAGTGGTAGCAACCAAAAGGGCTCTTCGTGAGCGTGTCTGGTTCCCCTTCCTGGACAAAATGGTAGAACAAACTCTGAAGGACTGTCCGCAGTGTCAAGTGGTAAGGCACGGAGATCCGCCGGCCCCACTCCAGATGACGCCCCTACCGCCAGGAGTGTGGCACGAGTTGGCGATGGACTTTTATGGCCCCATGCAGTCGGGCAAATATGTGCTAGTGATAATCGATGAATATTCGAGATTCCCTATCGCCCGATTTGTGACATCCACTAACGCAGCTGCCACACTTACTATCTTGGATGAAGTCTTTGCAGCCTGGGGGGTACCCAAAGAGGTGAAAACAGACAATGGTCCTCCTTTCAATGGCCGGGAGTTCAGTGATTTCATGAAACTAATGAATGTCCGACACCGGCGGATAACACCACTATGGCCACAGGCCAACGGCACAGCTGAGAGGTTCATGGCCACCCTCAAGAAGACATTCCAACAGGCGGCTCTTGACAAAAGAGACCCACAGGTGGCACTCAACGATGTGCTCCGAGCGTACCGGACGACGCCGCACGCCACCACTGGCAAATGTCCAGCAACGCTCATGCTAGGGCGCCCGGTTCGGACGCGGATACCCACTTGGGAGGGAGCTCTACGACCGGTATCCCCAAGTCGCGTCCATCAGGAAGTGGAAGCTACTGACAGAGCTCGCAAAGAAAGCATGAAGACATATGCGGATGGTAGAAGACGAGCCCGCTCTTTTTCGTTCCACGAAGGAGATTGCGTGGTAGTCAAGCAGGAGCAATGCAAGAAAACGGACAGCAAGTTTAGAGCGGAACCCCTGACAGTCACCCGACAGAAGGGCACCATGCTGACAGCGGAGTCAGACAACAGGCGTGTCACTCGAAATGTGTCTCACTTTCAAAAGTGTAGTCCAGCTCTGCAGGAGGCACTCGAGTCGCGGATAACGCCACCAAGAGTTCAACAGATTGAAACGCAAGGTGAGAATGGCACCCACTCGGACAAGGAACTCGGAGACAATGCCACCGTAGTGCCTGAAGGACGGTCTCTCAGACCCCGACAGACAATTCGCCAGCCTAAGCGGCTAATTGAAGAAATGTAACCCGTCAGTGATTCATTTGTTTTGCTAACAAAGGGGGAGATGTAGAGTTGTGAGGTGGTCTAGTGGTTTGAGGGTGGAGCATCGGGAGAGGGGGAAGAGGAGGACGGCCAGCGGGAAGAGGCGGGGCGTGCCTGAGGGACGGCAGTGAGAGTAGGGACACGCTAGTGACCGGTTGCTAATAAAGTGTGTTGAACGAACCCACAGTGTCTGTCGTCATTAGTCACAGCGAAGACACGACAGTGCTGGAGTGTGACATTGCCATTTATATGGTTTACCTGCATTATCTTATAATGAACTGCATTTATTCTCTTCCCGCAGACCTCCCCTTCACATCAGGACAGGTCGCCCTTTATGTCCTTGCACTGAAGTCCTCCTGTGAAGATCCCACCAGAGTCTCCTCTCAGGGGCAGTCTGTCAACTTGGTGCAGGTCTTGGAGGGTAAAGTCAAACAGGAGCTGACAAATATTGGTGAGTGGGGAAGTGTGGTAAAATTGACATGCAAATGAATATTTAGTAATCTAGTTTCTTCCAAGACTCAGAAGTAGAGGATTCAGGGGAGATTCCTGGCTGAGAGCAACAATCAATTACTGGGTATAAGGCCTAATTAAAGTCCATCTTTGAGTCTAACACTGTTTCTATTCCACATCACAATTATGTTTTTGTATTCTTTATTTGGGTCTGTTCTGCTCCTGACAATAGATAGCCCACATCAAAGAGTGAGTCCACCATGGAATGAAAAGAGTGAGACTTTGCGGGAGGGGGCTATGAATGAGGATGGTGAAGGAGGTCTTCCAGCAGCACATGAGAGACAAGAATTACCTGGAAGTCAATGATAAACAGGAGGATGAGCAGTCTTTTGCGGTGCTATAGGAAGTTGTCTTCTAATCTACTTGGCTGCTTGCTGCAGTCAATGAGATTGGAAACATACAAAGTGAGGCAGGATGTGACCTAACACCCCTGGAAGGACCTCATTTGTGAGTCGCATCCCATTGTTAGAGGTAGTGTTTGTTGTGTGTGGCTTCACATGTCCCGCAGATGCTCTTTTCTTTGACTCTGGTCACCAGTTGTAGTGGTTCAGTGTTGGCTTGATTTGATAACCCGGCCGTGTGTTGGAGATATGCCAGGCTGGCGCAGAGAGGTCTCAGGCAGTTCAGGTTGGACATTGGGTTTTCTCCTGCTGATAGGTAGGTGTAGACTGTCATTTCCTGCAACATTTAGATGGTATTTGTGGACCTTGATCAGCTTATTAGATTAGGTCTTAAAACACCAGCTGGCATGAAATAGAAATCCCAGTTACAAGTGGAACTGACTGGTACAATACCTAATCACCTTGTCATGCCAAGCTGGCTTCCAGAACGAAAAGTACAATCTTAGCACAGTAGAGGAACATCAACCCTCACAATGACAGATAGGGATGGAGTCTGATGGGGAAGGGATATCTGTGCCCTGTGATGTCACGTCCTGTGCAGATGACAACAAGCTCAGCCTCATCTGTAAAATTTTGGAATCCAAGGTCCCACTGCTAAATGACCTCTGCTCGTGTAGACGTTACCACTGATGTATGTGAATTAATGGAAAAACAGAGATAGCTTTAAGGAAACATCCCAAATTACACACTTGGGTAAGGGTTAGGGCTAGTGAGGGATTTTTTGGTTTAGGGATGGGAGATGTTTAGGGGCAATGAGTATTTTTTTTAGTGTTTTTAGGATTCAGGGAAGGGTGGAGTTTAGGGGTAATGAGAATTTTTAGGGACAGATTTGAGTGGCGTTTAGGGTAGTTAGGAGTTTTTAGGGTTCACAAATGATTGGAGTTTAGGGGTGATGGGGGTTTTAGGGTTCAGAGATGGGAGTCATGTATGGGTGTTAAGTTTTTTTTATGTTTTACAGATTAGTCAAGTTTAGGGCTGGTGAGTGTTTATGAGGATAAGTGATGGGTAGAGTTTTAGGAAGATGAAGGGTTTTTAGTTTTTGGGATTGGGTGGAATATAGTGTTCTTTGGGATTTTAAAAGGTCAGGGTTAGGTGGAGTTTTTATGTAGAAACGGTTTTGAGGGTGAGGAGATGGTGAAGTTTAGGGCTGGTGAGGGGCTTTAGGGGTCATGAATCGGTGGATTTCAGGGGTAGTGAGGGTTTTTAGGGTATAAGGATGAGTGGAGGTTAGGGGTGGTGAAGGATTTTAAGGGATCACAAATGGGTGGGGTTTATGCATAAGGACGGGCTTTTAGGATTCAGGAATGGATTGAGTTTGGCGGTAGTGAGGGTTTGAGGTTAAGAGATGTGTAGGGAATAGGAGTAGAAAGGGCTTTGAGGGTTCAGGGATGGGTAAAGTTTTGAGGTAAAAGATGGGTTGAGTTTAGGTATGGTGACGGGTTTTTAGGGTCTAGGGATGTGTGGAGTTTAGGGTTACAAAGTTCTGTTAGGATTCAGGGATCAGTGGCGTTTAGGGGTCAGGGAGGGTGGAGTTTATGGGTGGAGAGGCATTAGGGGGCAGACATCAATGGTGTTTAGGGATAGTGAGGATTCTGCAAAAGAAAGTTTTGACAAGTTTAACATAAAGGATTGTAATAAATGTTTCATTTTGCCAGTTTGGGCCAAATTCCACCAAACGGCGTGTGGCAAAAACTTTTCCTGCAAGGCTCTAGTAATGCGAGTACAAGCCAAATTTGGCGAGTGCCATTTTCTAATGTGGGTGGTCTCGGGCGGTCACGGTGAGAGGACTGCCTCTCAACTAAATTTGGTGCAGCTCATGTAGATTTTCTACTCGAGTGGGTACAAAACCAACTCGAATGGGCTTGTGCTTTTGCGTGCCGCATGGTGCCGTTCACGATGATTTTTCAGTGCTGCTCGCACTAGTGGCAGTAAATTGCATTGCAAGCAGCACAACATCAGAACTCCACGGAATCTTGCAGAGTTTTTATTTAACTCTGCGGAGTTCCCCCCACCCCTAAGAAAAATGTTTCTGAAAGTAAGACCTGCAACCATTTCAGTCACACCTTCAAAAGAAGCATGCAGGAGCCAATTTTGAAAAAATAGACATTCAATTAATTGGTTTATAAATAGCATTCATCTTGAAAATTCCATTAAGCCATTTATGTGAAATGGTTTCTCGTCCATTCGATTGTTTTTCTATGAAAACACATACAACCGGTACAGAGCTGAGGGAGCAGTACGGGACATGTGAAGGATGGAGGTAGGAACGGTCCAGCGCTCCCTTGCTGTAAATAGGCAGCTGAGGAGGATTCCATGCAGGCATTTGTAAAGTGCAAGGTGGCCAACCATTGGGAACAGTGTGTCCCTTCTATTCTGGGCATTGCCCTGCTTGAGTCACATGTTCCAGTAACTCAATCAGAATGCTGAACATATGTGAGTACCATGAGGTACCTTTAGTTTATATTATGTTCTGCAATGTAATAATCAAGCTCATCTGAATATATTTGCAGTATTTAATCTAAACACTAACTGGTTCATTTCATATTAGCTTATTATTAATTTTAAAGACTTTTTTGAAGGTTGACAACTACGTGTTTCGTTTATTGTTGTCATTTGAAGTAAATTAATCTCGTAGAATATAAATAATTGAAAAGTCATGAGGCCACTTTCGGTTAATTGTTTTTCCTAAGAGTTTCTATCTACAATGAGATTATTTTATAAAATTCAAGGACAGAGAGTGAAGGGTACAGGGGTATATTCATGCCAGCTGGCACTGGAACAGGCCATACAGAATCATATCGCTGGTCCCAATTCAAAGACACTGGAATAGGAGGCACTCGGCCTTCACTCGCTTACGCATCAGTGCATCTGGCCTCGCGAGACGCGACTAGCAGGCCTCGATACTTCGCTGTACTTTGAGCTCTATTGTTCAAACAGGTATGCGGGCGTGCACCATCTCTGAAACTGAACATAGGGTTTATTTTCTGCTGTACTAGAATTAGACTAGTGATTACAAGTAGAAGAATGAGAGTAGGAATGCCATAGGTTACTAACAGTAATCATGTTGGAGCAGTATTTATTATTTAGGTTTTTGTTTAACGTTGCTGCTACCATTTTATTTGTCTTCATTGTGGTTACAATTCATATTGAATGCACTAGACTTAGATATTGATTTATATATAAATAAATCTTTAAAATGTATCCTGCGAGTTCTAGTATTCTTGAGTGCGTTATTCCTTAATGAAAGAAGGTTTGGGGGTTCCATTAATCACCCCTGTAATGTCTCATGTGATTGATCGTTACCTGAAACACATCTCGCTCAAACAGGGTTCAGTAGGGTGTGGGATGGTTGCAGTAGAACTGGTTATCTTATTCGGATTGGCGCATTACCTACGTCCTATGTGTCTCTAGAAAATCTAGAAAACAGGCTGGCTTTGGACTAACTTTTGGTTGCTTATATGAGAGGCTGCTGACAAGTTCAACAGGATGAGGATACTCTGGTGACCATTTCTGTCAGAGGGCACCTGCACACATCAACATGGGTAGAATCTGTGCTAAACTTTTGTATACACCCTGGGTAGTAGTTGCCCTGCAGATGGCATGCCTGACCCAAGCTTGGAGCTGGTATTCTACTTCGCTTCGCATTATATTAGATTCTTCTGTCTTGGATGTAGAAACGTATTCATGGTTGTGTAAATCTGGGACTTGTGTATTTTTTGTTTCCTCGCCAGCTCTGTTTGGTTTGCTGCTCAGAGATGCCCTGTATGTAAACTATCGGGCTGCAGGTTCTTAGGGCCATGTGTAAATCCAGGTTGGTAATGCTTTCTTTCACCTTCCTCTTTTGGTTCCACAGACAAGTATCACACTCCGCTCACCACCTATTACCAGGTGGCACTGGATGCCTTGGCGCTGTGTGTGCAAGGCAATGCGGCAGCAGGCCCGGCAGGAGTGGCCCTCGCCAAGGCTGTCAAAGACTCCCAGCTGGGATTCCTATTCTCTGTCGGTGAGTCTATGGATGGGACAAAAAAGAGGCAACGTATTGACACCCTTGTCTGTGTGATCAAAGACCTGGGTTTGGAGGTTGACAGAGCAAGGCTCAGTGGTGTAAGAAGTGTTCTGCACAGCACGTGCAGGAGCCCTTCCACCAAACCCAGGGGCATATTTACAAGGGGATTGCGCCACAGGAACACCAAAGTTTGTGTTGCGCAATCACCCTGCTCCAGATTTACAAAGTGGCGTTAACACTGCTTTGCAAATATGGTCCCCTTTCACGCTGTTTTCTGTGTGAAAGGAGCATGCAATGGGTGTTTCAGTGGGCATTCGACTGCGACACCCATTGCGTTTTGACACGGCCCCAGATTTACAAGGTCATGCAGTAGCAGATGTTAGAATGGCGCAATGAGGAGAAATAGTTTTATTTCTCCTTGTTTTTTGCTCTGTCTATGTGTGCTGCTTTCTGCAGCAAACAGAGACAGAGAAAAGCACCATTATTTTTTTTTTTTTTTTTTTTTTTTAAAAACCTTTATTCTTTAAAATCAGTGACACAGCTATTCAGCCGACAACCCGGAGGTACGGCAGCTTTAAAAACACAACACATGCGAGTGTCAACATTCCACTGACAGGAGAATCGAAGGTTCTGTTTTAAATAAACACAAACCCAAACCTAAACACAAGCAAGGCGATAAGTACTGTAAGCACCAGAAGGGGTTCCCATCAGGGGGAGCGAGCCCCATTTCGTCCAACAGACACAGGTCTATAGTAAGGGAAGGGAGGGGAAGTCAGAGACTCAAGAAGACATACACATAGAAAAGCACCATTATTGATTGTTTATGGCCAAGGGTGTCTGTTGACGCAAGGAAGGTATTTTTAGATCCAGCGCTGTTGTAAATACAGCGCATCTCTATGGTTTGGAAATGGCGGAGGGCAGCGCTGAAAAGTTGGATGCGGCTCCGAGCTCTGCCATTTCCTTATAAACATACCCCCTAGTCCTTTTCTCCTTTACCAGCAAATTCTGTATAGTTTGAAAACTACTGAGAATTAATTAATTCCTTATATAGTTCCTTGCTTATTGCATGCAAAACCCTAGAAAGGGTAAGGATTCAAAATGTTGGAGCAACACATTGAACATATGAGCCAGTGGAGACTGGTGAAAATTGCATTTGAGGAGTGTGAGGACCAGCCTGAAACTGGACCAAGCTAGTGAAACAAACACGCACAACTGTTACATTTCCTCGCAGAAATGTTTGAAAAATAGAGGGCAAATTAATACATTAGGAACCACATGTTCTCATTGAAATATGCTAACGAGCAGTATGATTAAAAAACTGCAGGAATATTGAGGAAATAGCCCAAGAATTCATTTGAGACCCCCAGAAGTAATAATTTGCCTGTGGATCGTGGAAAACTGTTTCCTCACATCTGTGAGTTATGAAACGGCCACAGAAGCACTTTGTTTGTTTTTAATTTTAGATAATCGGCCGTCCTTTGCTGGCCTTCAAACCTTGGTTTGTGAGCGGTGATGTGAGTGAACATTTTGCTGAGTATTTTGCGGCTGAATTCTACTTTCTGGGCTCAAGTAAAACCAAATACAATGGGCAGGGGTGGCACAGGATTCCACGTTTGCATGTGGGAGAAACATACATGCCAGCAGACCCGAATCAGGCAGGAGACTCACAGTTTTTTAAAGCCAAAACTGGATTTATGTTGCTGTCTACCTCCTGAAATTGCCTCTATTTCAATAGAAGTCAACGGGGAAACTACATTCCACCGAATATTTTTTCAAAACCTCCCAGTTTCCTGTTCTGAAATGTTGGCATGTATGGAACCATCTCAACCAAACTGGAGTTTTCCAAGATGTTAATCATCCCAGGCTCTGCTGCAAGTGCAGGTCAGATGCTGACTAGAGCACCCCAAACTATACTGAAAGATGTTACTTTACTGAGATCAAACACATTGCATTGTATCTCAACCCTAGTTAGCAGATTTTCACGCTATTGCAAGACTGGAACCCCGTGCCGCTCTCCTGAAGCACCCCAACTCTTAGAAAGCTGGGCTGATCCAGTTTTGGGGCCCCCATGTAAGCCAGTGTGCCTTTTTTGAGGTATGTGACAGGTGAGAAGTGTGAGGGCAAGTTAGATTAAGAAATGAGTCCCGCCCTACCATCCTTTTACTGGGGGTGTAGGAGGCTTGGTCAGGTCACTTGTCATGGATTTGTTAGATTTCAGGGGTTGGCAGGAGATCGAGGGGGGATGTTGAGGAAGAATTGAAGGGGTTATATGTCATTCCGTCTTTAGTGGCTGGAATGGTGCAGGTGTGTGGGGAGGTGTATGGAATCGTATTAGTTGTCGCTGATGAGCGGGCGCTATCAGGATGGTGAGCTGGTAAGTTTTACGTAGGTCTTTGCTCTCAAAGTTGCTCTTGCAATAGGTCCGGCTAATCCTTTCAAGGGAGGGAAAGGGACGTGGGGTGGGAACGGAGTTGTTATGTTGTTACGGCAGTTTCAACCAATTGGTCAATGATTATTGGCCGGGACGGCCAGAGTTATTGCATCGTGCTCATGAGTGGAGACGATGGGTTGAGGAAGATATTTGAGCGATGAATATTTGGGGTTAGGAGGGCGCGCGCTGGTTGATCGATTCATTTTAAATGTATAGTGAGGCATGTCAGTTACCTGTAAGGCAGCTGCTGTGCCCGAAGGGCATGGAAGGGATGATGTGGTCAGCCGTGCTTCCGTTAAGAAGAGGAGGTCCGGGAAGGGGCGTCATCCAGCAGGCTCGAGATCTCTGTGGCGGCTTGCTGAGTGAGCTAGTGTTGAAGAGCTTGCATGCTATTGGGGGGTAGGGTGTGTTTGTTGGTAGGTGTGGAGTGTGTGGGGTGGGTCTAGTGGATATGCTCATGGTTGGTGTTGTGGGTGCAGTGCTGCAGGTGAAGCAGCAGAGGGAGCAGCTTAAGGCTCCTTCCGTGTTGCGTGGTACTGTGTGCCACCAAAAGATGGTGGGACGTCTGGGGTTCAAGGCACGAAGGACAGCAGCTGGACAGTAGTTGGTCGGGGGAACAGTGTTTCTGGCGCTGGGCACAGTCCAAGCACAAACAGGCGCAGACGGGCTTGCCTTTGGCGTGCTTTTGTCCACCATGAAGTAGGTCATGAGGGGAAGGAGCACAGGGGGCAGTGACTGGGGCTGAGGAGCAGCGCGGCAGCGGTGAAGGAGAGAGGTGCAAAGGAGAAGGTTGGGAGTAGGCGGAAGAGGGAGGAGGAACAAAGAGGATGGGAAGGGGGTGCAGAAATGCTGGAGAGATGGCAAAAGTCAGAAAAGGAGTGCCAGAAATGTTACAAAGAAGGAAAAGAGCAAGAGAAAAAGCACAGAAAAGTCACAGAGAGATTGAAAAAAGAGTGGGGGAAAAGGCACAAAGCACCAAAAAGAGCGAGAGCAATGGCACAGAGAATTACAAATCGAGAGAGAAAAGAGCAAGAGAAATGTCACAGAAAAATCAAAACAAGGAGAGGAAAGAGTGAGAGAAATGTCACAAAGAGGCAAAAAGAACGAGAGAAAAGGCACAGAAAAGTCACAGAGAGATTGAAAAAAGAGTGAGAGAATAGCACAAATGCAAAAAGAACGAGAGAATAGTGACAGAAATGGCACCGAAAAGTCACAGAGCTAGCACAGAGGCAAACAAGAGCAAGATAAACCGTATAGAAAAGCCAAAGAGAGAGAGAAATGAGTGAGAGAAATGGCACGAAGAAGCAAAAAGAGGAAGAGAAACAGCACAGAAATACCATAAAAAAGTCAAAAGAGTGATGGAAATGGCACAGAAAGGTCACACAGAGTCAGAAAAGAGTGAAAGAAATGTCACAAACAGGCTCAAAGAGAAAGAGAAATGGCACAGAAAAGTCACAGTAAGAGTGAGAGGAAAAGCACAAAGAAAGAAGAGAGTGGAGAAGACACAAACAGTGAGCAAAAAAGGCATAAAAAGTCACAGTAAGAGTGAAAGAAAGGCAAAAGAGTGTGAGAAATGGTACAAAAGTAAAAGAGAGAGAGAGAGAGAGAGAGCGAGAGAGCGAGAGCGAGAGAGAAAGAGACTAGGGTGAGAGAGAGAGGTGAGGCTGGTGCCTCAAAGGTTACCAAACTGGGTTCCAAGACTGGGATCCCATCTCCCCCACTGGAGCCCTATGTTTCAATAGGTGTAACTTAACTGAGCTCCTTGGTTCACATTTATAGCACATCCCTGATAATGGCATTGGATATCTTAGCTCCTGCAATGGCACAGGTCTGGAGAGATGCATACATGCGGTTGGATAGCAAGTCATTCATATACAGGTGAGTAAAACAGCCGTAGCCCTTGCCCAAGTCAATGTACCTCAGATCTATGCTGTAGCTCACTATGATTCACAGAGAACCCTCACCTGTCTTTGACCTCACAAAACCAGGATGAGACCTGGCACACCTGTTGTGTGGTATGCTCTGGCCACATAGCCACATCACCTGTTTGTGACCTCACTCAACCAGACTGATATCTTGAACGCTTCACAATTGTCCTATGGGTTGGCATGTTGTCACTGTGGCACCACGCCTGTCTTTGACATCACTATTCCAGGATGCTATGTGACACACCGCACACTCGTCATCAAGCATACATATGCACCTCACCTATCTTCAGCCTCACCAACCTGACTGATATCTGACACACCTCACACCTGTCGTGTGGCATACTGTAAGCCAAACATGTACCTCACTAAACTGGACTGATATCTAATACACCTCACAAGTGTCCAATGGACTGGTATAGTGTCCACAGGCACTTACCTGTCCATGACCTCAATAAACCAAGCTGATAGCTGACATACCTCACCCCTGTAATGTGCATGCTATGGGTCACAGAGGCACCTCACCTCTCTTTGACCTCACTAACTCAGACTGATAGCAAACAATCTTCGCCCCTTGTCATGTGGCACGCTGTGGTCCAAATAGGTTACGCACCTGTCTTTGACCTCACTCAACAAGCCTGACACCTTGAAGACCTCCCAAGTGTCCCATGGATTGGCATGGTGCCACAGAGGCACCACACATGTCTTTGGCCTCACTTATCCAGGATGATATTTGACACACCACTGGCCATATGGGCACATCACCTATCTTTGACCTCACTCAACCAGGCTGATATCTGGCTCATAAATGTGACGTGCCACATGGCATGCTGTGGGTCAAATAGATACCTCACCTGTCTGTGACCTCACTCAACCAGGCTGATATCTAGCTCATAAATGTGACGTGCCACATGGCATGCTGTGGGTCAAATAGATACCTCACCTGTCTGTGACCTCACTCAACCAGGCTGATATCTGGCTCATAACTGTGACGTGCCACATGGCATGCTGTGGGTCAAATAGATACCTCACCTGTCTGTGACCTCACTCAACCAGGAGGATATCAGACACAGCTCACACATGTGATGTAGAAGCTGTAGCTCACATGGGTGCCTCATCTGTCTTTAACCCAACTAAACTACCTCAATCTCTTACACACCTCGCTCCTGTCATGTAGCACACTGTGGGACACACACACCTCACCTGTCTTTCACCTCACTACACCAGGCTGTTGTCTTCTACAGATTGGCACGATGCCACAGGGACAACGCAACGTGTCTGTCTTTTTGATCTCACTAGTCCAGGCTTGCATATAAAAAGCGTCTTATCCTTTTCTTACCATGGTGGATCTCTCCCTCACCATCCTTCGCTGCACGTGTCCGATGAGGGATCTGCAGACACCGGGGCTGTGGCGGTGTTGGCTCTCACCTGCTTGTCTGGCATGAAAGCGACGGAAGACACTGGCAAATCAGACTTCATCCTGGAGGATACAATTGGGGTCCTACTGAAGAAGACCATCCTGGAACAGCAGCAGAGTGATGGCGCCATAGGGAACATTTACAGCACTGGCTTAGCGGCACAGGTGGGGCAGACCTGACTCACTTTCAATGTATTCTTTTCTATTCCCTTCAGGTTCTCTTTCTTCTTTACCTTTTCCTTCTCTTTATCTCTTTCTTTCTCTTCTCCATGCATCAGTGTCTCTAGTTGATGTCCCTTGTCTAATTGTGGGCTGTCCTGTTCTCTGTGTTTATTTTTTGTGGATTTCAGTTGTGTTTTCTCAGTTTTTCCAAACCTTTTCAAATCAATGCTTATTAGAGCTTATTCAGCTGCCTAACCCCCAAAATAGACAAACACTGAGGCCTGATACACAAAGAGTCTCCACACTCTCGTGGAGGTTCCCAACATGCGTGTAGAGATCCCACCACGACTGCGGAGCCTACCACCTCGAGAGCAGAGGCTCTTTGTGAATCAGGGCCTGTGTTTTTCCAGTGTTTACAAAACACATTGTTATTTGGAAGTGATGGTTACAAATCACATATTTAATTTAAAGGAGAAGTAACGCATCGTATGTGGTGTCCTCACATGGGCAGTATGTCCAACAGACTTTTGTTAGACTGTTTTCCTCATAGAATGTCTGTGTATTGCACTGTCACTAACCCTCACATCCCATTACGCTCTCTCACATCGCATTACCTCTCACACTCACTCTATCAGGAATTGGTCTGTTTTACAGGACTATTTACAAATTAAAAAAGTAAGAGTGGTAATTTCAAAAGTTTTGATAAAGAAATTCCTTCACACAGTCGGGGGTCATTCGCCTACTCCTTACTGATATTATGATCCAATAAGGGTGGTCAAAAGTGCTAACAGCACAGTACCTTGCAAAATCAATACAATTTTGAATTACACCAGATCAATGTGAAGCCCTGCGTTCTAAGGCGCCTGAAATTTGATGCTTTAAGACTGCTCGTCGATGCTTTTCTGCTCTCTTTGACCAACTAACTTAAGGTGCTACTGCTGTTTTGTGGACATTCATAGCTGTAGAGTTTCCCCATGGCAATTGACTCAGCTCAAGTCAGACCTGACCTTTTAACACACGTCACATTGTATTCTGAGACTTGAAATGTTGCTGTTTACGTTGTGACTATGGGCTTAACCACTTATGCAATAAAATGCAGTTATGTAAAAAGACATGATTAGTGAAGGTATCACACGCAACAACGGGATACCTTGTAGCTATGATTTTTGTTAGTATGTGGAAACTCCTGTATCATGTTTTCACCAGTGTCTCATGTACAGGGTGACAGCACAGATATCGGTCACTACACCTTGCATTGAATGTGTGAAGCCTGGCATGTTTGGCAGTTGACCTGCTATAAATATACTAACTTGTTACACAAGAGTAATGGTGTATCAAAGGGTTTTACCCATCTGTGTCTGTGCGTAATTGTGATAGTAAATATTGCCCATGATTCTTATGAGGCAGCAGCTCAGCAGTTGCTCTCTTAGCAGAGTATTCACAGGTCCAGAAGTTACTGAAGTGGTGAAGTCTGCGGTCCAGGATTTTTACCCAGGTGTGCCGTTGAAGTGGGGGAGAAGATTATAGAGGTTTCCCTTTGAAGTTGGCAGGCATCCTGCCTTCCCTGTCCTGACACCAGGCTAACTACAGGAGGTATGCAGCCCTTTGTGTGGAAGCAGGAACAGACTATTCATGTGTCAGTGGGGCTGCACCTAGCTCCTCTCTACCATCCTGCCGGTGATGGCCCATTCAGGCACACATAACCTCCCTATTGTGTGTGGTTATCCAGGGGAATATACAAGTACACCCAGTCATGTGACTCAGGACACAGCTACAGGCATTAAAGGGCTAAGGCAGGAAAATGCTAACTTTCTTTTTTTGGCATTTTCCAAAATTATAATTTAAAAATCGACTTCACCATAAGTTAAGATTATTCTTTACCATTTCAAAGACAACAATCGTGAACTGGGTACCTGCTCCCTTTTGTAAATTACAGCTTATTAAATGTAATAAGGTAACCCCAAAGTTAGTCCATGGAAGAGATAGGCCTTGCAGTTGAGAGAGATGAATTTAAGATTTTTTTATTACCAGGGCATGTAAAACTCAAAGGTACATTTCCTACCTTTTCAATACACTGCACCTTGCCCTCTGGGCTGTCCAGGGCCTACTCCAGGGGTTACTTACATGTAGAAAAAGGGAAGGTTTGGCCTGGTAAAAGGTTTGTTTAGCCAGATCAAAATAACAGTTAAACACTGCATACACAGGCTGCATTGTCAGGCCTGAGGCATGTTTAAAGGGCTACTTAGGTGGGTGACACAATCAGTGATGCAAGCCCACTAGTAACATTTAATTTACAGGCCCTGGACACAGGTAGTGCCACTTTAATAGAGTCTTGCAAGTAAATTAAATATGCCAATTGGGTATACATAAATTCTGCCATGTTTTTAGCAGTGAGCACATGCACTTCAGCACTGGTTATCAGTGATAAAGTGCACAGAGTCCTATGATCAGCACAAATTAGATGAGAAAACAAAGATGGGGGAGGAAGGCAAACACATTAGATGAGGACCCCCCTAAGGCTGACAGGTCTAAAACCTACCATAGTGACATCACTACTTCCTACAACCACACCTGGATGTATCATTCTCTTCCTCTACCATAGTGACTTCACTACTTCACTACTTCCTACATCCACACCTGGATCCACAATTCTGCTCATCTACTATGGTGACTTCACTGCTTCCTACAACCACACCTGGATCCATCATTCTCCTCACCTACCATAGTGACTTCACTGCTTCCTACAACCACACCTGGATCCGTCATTCTCCTCACCTACCATAGTGATGTCACTGCTTCCTACAACCACACCTGGATCCATCATTCTCCTCATTTACCATAGTGACTTCACTGCTTCCTACAACCACACCTGGATCCATCATTCTCCTCACCTACCATAGTAACGTCACTTCTTCCTACAACCACACCTGGATCCATCATTCTCCTCATCTACCATAGTGACTTCACTTCTTCCTACAACCACACCTGGATCCATCATTCTCCTCATCTACCATAGTGACTTCACTGCTTCCCACAACCCCACCCGGATCCATCATTCTCCTCATCTACCTCGGTGAATTCACTGCTTCCTACAACCACACCTGGATCCGTCATTCTCCTCATGTACATAGTGACTTCACTGCTTCCTACAACCATACCTGGATTAATCATTCTCCTCATCTACCATAGTGACTTCACTGCTTCCCACAACCCCACCCGGATCCATCATTCTCCTCATCTACCTCGGTGAATTCACTGCTTCCTACAACCACACCTGGATCCGTCATTCTCCTCATGTACATAGTGACTTCACTGCTTCCCACAACCCCACCCGGATCCATCATTCTCCTCATCTACCTCGGTGAATTCACTGCTTCCTACAACCACACCTGGATCCGTCATTCTCCTCATGTACATAGTGACTTCACTGCTTCCTACAACCACACCTGGATCCATCATTCTCCTCATCTACCATAGTGACTTCACTGCTTCCCACAACCCCACCCGGATCCATCATTCTCCTCATCTACCTCGGTGAATTCACTGCTTCCTACAACCACACCCAGATCCGTCATTCTCCTCATGTACATAGTGACTTCACTGCTTCCTACAACCATACCTGGATCCATCATTCTCTTCATCTACGAATTTTGCTAATCGAGCACAATGGTTTGTTGAGATGCGGTGCACCTATAGAAACTGTGTACAAATATGCTGATTTAGCTTATTTTATTTTCTTGATTCACCACTGAACAGTTGTGGAACTTGTGTACGATACTGATATAGCTTATTCTCTTATCTTATTTGCTGCTTCTGTTTCGCCGCTGCTCTATTCTCTGATGTTCTAGGGCCTTGTATGTGCTATATAGCATTCCAGTAAATAAATAAATCAGGCACTATTGCTTAGAAGGGATATTGAGGTAGTTGTGAGTGGATTCATGGCGTGATGAATGACAGGCTGGACATTTTATTGGAAGGTACGAACGAGAAGAAACGCATTTAACTTTAAGAGGCTAATCTGGGTCCCTTCTTCCTGGGATCTCTTAGTTACTACTTGTAGGAGAGTAGGATCTGCACTTATGTTGCCCCCACTTTTTTTCTGATGTTTACACTGGTTTCTGGCTATAGTCAGGCTGGGACCCTGCTAATCAGGACCCCAGCCTCTCTGTTCTCTCTAAACAACTTGGATTGCATATTAGATGCACTAGTGATTGGATACTGTGGTACCTTATGAGCCCCTAGTATATGGTACCTTAGGTACCTAGGGCATAAGTACTTCACAGGCCTACCAGGGGCTGAAGCATGTATTATGCCATCCCTGGGAAGCAGACTAAATCTGACACCACAGGCCTGCTACTGCAGCCTGGGTGAGGTAGTGTTAGCACTCCTCACTGAGGTATAGGTTCCCTATATCACACCTTACACACACATATAAACCTATCAGTCACCCCTAAGGCAGGCCCTATCAATCTTGAGGGCAGGGTGCTTGGTTTACATGTGAGAGGGTGCCTCTGCCTGAGCAGGGCCCCTCTGCAGCCCTCAGAGTCTTTTCTCTGTGGCTGTTTGTGGATGCGTTTAAACCATATACTCTTAAGTGCATTATAACCTACCGGTAAATGCTAACTTTGGGATGGCTGCATCAAAACATGTCGTGTTTGGTGTCAAACACCTTGGAATCATACCCCCACACCAGTAACTGGTGTGGGAGTATGATCCCACCCTTCTAGAGGGGAAGACATGTACCCACTGTGGAAACACGGTAGAATCCTAAAGAGCCCTGGCATCATAAAATGGATGCCACCAGCACAGACACTGGGTTGCCCTCCTGCTGCTGACTGAAACTCGCAGTGGAGGAGGCCCAACAATAGGCATCCTGTCACAGGGAGGTGTCACCACCTTCCAGACAGGATTTAGTGTATTGGGGCTGGGTGGGTGCACTCCTAGAGTGCTTTGAAGTCCTGCACTGGGGGAGCAGTAGGCTCCTCTGTGCATATGCCAGCTTAAACCAGTTCAGGGGCTACCTGCCCCTGCTCTGGCGCAAAACTGGACAAAGGGAAGTGGGTGTAGCCACCCTCTCTCCTGACCCTCCCATAGGAGGGGTCATAGAGCTAGTCCCTCCCTTTCCTTTAGTATAATATAGGGAAACCTTGCCATTGCAAATTAGATATCCCTGGACGACGCTCTACAAGAAGAATCCTGGACCTTCGACGTTCCACTACATTTGGAAGACTGAAGAATCTCCCTTGGAGTCAAGGAGTGACTCCCCTGCTTGGCAGGCACCAAAAACTTGAATCAATGGTCGCAAACTTTTCCACTCCCGCTGGAGTCCGAAGTCCCTGCAGCCCCGGAAATGGATTTCCTGACTTCACAAAGGCCATTGTGAGTTCCAAGCAAAGCTGAGGTGAGTGGACCCCACGAGTGATGAGGATCAGCAATACCCAGGTACCGTGCACTATTGTCAACTGCAATGCTTTCACGACATTCTACGAACTTGTGCATTGGACCACGTGTGATCCAAGCCTCCAGCAGGATTTCCTCGGAAGATCAGAGGCCTACCCCGTCCCGAGTGACCGTGGGCTCCTGTAAAGCGAATCCCCACGAGGCGTCTTCGCGATCCCTTGCCCGTTGACTTGTGGGTCCCCCGAAGACTTTTCTATCAAACCAAACAGCTCCCCTGGTTGCTCCAGGCCTGTCCTGACTTACCCTCGCTGGGTGAGTCCCTCAGACTTTGCTGGTCTGCACCGCTGACTTCCTTCACTTTCCATGAGACTTGCTGTTGCCAAGGCTTGTTGGCTCCATTCCGGTTGCTGACACCTCAGTAAGCTGCAGACGTTGAGGGATACTCTGAATCCAGCTGCTGGTTATCATCGATGCCTCCTGGACCTCGTGGCTGAAGAGTCAAAACACCCATGATCACCTGAAATCACCCGACGACTATGGGCATCCATCTTCCTGGGCCCGGGTCACTGGCAAGTGACTTTGAACACTGTCTCCTCTGAATTCAGGTCTTCTTTCTTCTGAATCCAGCCTTGGATTCCACCGGACACTTCTCCTGTCTTCACAAGCAGCAAATCTTCTTCGGCTTCCATTGAAAACGACGCCGCGACCCGACACCAAAAGACACCTATACACCCGGCTTCCCTGGGTGAGGTAACTCGTGCACTCCAGTGCTCCTGTGTGTGTTGGCCCTCAAATGACTTACCTTGTAAGTGGCTTGCTTGTAGACTCTCCCGAAGTACCCTAAAACTTTAAAAATCCAACCGCGACTTGCTCCATTGAAATCAATAGGGAACCCGCGGCTGTGTTCTCACACTGCACGCGTCTCCCGTGGGTCCTTTACTTACCTGCCTTGGGTGGATTAGTGAGGCCCTAGCAATTCTACAGGCCCTAGGCCTTGTCCCCTTGCAAGTCGACATTCCTAAACCTCCTTTTTAGTATATGAACTGGTACGCCCCTAGGGCCCCAGCCATATTTGTGCTTAACTTATTGTGAAACGTTGATGTTTGCATATGTTCCTGACTTCTAATCTCATAAAGAGATTAGTAGAGTGTGTCTAGCAATAAATACATATATATTTTATATAGATACCTGTGTGGTGTCCTTTCATTTGGTAATTCAAGTGATTATAAGGTAAAGCAAGCTGCTTTACATTCCTCTAAGACTTAGCCTGAAGGCTGCTCTCCACAGCTACCACTAGGATAGCTTTCTTTAAAAGGTTGTCTTTAAACCTATCTACCATAAGAGTCGAATTGGACTGGTGCAAGGTGGCCACTATAACTAGTGACCAGCATATGCCAGGCCAACTTCTCACACTACTCTTTGAAGAACACATATTACCCTTACGTCCCTCTTCGCTTGTATTTATTATACATGAGGCCTCCCTGCCTCCCCCGGACACCAATCCCACAGAACTTCACATATTAAAAGCCTCTCTACCGCCTGTTTTTGTTTTTTGTCTCCCAAGGTATGCTGGTGCTGTTGACGGTGGTGGAGCCGTCTTGACCAACCTAATTGGCAGTATTTAGTGGCTGCAGAGTTCCTCATGGATATTGGCACTTTTTAAAGAGGAATGGGGCCAGCTGAGTCATATGCAGGCAGCGGGATGTAGGCAGCGGCTTAGCAGTAGATGCACCGACAGAGTTGGACCAATATTCTGCAGCTGGGGCAGTATTTTCTGGGTTGGAGGACAAAGTAGGATATGACTGGTGTGCAATTGCTGCAGTGAGCGGTGAGGTGGCCGGAGTTGTCCTGTACACACTGGGAGCGTTTGTAAGGTCCTGTTCAGAGTGGGACAGTCTTTATAAAGTTTTTTCATGGCTTCTGCTAGGCCAGTTAGATAGGTTGAGGTTTGGTTGCCTGGCAATGGAGGAAGTAATTCAGGTGCTAATCCTCTGTCTCCTTTTTAGGCACAGGTAGTTTCTCCCTTCAGTCTGTGTCCAGATGTCAGGGAACAAAGCAACTAAGAGGATGTGAGTAATTTATTAATCTTTCTAAAATGAGGAGGGTCCTATTCCGGCACCTCATCCCACACGTGGGAATGGGAGCTCGGCTGCTGCATTACTGCCTCTCCGGTCGCAATCGGAGGTGCAAGATATGATTGAGACAGCACTTTCTAATGCCCTAGCCAAATCTAAGTGCAATCAAAGTTCCAATTCTTGCAGAAGATTAGAGGACGTGGTCTCCTTTGGCCCTGATTTAGATAAAAGTCCTCCACTTCATCAGGCTTAGGAGAGAGGGGATATGGGAAATCCTGCCTCATCTTTGAGATAACCTGGGATTACCTCCCTTTTGGTGGATGAAGGAGAGGATCTCCTATTTCCTCAATATGTGAAACCATGTGCTATGTGTTTGCCCCTTCACAGAACCATTAAGGACGTGGTAATGGGAGAGTGGAGGGACTTGGCCGGAATTATGGTTCCTTGGATTCTACACAAATTAGACATGCTGGAGGGTGGTGAGGTCCAACCTCATGATATTAAGGTGGATGCAATGTTGGCCATATTGATTGGTAGAAATTCAATTAATCCAAAGAATTGTTCCCCTTCTGACCCCTCTGATAAAAAGGTTGATTAAGGTATAAAGAATGCTTTTACAGCAGAATACCTGGTGCTAAAAGTGAGCATGTATGCAGCCTACACTGTCCAGTCGGTAATTAAAAACTTTGATAAACTGCCATTCAGAAAGGGGTCAAATGTTCAGAGCTGCTTGCTGGTATGGCGGAGCAACCATAGTTGCTCCCTGAGATCTCTTCTGATGTAATCAAAATGACAGGTGTGTCGGCTAGGGCACTGATTGCGGCCTGAAGGCACTTGCGGATGAAAGAATAGAAGGCGAAGACGGAAGAAAAATCTTCCCTTCTAAAAATACCTTTTCAAGGCAAGATGCTGTTTGGAAAACAGTTGAATTCCATGGCTTCAAAGACATTCAAATACCACAAGCATGCACTCTCGTATGAAGAAAAATCCGGTTATGGGACCAGAGGACAACTGCTTCTCCTCAAAAGGAGTACTTATCATTTACATTCCATTGAAAGTAATACCGGCAAAGGTTTTTTCTCCTAAAAAGGATATGGGCTGGAAGGTTACACATAAAAGAAATTCTGACAACTAAGGTTCATCAAAACTAATGCCAGTGGGTGCAAGACCTCATCACTCTTTGGGAAACTGGCAAAAGGATGTGTCACATGCTTGGGCTTTGAACATAGTCAACAAGGGATATGCGATAGACTTTGTGCAATGACCTCCCCTTACAGTGATAAAGATAACACAGCTACCAAAAGTGAGTCCCAAATGCCTGATCCTTCTGGAGGGTGTTGTAAACTCTTTACTCAAGAAGAGGGCAATATCCAAGGTACCACATTCAGAGAGGGAGATGGGGCTGTATTCCATCCTCTTTCTGGTTCAGAAGGTATCCGGGGCATTCCGACCCGTCCTGGATCTAAGATGGGTCAATTCCTGGATACAATGATTCAATTTTTGTATGTTAACATTACAGTCTGTAATCCCTTTGATAAAAACAGGAGATTGGTTGTCATTGAAAGATTTGGAGGATGCCTATTTGCATGTTCTCATCAAAAAAATCAATGTAAAATTACCTGTGGTTGGAGTGGAAGGCACAAATTATCAAAGCTGTGTCCTTCCCTTTAGGCTCAAATCCCCTCCGAGGGTGTTCGCTAAGTCTTAGCGCCTCTGGTCACCATTCTTCATTCAGAGGGAACTTTTGTTCATCCTTATCTCGTTAACTGGTTGATGCAGGTTCCATCAAATGCTTTTTGGTGTCACATACGAGCAGTGTTCTGGAGGTGCTCCAAAAACATGGGTTTCTCATAAATTGGGGAAAACTTAAAGCCAACTCAAGGTTCGGTCTTTATATGAGCGCGTTTCCAAAGACGAGAGGGAAGAGTGCGGTTGTCATCCTGTTGGATTCTCAAAATTCAGTCACATTGTGGATTTGTGGAATTAACAGGCTTTAAGAGACAATCAATCAATCAATCAGGGGTTTATAAAGCGCAACTACTCACCCGCGAAGGTCTCAAGAATGGCTTTGTGACTGAGAATCAAGGGAGATCTTGCTTCAATAATTTTTCTTGCTCCCTGAGCAAGATTCCAACCACACAAGCTAGTGTCTTGAATTCTGGAGAACTGGGATCCGAGTTCTGACGACCTGGTGATCAGGATTTCTCTGCCTCGACAAATCAAAGACAAGCTGTCATCGTGGATCGACTCTCACAGTCTGGAGATTGTGATTTTCCTGGATCCTCCAGTTCAGGCAATAGTCACGATGGAAGCCAGTCTGACCGGATGGGGTTTATGGTTGGAGTATCAACAAGTTCATGGTTTATAGTCTCTAATGGAAGCCCAGAAATGGCCAAATCGGAGGGAATTGAAAACATTGAACCGACCTCTTCTGTTTTTCATATCTAGATAAAGGGAAAAGCAGTATTGACTCGGACAGACAGCATCACTGCCAAAGCTTATAGAAACAGGCAAGGTGGGACTAGATCCGGGGTGCTCAACAGGATTGCTCACAGAAATTTCGCCTGGGCGCAGGACTCCCTGATAGCTTCAACTGAGATTCATATACAGACGATCTTGAATCTGACAGCAGATGTTCTCAGCAGGAAGACTCCATCCTCTCTGGGATTTTGTCTTCACCTTCAAGCACATGATCTGCTGACCCAGCATTGGGGTGTCCCGGTGTTAGATCTATTTGCATCAGTGACCATTACCAAGGTGCATTAGTTCTGTTCGAGAGACAGGGATGGTTGAGCTTGAGCCATAGATGTTCTTTCACGCCAATGGCCAGGGGGTCTGTTGTAAGCTTTCTCTCAGTCTCCCCTTTCACAGATCATTTTATTGAGAGTGAGGAGGAAGCAGGCTCAGGTGGTGTTGGTTGCTCCTCACTGGCCATGGGCCAATTGGTTTCCTCTTTTGATTACCATGAAGGTGTTACCAGAATGGAACTTTCCAATATTTCCATCCCTTCTTGAGTTGCCAGTCCTCTGATAACAAACCCTCAGGAAACACCACCTGACAGCTTGAATGTGAAAAGGAAAGAGCTAAGGGGACAGGGTGTCCCACAGAATCTAGTAGTTACTATAGAAGCCTGTAGGACATTGTCAGCTTTGACATCATATAATAGGCACAGAAAGTTTTTTTCACGCTGGTGTGAGAGAAGAAATCCTAGCTCTGTTAGTTTGATGCTGATTGTGAAATTTATACTGGAACGGTCAAGGTTGAGATTGTCTGTAGCTACTATGCGGGTACAATGGGCAGCTATCTGAGCATTCAGAGCTCCTTGGAGGAATTTAGAAGATGAAGAAGGTCTGTGGTATGTCTTCAACTGTTCTGAAATTACAAGAAACTTCAATGGCTGAAATCTGCAGGGCAGCTACACGGTCTGACTCTTCTACCTACACTAAGCGTTATAGACTTTTATAAGGCTCTTGTATAAATGATGTCTTTGTTTACACATTTCATTCCTCTATGAGGAAATAGGAGATTGGTTATGTTCTGTTCAGTGAAGCCTGGTGTTATGTTTCTTTACTATGATCAGTTGTCTATCTGGTTGGCTTGATAACTTTCATTTGTAATAAACTCAAAAAAGTGAGAAACGTAAGGGTTATGCTTCTATTACTTACTAGTAATGGCATTCCTCGCTTTAATTCCTCATCTCTCCTGCCCTCCCACTGTAGAACAGTTGACTAGTGGGTTGGTTGTGAGCTTGATTTAAGTACAGGAGGTATGGTGGGGGAAGGACTTTTATTAGGGGAAGTTCCATGGAATTGGTGTCTAGGGAAGGCAGGGAGGCAACATTTGTAAGGAAGTAAAGTGAGGGAGTAGGACTCGGAGTGATGCCAGTTAATGAGAATTAACTCATTTTCTGTATTATATATATATATTTTAGGTTGACTGCAGCTCTCCAGTGTGGATGATGTTCAGGCAATGTCTTTGCTGCATATTGGTGGTAGTAGGTGATAGAGTTGTTTATTGACCATCATATTTGTGAATTGCATTGTTATGTTTTGTTAATATCGAAAGAGATCCATGGAATTGTTGAACAGCACTAGTGTGAGAATAGAGCCTTGGGGAGCTTTGTGTTTGACTAGGAGCAGGAGTGTCTTCGAGGAGTCTATTTGCACACATTGCTGCCTGTGGTAAAGGAATAATGTGGGCCTGCTGATAACTGTGCCGGTGCTGCCCTGTGTGTGGATAGCTTGGTAGCCCGCACTTGGTGATCAACTGTGTCAAAGGCCACTGATAGATTGAGGACCAGTCATTAAGGATAGGCATTCTCTGTAATTTGGAAGACATCGGAAGTCTTTGTCAGTGGCCTACAGGAGAGCAGCAACTGGAGAAGTGGCTTGGTCCGTATGGTGGTACCCCTGGCATTATGGAGTGCACTTTCTGGCAGTAAAGGGTCAGTCAATGGTATTGTTGCCCGGAGACATCTAGGGGACTGGCATTAGTCTATAGGCCAATTTCAAGAAGCATCCTACTTGGGACCTTTTTGTTAGGAAGAAGTTCAACAATGTTAGGATTATTCTTGTGGAAGGAGATGGTGCATTTGAGTAGGTCCAGAAGTATATTGTAGTTAATATCAAAGTGTGTCCTATTTCTAATTATTTTTTTTTTTTTTACAGAGTTTTATATAGCGTGAACTTGACCCAAATTGGGTATCAGAGCGCTTTACATAGCATCAGTTACGTTACATGAGGACACACATTCATTTTTGGTAGGCACAGGGAGATTAAGTGATTTGCCCAGAATCACAGGAGGTTCAGCGTCATTGCTGAGACTCAAACCCAGTTCCCCAGGTTTGAGGTCGACCGCCCTAGCCGTTAGGCCAACTCCTCTCCTCAATTTCTTTTGCTATGTCAGCTTATGCATGCTTCTCTCTGTTTCTTTTTCCTGTTAGCTTCTTTCCTGTTTCCCCATTCTCGGTCTGTCTCCCAGCGATCTTTTCATGCATTCTGAGACTCCTCTCTTAGTCCCCTTTCATTCTTCCAGAGTAAATTTACCATTCTTTCCATCCTTCAGGCCCTCATTGCTGCCTGGCAGTACTATCCTCCGGATCTCTGGAGCTGCACCAAGACATTGGCCAAGGTTCTGAGCGAGATTCCACAGGGGACATTTGCCATCCCAATAGCTGCATCGCAGGTCCTCCCGTTTCTGAAGGGCAAGACTTATCTGGACGTGGGCAAGACCTGTGCCCCTGAGAATGGTAAGAAGATCCTCTGAGGTGCTTTGGCCCAGAGGGGTCCCCATCCTCTGACCATGTACCCAAAGTCATACTGCTCCATGCTAAGCACGGTCTGTCTCTTGATTTCTCCCTACAGTTCCTACCATCACGGTGGATTACACCATCATCAACGACCTCCTGGGAGACAGTTTCAAGTTCTCTATCCAGGTCATGGTGCCCGAAGGGTCAGTGCTACTGCGCGTGATGAAGACAGCCCAAGAGATTAATGCAGAAGAGTTCAGGTAAGGGTGATGGATTAACAGTAGAGGGCACAGGAGTCATTTTAGGGTGCCTTTGGCTCAGGATGAGGTTCTTAGAGGCCTGCACTCATTCTCACCACAAACCTCCCATTAAAACAGGTTGCGCTTCCATATAGCTCAATAGGTGCTAGGGGCCATAGGTTTCAATACTGAGCATCTCTGAAATTATAATGTCTGAGGCTATTATGTTGACGGCCATAGCCATGTTTTGGGAACACTGTTATTTAACATGGAGTAACCATGGGATCATGGCTTTAAAATAGAAACACTACCACTTAAAGGCAGGAGGGCATAATTGCATTGCCATAAAACCACTGGGTACCCCATTTCAATTTATAAATGACTCCTTTGGTTCCTGGAGCATTTCTGCCTCAGAGTCAAATAGCTCTTTTATGAAAAAGGAAGATTGAATGTAAATGACCTCTTAGCGCTGAAACATGTCAATCACTTGGGTGAAATATGCCTGTCAGAGCTTCAGAGGAGAAAAGGTATTTCAGGATCTAGACTAGTAAGTGCAGCAGATGAAAAGTATGGTCGAACTAAAATGGTTCCAGAGTTTAGCGATAAGAAGTACAAAGGGTTTAAAATGGAGAACCATAGCACAGGCGTGAAGGGAAGGGTTTAAAATGGAGAACCGTAGCACAGGTGTGAAGGAAAGGATTTAAAATGGAGAACCATAGCACAGGTGTGAAGGGGAGGGTTTAAAATGGAGAACCGTAACACAGGTGTGAAGGAAAGGGTTTAAAATGGAGATCCGTAGCACAGGTGTGAAGGGAAGGGTATAATATGGAGAACCGTAGCACAGGTGTGAAGGGAAGGGTTTAAAATGGAGAACCGTAGCACAGGTGTGAAGGGAAGGGTTTAAAATGGAGATCCGTAGCACAGGTGTGAAGGGAAGGGTTTGAAATGGAGAACCGTAGCACATGTGTGAAGGGAAGGGTTTAAAATGGAGAACCGTAGCACGGGTGTGAAGGAAAGGGTTTAAAATGGAGAACCGTACACAGGTGTGAAGGGAAGGGTTTAATATGGAGAACCGTAGCACAGGTGTGAAGGGAAGGGTTTAAAATGGAGAACCGTAGCACAGGTGTGAAGGGAAGGGTTTAATATGGAGAACCGTAGCACAGGTGTGAAGGGAAGGGTTTAAAATGGAGAACCGTAGCACAGGTGTGAAGGGAAGGGTTTAAAATGGAGATCCGTAGCACAGGTGTGAAGGGAAGGGTTTAAAATGGAGAACCGTAGCACAGGTGTGAAGGGAAGGGTGTAAAATGGAGAACCGTAGCACAGGTGTGAAGGGAAGGGTTTGAAATGGAGAACCGTAGCACGGTGTGAAGGGAAGGGTTTAAAATGGAGAACCGTACACAGGTGTGAAGGGAAGGGTTTAATATGGAGAACCGTAGCACAGGTGTGAAGGAAAGGGTTTAAAATGGAGAACCGTACACAGGTGTGAAGGGAAGGGTTTAATATGGAGAACCGTAGCACAGGTGTGAAGGGAAGGGTTTAAAATGGAGAACCGTAGCACAGGTGTGAAGGGAAGGGTTTAAAATGGAGAACCGTAGCACGGGTGTGAAGGGAAGGGTTTAAAATGGAGAACCGTAGCACGGGTGTGAAGGGAAGGGTGTAAAATGGGGAACCGTAGCACAGGTGTGAAGGAAAGGGTTTAAAATGGAGAACCGTAGCACAGGTGTGAAGGGAAGGGTTTGAAATGGAGAACCGTAGCACAGGTGTGAAGGGAAGGGTTTAAAATGGAGAATCGTAGCACGGGTGTGAAGGGAAGGGTGTCAAATGGAGAACTGTAGCACAGGTGTGAAAGGAAGGGTTTAAAATGGAGATCCGTAGCACAGGTGTGAAGGGAAGGGTTTAAAATGGAGATCCGTAGCACAGGTGTGAAGGGAAGGGTTTAAAATGGAGAACCGTAGCACAGGTGTGAAGGAAAGGGTTTAAAATGGAGAACCGTAGCACAGGTGTGAAAGGAAGGGTGTAAAATGGAGAACCGTAGCACAGGTGTGAAGGGAAGGGTTTGGGAAGCAAAGAGAAGAGGATCTTCAGCCCTTTACAGAAACTAAGGCCCACATTAGGAGTTGGATGGACTTTGGTGTTGAGATACCGGGATCAGGATCCAACTTACCAGCCATTGTCTCCACACTAAAGATTCTGGCCATTGAGAGCCTGTTCCATGGAATGCAGAATAACTGCTTGGAACCACATTATTGGATAATTTGCCAGGCAGTTTTCCCTATTTCAGGGAACACCACAGTAACATTTTCCACTTGCTCTGAGAAGGTGGAAATTGTCAGCGGGAGAGCCGGCAGAGTGTGGGGGTCAAATGGTGTATAAGGAGTGCAGAACACACCAGTGCCTCTCTGGTTGAATCATTGTCTGCCCCCCACCTACAGAGGACCACCTAGGGCTGGGAATGCTGCTTTTCTCATCCTCTTCCCCCTGCAGCAACTGTGACTGGCCGGACGGTGTTTCCCAAACCTGGAATTATCAGGTGTGGAGTTTATTGACACGATGATTTCGGGCCGCGAGACCCTGAAAATTGCAAGTTGTGATTTCTCACCCAGAGATTTCACTATGGGTGAAATCCCGGATTTGTAATTAGGGTCTTAGTAAGACCACCAGACTGGGGAGCCATGCCCAGTTAAAAATAACAGCACACAGCAACAGTCCATAGCAGCCTACCAGGAATCTGAAATCAATTATCTTTTAAGGAAATGTCCTGCTTTCCTTGTGGTTGTAGTGCCAGGAACCCTCTCAGGCACTCATGACCCCGAAAAAAGATCAAGGACTAGAGCGTATGTCTACCTACGGGACGTTTGAGGATAACATTCCCTATGTAATAAAAGTAATATCTGTGGCTTAGGTGCACTCTAAAGATAACACTGCATTATGTAGCCCAGTACAACTAAAAGGAGAGGTGAGGGATGGGCAAGAAATCAGAGTGTGGGATAAAGCAGTAGGTACCACATGGATCAAATAAGGGTACTTAGACCCTGGGTGCAGTAAATGTCCAGCAGCCAGGGAGGGATTTTCAAAGAGCAAGAGCCAGGTGCGCAACGCCCATTGGGCTCAAAGGACTTCCGCCCCCCGTGTGTGTCAGCCCGGGGTGAGACAGCTTCCCGGGCTGGCGACCGTCTTATTGCAGCCGCACCAGAGTACTTCACAGGTCTTCAAAAGACCATTTACTTGTTAACAAGGCTTTGTTGTGTTTTCATCCCTTCTGAGAGCCCCTGCATCTCCACTCTACCTATTTCTGGAAGAATTAGCCCCCCCACCCCCCGAAATTTTTTGTAGCCCCCCCCCCCCCCCCCCCGAAATTTGGCTCTAGTTGCTCTGGGAAGAGTACACAAGTCAAGAGATGACCAGTATTGAATCCATTGGCTGTGTAGAAATCTACTTAGGTTAGCTGGCGAGGAATGGCCACAAAGGAATCTTCTTACATCTGCTGGCTCGAATGACCACAAAGGAATCTTCTGAGATCTGATAGCTGGAATGACCATCTTGGAATCTTCTGAGATCTGATGGCTGGAATGACCATGAAGGAATCTTCTGAGATCTGATGGCTGGGATGACTATGAACGAATCTTCTGACATTTCATAGATAGAAGAACCAAAGAAAAACATTCTGAGATCTGCTGCCTGGGATGACCACGAAGGAATATGGGGCCAGATGTTTCAAGCGTTTTTGGTATTTGCAAATGGCATGATTCACAGAATCGGGCAGTTTGTGACCACAAAAAGGCCTTTTATTAATGTTCATGAGGTAGGTCGAAATGCAACCCACAATCTGCAAACCAACCTATTAGCTCATAGGTTGGTTTGCAGATTACCACACTGATTGCAAAAATATTGGTTGCATATTGCAACGAGTATTTTGCGAACTGTACTGCATACATCTGGCCCCTGGTAAGATCTGAAGACTTGAAGGACCATGATGGAATTTTGTGAGATCGGATGGCCATTGTTATTATGGGAAATTCTTCTTCAATTTGATTTCACAGACAAATTTGAAGGAACCATCTGAAATTTCCTCGCATGGGAAAGGATCTAATGTGTCTATCAAACCTGATTTAATATTCCTGGATGATGTTGGCCATATTTTGTATTCATGTTTTTAGAGAGATTTCTCACAACATTTCTACCTGTCGTGGTGTCCTTGGGATAGGCTTACATGAGTCATGCTGACCCTCCCAAAAAACAGGATCAACAGCCTTGTCAGTAATTGCACCTGTGGGAAAATGTAGTAAACAGTGCTCAGCCTTTAAACTACTTTACTTGTTTATGGTAGGAATCCTGTAAGCCCTTTGAATGGCTGATTTTGTACCCATGTGGGACTTCAGAACCTTGACAGGAGTGTGTCTCTTGGCGCCGTCTCCTATTCTCTGTCTCACTCTATTTCTGTCTACGTTCAGCTCTCACTCTTTTACCTCTGTTTGCTCTTTCTTTACCACTTTCTCCAACACTCCTTTTCTCTCTCACTGCACAGTCTCTCCCAACATATCTTCCTTATTCTCTTTTTATCTCTCACTCCTTCTTTCTCTCTTATCTACATTCTTCATGTCACTCTCACTCTCATTATCTGCTCTTGTTTCTCACCATCCCAGATACATAGGTGATTTCTATAAGTGAGACAATCGTTTGACATAATTTTGCTTGTTTTTCAGTTTTAAAACAGAGACGTTGCCACAGGGCGTGTACGTCACCTCCATCAATGGCCTCGCAGAATCCACAAAAGACAAGACTTACTGGCAGTTCTTCAGTGGGACTAAGCCTCTGGCACAAGGTAAGCAGGGCTTCCCAGGTAAGCCTTTTATGATATAGCATATTAATTCCCAACAGCATCAAAAAGGGCTGAGTGACAGCTCGTGGTAAAACAGTCCATGGATCCACCTACCAAGGAACCGGCGATCTCAGAGGTTCCAAGCACGCAATGTATTTGCCTATGAAGGGAATAGTGCCACGCAGTCTCAATACCGTATATAATGCAATATTCACCAACATGTAATGTAATGTAACGCAGTCTTATAAAGCGCACTATCACCCCACGGGCATCCTGGCGCAGAGGTTACATTAGCTCCCCTATATGCACGTATTACCATGAGGATGACTGTTCCGCATTACACCCTTGGGAAGAGCCAGGTTTTAAGCTTCTTCCTAAAGTGTAGGAATTCTTCTATTTGCCTAAGATTGGGCGGGAGTTTGTTCCATAAACGAGCAGCTGCACAGCTAAATGCTTGACCTCCAGACCTAGTGTTTCTAATTCTGGGTGTGCTAACCAGATGGGCTGCAGAGGATCGAAGACTTCTTGTGGGGGCCTACCAGACACATTTTTTCTGCAGTGGCGCCGGCCCTAGTCCATGCAGAGCCTTAAAAACAATACATAGTGACTTGAACTGTATTCTCTGTGGTATTGGAAGCCAGAGGAGCTCTTTGAGGGACACAGAGGCAGAAGATCTATGTGGCAACTTTGGGGCTAGCTTTGTAGCTATCGTCTGAATTCTTTGAAGTTTCATGATCAGAATGTTAGGCGCACCCAGCATCAGAGCATGACAGTGGTCCAGTCGACTCAGAATGACACTTCTCACCACGAGAGCCCTGGCTGTCATAGCTGGCATAGGGAGTATTGTCCACAGTGCTCTAATGAGGGAGAAGCATGTTCCAACCGTTTTGTTTACGTGGTTTTCCAGACTCAGCTTGTCGTCAAAAACTACACCCAGGTTACGCACTGTCTCGGAGGGTATGGGGGGCTTATCCAAAGGGGTGGGCAAAAAATTAGACGGGAGCGGACGAGGAACTTTCTTGGCCGTGAAGTACAGGATTTCTTTTTTTTCCCTGTTGAACCTCAGGGAATTGTCCGTGAGCCATCTGGCAGTTTTTTGCATTCATGAGAACTATTAACCCCTTCGGTGCCACGCCCTTTCCCCCTCCTGTGCCGGGCGTTTCCCACGTGGGTGGGTTTCATGACGAGATAGTCTCGTCATGGGCACAGCGCGACCGTGCTCCATGACGAGACTATCTCGTCATGGTCACAGAAGAGGTTAAGTGGTATTGAGTGATTCCCCTCTAGGGACAGTGCGTGTCATCCGCATAGTTCACCAAATTGATTTTATAAGATTTGATGTTTGGAATCAACAGACTCATATAGATATTAAAAAGGGTCGGGCTAATTGCTGAACCCTGAGGAACACCATGCTGAATGGTCCCAAATTTCGATAGAAAAGGGGGAAGGGCCACTGCTTGCTGCCTATTCCCAAGGTAGGAATGAAACCACTTCTGTGCCATGCCCTCCACCCCAATTTCCATGAGCCGCCTCAAAAGGATCTTATGATTGACCATATCGAACGCGGCAGACATGTCCAGTAGGATCAAAATAGCCGACTGACCTCTGTCTGCATGCATTCTAAGCTCGTCCAGGACTGTTATTAATGCAGTCTCTGTACCATGACCCGAGCAAAAACCAAATTGTATGTTTTCCCGCCTTTGATTAGTTTCCAGAAATTGAGAGAGGGTTTTACTAACCAGGCATTTTACATTTTTCACAGGGTAGGATAGAGGGGAGATTGGTCTACAGTTGTTTGGACACCGGGGGTCGAGTGTAGCTTTTTTCAACAGGGGCGACACAATTGCCTGTTTCCAGCAGGTAGGGACAACCCACTGCTCAAGGATTGGCAGCAGATCTGACGGAGCTGTGGGAAAACCTCCTCACCATGCTCCTTCCATAACCTATGAGGGAGGGGGTCCATAGGGGATCCGGATGCATTGCTCGAAGCGAGTTTATGAAATTCTTCCTCTGTAGGGGTTTCAAAATAATCTAAAGTTACTAACTTGCCCTCACTTGCCCCTACCTCCTCCAGACAGCCTAGCGGCTCTATCGTCACTCTGAATTCCCTCCCACTCTTGTGTTCCTGGTCTACTGCAAGACCGTTGATTATTTTAGTGACTTTCTCCTCAAAGAAAGTCGCTAGACCATTACATAAGTCTTGAGTCACGATGGTTGTTTTTTCAGCAGTCGGGCATAGACAGATCAATTACTATTTTAAAAACGCGTCTAGCTTTGTTGGATGCCTCCAAGATGGTGTTAGCATAGTACTCAGCTTTCGCTTTTGCGATTTCTCTTTTATAATTACCCACTATTACCTTCAGGGCTATTTTATCATCTTCATCATAGCACTTCCTCCATTTTCTTACAGCTTGTTTACTGCCCTTCCTTACATTTTTTAAATTCTCATTGAACCAGGGGGCGGATAACTTACGCTTAGGAAACATTGCCTGGTATTATCAATGGGTTCTACCTCTCATGAATCCCTCTACCAGAAGGCATAAATATCCATGAGAAATGTATCCATGGATTCTCAAACTCTCAAAACAGGGGCTGTGGACTCTATTGCCTGGGAGTCCTACAGTGACGCTACAAGTCTACATCCATTGAACAGCACATGAGAATTCCCCTCATGACCTTGTAAATCGTTGCAACTTTATTCCAGCCAAGGGTTTGCGTAATCCCTCTTTCTGGGTGGGAAGAATAACAGATCGACCCCAGATTTGCTGGGATTGGAGACGAAGGGCTTTCCCCATAGACAAAAAATTCTCCCCGCCAAGGAATAAAACGTCCATTTGCACAGAGGATCCTACTCCTGTTGTGCAAAGTTCTCCACTATGGACATTGACTGTTTGTTCAACTAAACGAGGCTGCTGTCTTGCAAAATAAAGTAGAACTCCATTTGAGGTCAAAGGGGTGTTACTGCCTGAAATTATCTTACTGTGGGTTTTGTAGTTAAATGCACACTAAGAGAGGGGAAGTGACAGAGTTGATGTAGCTTTGAAGATAGCCGAATACAGCAAGAACTTTCCAGCTATTAGAGTTTCATCAGTTTAACTTTTCACATTCAGTTGTAGGCTGGCTGCAAAATAGACATAGTGCAACGCTGACATTGTGTAAAAAAGAAAGTTGGGAAGTGTAGAAGAGAACGACAACGATAAAGGAAGGAAGCAAGCTGAGGCTAGAGAACAGCACACACAATAGCGGGTAAATGAGAGCTGTCAGCTGCCTCCTCCTCCACTGCCTCAACCTCCAGCACATGCTTTTCTTCCGCAACTGTGCAAAGGTAGCCACTGCTTCCCACAGAGTTCATCAGAGATACAGTTCAGGAAGACTAGATGCCATGCCTGGCTGAACCTGTACAGTTCGGCACAGTCGTGTAGCACCAGGGCTGGCTAGAAGAATTGGGTCCAAGTGTGGACACCGGTACTGCCAAGAAGGAAGGTGGTGCGCATGTGGTGGTTGGGTTTGAACTCCGCCTGTCACAAGCTGCGGCATTGATCAGAAAGCCTTCTCACAGGGTGAAGAACCACAACAGAGGACGTAGACTCCCCTTTGGACAGCTCTCCGTCCTTGGAGTACTGACCCACTTGTGGTGGCTGGATGCTCTTGATGGTGGCTGTAATTAGCAGCATTCCCCCGTGCCCTATCTGCCTCCCCAGGGAGTTCAGCAACAACAGGGAGCGATGACTGGTCGGGAGGCAGAACAATGTCGAGGAGACATTGAGGCGCTGCAACAATGATGGGGGAGATGACGGGCGGGGTGGTGGAGTGATGATGAGAAGCCATGACGGGCCGGAGATAGGAGAAATTAATTGAGTGAGAAAGCTTTGGATGCTGGAAAAGGGGATAGAGTGGGGGAAGGAAGCAACAGGACAGGAAGGAGAAGAGCTAAAGGCAGGTTGGAGGGCGGCATGACTCATGAAGACGGGGAGTGTGGAGACAGGTGCTTAGAACCACTTCTTGATGGCCCCGTCACGGAACCTAAAGGGATGATAGGCCAATGTAACCATCCTCCGTGGACATGATGGACAGGCACACCCAACCCCTGAAAATGACACGAAAGCCACTGGAAGAGGGGGCTGGCTCAATGCCCATTTGCTCTCTCTGTAGATTCCTTATATGTACTCCTGTGTGCTGTATTGATAACAGGAGGTCTTCTATACAACTAAAGCTGTTTGTAGGCAAGGCCTAAAAATGACGCTTCAAGAATGGAAAGCACCAAACCATGAGCGGTGACCTTTATGTCTCCCTGGTCCATCACGGATTCTGCACCTTGTCTGCCTCTCCACATCTTCACTCAGGAAAAGTATTGTTTGGTTCATGATCCTTGTTGGCTTCTCAGCCTTCCTCTTCTCCTGACTCCAGTGTCCTCTTCTCCCCACAGGTGTTGACAGCTACAAACCCAAGAACAAGGAGCACATCCTGGCGATCTTCAGCAAATACTGACCACGAGGCCATCGCCATCGTCCTTGTGGCGCCCAGGCTATCTGTATCTCTGTCCGCTGATGAACAGTATGATGAGATGCCCACCATCTTCAGAGTGCCATCTCCACTCCCTAACACTGCTTCCCCATCTCCCTCCCTCCCTCCCTCCCACTCCCTCGCTCGCTCCATCTCTCGTCTTGCGCCCTTGCGTTTCCACCTTCTCGCTGGTTATGACCAGCTGCGCACCCCGCACCCCGCCACCTTCAGTTATTTCTATTCTATGCTTCTTCATTCTTCTCATCAAATCTTCCACTCTCAGTCTCTCCCTGTTTCTCATTCTCTCACTGATTCTCTGATTCTTAAAGCCACAGGTGTGGGGCCACTGTAGAATCCTCAAAGACACTGGGCACCCAAGCTACAGCGGTGGTCAGCGCCTTCACTCACTTCTCCATTTTCTCCAATAGTCAGAAAAATAACCCTCTCATCTGACCCATACAGAATGTCTCTCTTTGTGTCCACTGAAAACCCAGTCACTGGGTGGACGCCATTTTGTGATTCAGGTTACACAACTGTGGAACGCGCACTCTGCAACATCCGCCAAGGCAGACCCACTGCCCTTCAGATGGACACAACATTGTGCGTCTTGTAACTGCCAAATCTCTCATTCTTAAGCAAGTCAATGCCTAGTGTTTATTCAGTGTGAGGCGCTAGTCTCCTCGTATGGTTTATCCCATGCCCTAATTAATAATTCAGTTAATTGATTAATTAGAGTCATAGTTAAATAATCCCTTCAATTTCACTTCTTCAGTCACGCAGTTGTCATTTCCTGTTCAGCCTTCCCCCCCCTGCCCAGCGCTTCTTCACTCCTTCATTCAGTACAGCCTTTTCCTACCCGCTCCTCGTTCACCCTTTTACCTCCTGCCTCCTGCCCCACCTGCAGCGCCCTGACAGTGAGCGGAGAGTCCGGTGCACTCTTTGTCCCCAAACATCGCTCCTCCACGTTTTCTGCTCTTCTTTATTTCATCCATGTTCTTGCCCATTCAGTCTTTGCCTTCATATTCCCCCCCTCTTTGTTCTGCTTTAATTCTACTTTCAACAGAGGGTGTTCAATCCCTCTTCCAACGACCTTATTCTACCATGCCAGAGGTGTTTCTGTTCCTCCTCTGCAGACCTCACTCCATCACGCCTGAGGCGCTCCTGTCCCTGTTCCAAAGACCCTACTCCATCACACCTGAGGTGCTCCTGTCCCTCTTCCAAAGACCTTACTCCACCCCACCCGAGGCGCTCCTGTCCCTACTCAAAAGACCTTACTCTATCACGCCTGAGGCGTTCCTGTCCCTCTTCCAAAGACCTCACTCCATCAAACGAGAGGAGCTACCGGCCCTCCTCAAAAGATCATACTCCATCATGCCAGAGGCGCTCCTGTCCTTCTTCCCCAAAGTTTACTCCATCACGCCTGAGGCGCTCCTGTCCCTCCTCAAAAGAACTCACTCCATCACGCCTGAGGCGCTCCTGCCCTTCTTCCCCAAACTTTACTCCGTCACGCCTGAGGCGCTCCTGTCTTTCTTCCCCAAACTTTACTCCATCACGCCTGAGGCGCTCCTGTCCCTCTTCCAAAGACCTTACTCCATCACACCAGAGGCGCTCCTGTCCCTCTTCCAAAGACCTTACTCCATCATGCCAGAGGCGCTCCTGACCCTCTACCAAATACTTTACTCCATCACGCCTGAGGCGCTCCTGTCCCTCTTCCAAAGACCTTACTCCATCACACCTGAAGCGCTCCTGTCCCTCATCCAAAGACCTTACTCTATCACGCCTGAGGCGTTCCTGTCCCTCTTCCAAAGACCTCACTCCATCAAACGAGAGGAGCTACCGGCCCTCCACAAAAGATCATACTCCATCACGCCTGAGGCGCTCCTGTTCTTCTTCCCCAAACTTTACTCCATCACGCCTGAAGCGCTGCTGTCCCTCTTCCAAAGACCTTACTCCATCACACCTGTGGCGCTCCTGTCCCTCTTCCCCAAAATTAACTCCATCACATCAGAGGCGCTCCTGACTCTCTTCCAAAGACCTAACTCCATCCTGCCAGAGGAGCTCCGTCCCTCTTCCAAAGACCTTACTCCATCACGCCTGAGGCGCTCCTGTCCCTCTTCCAAAGACCTTACTCCATCCTGCCAGAGGAGCTCCGTCCCTCTTCCAAAGACCTTACTCCATCACGCCTGAGTTGCTCCTGTCCCTCTTCCAAAGACCTTACTCCATCACACCTGAGGTGCTCCTGTCCCTCTTCCAAAGACCTTACTCCACCCCACCCGAGGCGCTCCTGTCCCTACTCAAAAGACCTTACTCTATCACGCCTGAGGCGTTCCTGTCCCTCTTCCAAAGACCTCACTCCATCAAACGAGAGGAGCTACCGGCCCTCCACAAAAGATCATACTCCATCACGCCTGAGGCGCTCCTGTTCTTCTTCCCCAAACTTTACTCCATCATGCCTGAAGCGCTGCTGTCCCTCTTCCAAAGACCTTACTCCATCACACCTGTGGCGCTCCTGTCCCTCTTCCCCAAAATTAACTCCATCACATCAGAGGTGCTCCTGATTCTCTTCCAAAGACCTTACTCCATCATGCCAGAGGCGCTCTTGTCCCTCTTCCAAAGACCTTACTCCATCACACCTGAGGCGCTCCTGTCCCTCTTCTAAAGACCTTACTCCATCACACCTGAGGCGCTCCTGTCCCTCTTCCAAAGACCTTACTCCATCCTGCCAGAGGAGCTCCGTCCCTCTTCCAAAGACCTTACTCCATCACGCGTGAGTTGCTCCTGTCCCTCTTCCAAAGACCTTACACCATCACGCGTGAGGTGCTCCTGTCCCTCTTCCAAAGACCTTACTCCATCACACCTGAGGCGCTCCTGTCCCTCTTCCAAAGACCTTACTCCATCACACCTGAGGCGCTCCTGTCCCTCTTCCAAAGACCTTACTCCATCCTGCCAGAGGAGCTCCGTCCCTCTTCCAAAGACCTTACTCCATCACGCGTGAGTTGCTCCTGTCCCTCTTCCAAAGACCTTACACCATCACGCGTGAGGTGCTCCTGTCCCTCTTCCAAAGACCTTACTCCATCATGCCAGAGGAGCTCCGTCCCTCCTCAAAAGACCTTACTCCATACACCAGAAGCGCTCCTAACTCTCTTCCAAAGATATTACTCCATCACGCCTGAGTCTCTCCTTCCCTGCTCCGAAGACCTCACTCCATCACGCCCTCTGGCTTCCTGTGCCCATCTGCTGACGTCACTGCATGGCTGTGCACTCTTCTGAACAATAAAGATCCCTTGAAATGCAGTAAGAACCGTGTGAATGTTTATTCCATTCGCTCTCTCATCTTCGACTTTGGTGACTGGTCTGTCCATCCTTTGGGCATCTCTGAAACTCCTTTCCTTCTAGACCAGGGGTCTCCCGCGCAGGCCCCCGGATCTGGCTCTAATTCCAGGATAACCCCTAGCAATGCAAATAATTTCATTTAGACTCATTATCGGCGGATCCTCATAGGTGTGGCCCTCCTGTACCTCTGTTGGACACCCCTGTAGGAGGTCCTTGATTCAGACCCAAAATGGATCACACTTTACCTTTCAGAAACAAATGGTCGAAGATGTAAACATGGACATAGAAACAAGAGATGCAGAACAGAACACTGCAAACTCATGGAACACAACGGTACAGTAGAATACTTAAAATACAAACTAATGGCCACAGATCCCGCCACACAGGTCCAGCTGTTTTAAAATTTATGAGCCAGTCAAACATTGTTATTTTCGTTATTTGATAGAATTAAACTATCTGAAATTAACGACCGGGGCGTGATTGGTGCTAGTTACCAGGAGTAGCTAGATGGCAGGGCTTGCTAGTTACCAGGAGTCGCTGGTTATCAGGAGTTGTACGTTGCCAAGGATTGATAGTTTCCAGGAGCTGCTAGTTACCAGGAATTGCTAGTTTGCATTAGGTGCTCCTTAGCAGGACGTGCTGGTTACAAGGAATTGCTGTTTACCAAGACTTGCAAGTTACTAGGAGTTGCTGGTTACCAGGAGTTGATAGTTAACAGCACCTACTAGTTAGGAGGACTTGCCAGTCATCAGGAGTTGCTAGTTGGCAGGACTTGCTAGTTACCAGTAGTTGCTAGTTACCAGGAGTTGCTTATTACCAGGACTTGCTTATTACCAGGAGTTTCTGGTTTGCAGGAGTTGCTGATTACCAGGAGCTGTAGTTTCCAGGAGTTGATAGCTACCAGGACTTGCTTATTACCAGGAGTTCCTGGTTACCAGGAGCTGCAGTTTCCAGGAGTTGATAGCTACCAGGACTTGCTTGTTATACCGGTATTTGTAAAGTGCGAACAATTACACCTAAGGGTGTCAAGGCGCTGGGGGCAGTCGGGAAGATTAAGTGAGCTTTTGCCCAGAGTCACGTGGTGCTGGGCTAACCTGCCGCCGACGCAGGGCTTCGAACGGTGAGTCCCATGCTCCGGAGTCAGCCGCCCTGGCCGCTGCGCCACACCTCTTCCACTTTTTACCAGGAGTTGCTTGATACTGGGGGTTGCTAGTTTCTAGGAGTTGCTAGTTAGCAGGATGTGCTAGTTACCAGGAGTTGCTAGTTAGCAGGACATGCTAGTTACCAGAGTTGCTAGTTAGAATGAGTTGCTAGTTAGCAGGAGTTGCTAGTGACCAGGAGTTGCCCACGGCCACTGTAAAGGTGTATCATGGCCGGGAGAGGGTGGGGCACGGCCAGAGTCACGCGCAGTACCGACGACGCACATCTCCACAAGCCATACTCCCGCTCCAAGAGGTAAACCCTGCCGACCAGGAACCACACCCACTCACTCCGGATGGGTTGGTGTCTGGGTGGTTGAGGCAGACCCCAGGATTCGAGGTACAGCCTGGGGTACAGCAGCTGCGGAGGTAGATGTATGTAGAGCTACGTGCGGCTGTTGAGTGTACTGGAGTATCTCGGTCCTCATACCTGGAAAGAAGGGAGGGAGGGAGGGAGAGAGGGAGGGAGGGAGGAAGGAAGGGAGGAAAGAAGAAAGGAAGGGAGGAGGGAAGGGAGGAGGGAAGGAAGGAAGGAAGGAAGGAAGGAAGGAAGGAAGGAAGAAAGGAAGGGAGGAAAGAAGGGAGGAGGGAAGGGAGGAGGGAAGGAAGGAAGGAAGGAAGGAAGGAAGGAAGGAAGGAAGGAAGGAAGGAAGGAAGGAAGGAAGGAAGGAAGGAAGGAAGGAAGGAAGGAAGGAAGGAAGGAAGGAAGGAAGGAATCGAGGGACAGAGGAAGCGAGGGAAGGAGAGAAGAAAGGAAGGAAGGAAGCAACGGAAGGAGGGTAGGAAGGGAGAGAGGGAGGGTGGATGGAAGGGAGGGAGGAAGGATGGAAGGGAGGGGCAGAGGAATGGAGTGAGGAAAGTAAGGAGGGAGTGTGAGAAGGTGGCCTGATATATGCTGTCCACTAGTTATGGTGGGCACCTTCTATCAGTCCAAACAACCCCTTATGGTGACAGGTTAAAGACAACCTTTATTGAAAGTTATCCTAGTGGTAGCTATGGAGAGCAGCCTTCAGGCTAAGTCTTGAAGGAATGTAAAGCAGCTTGTTTTACCAGTCTATAATCTCTTGAATGACCAAATGAAAGGACAACCACACCAGGTATGTATTTAAAATATTTGTATTTAAGATAAAACACACCCCTCTAGTCTCTTTATGAGGCTGGAGTTTGAAGTACTTAAGTTACAAGTCAGTATTCAACAGTAAAAGCACAAATACACGTTTGGGCCCTAGGGGCGTACCAAACCATATACCAATAAAGTGGTATAAGAACCACGACTGAACTAGACACAAGGCCTAGAGCCTGTAGAAGTGCTTAGGACCACAAGGAACCACCCAAGGTAGTGACACAGGGGACCCACGAGGGACGCGTGCAGTGTGAGAACACAGCCGCGAATCGCCGTTAACTTCTATGGGGAAAGTTGCGGTTGGAAATTTAGAGTTTAAGGACACTTAGAGGATGAGTACGAGCGAACCCTTTTGGACTTAGAGGCATCTAGGGCCAACACCCACGGGAGTACCGGAGTACTCCAGTTACCTCACCCAGGGAAGCCGGGTGCATAGGTGTCAAATGGTGTCGGGTCGCGGCGTCATTTTCAATGGAAACTGCTCAGGAAGTGCTGCTGCCGAGAAGAGGAGAAGTGTCTGAAGCGATCCAAGGCCGGATCAAGGATGGAAGGAACCTGAGAGCATAGAGGACAGAGTCTGGGTCACTTACCAGTGACATGGGGCACGATATTTCAATGCCCACAGATGTCGGGTGCTTCAGGTGAGTTGATGGGTGTCTTGATTCTTTAGCCACGAGGCGTCGACGATGACCAGGAGCTGGATTCGAGCTGTACCACGAAGTCTGTCGAGTGCTGTGGTGTCAGCGACCAGATTGGACCCAACAAGCCTTGGCAACGGGAAGTCGCTTAGAAATAGAAAAAGGACGTCGGTGCAGACCAGCAAGGTCTTGGGGACTCACTAAGCGAAGGTAAGTCGGGACACGTCTGGAGCAACCAGGAAAGCCCAATCAGAAGAGGAGTTGCCTTTGTGGGGACTTACTAGCCAACGGGCTAGCGATCGCAAAGGAACCTCAAGCAGTCGCACTGGAAAGTGGCCCGCGGGTCACTCATGGAGTGGAGGCCAGAAATCTTTGGTGTAGGAGGTGCTCACGGCTGGGGCTACTCGGAGCCCAAAGCACAACTTCGAGGAAGACCAGGAAGATGATGGATCAGCAAACGATCACAGTGTCCAGGGGTCATGGTTCCACGTCACCCACAATAGCCACGGGCCTCAGCTTTGCTGTGGACTCAGGGTAGCCTCGGGGAAGTCTGGAAATCCACCTCTGGGGATGCAGAAACTTCAGCGTCTGGCGGGAGCTTCAGAATTGCAGACCGGACAGTTGCTTCTTTGGTGCCTGCCAAGCAGGGGAGTCACTCCTTGACCCCAAGGGAGATTTCTTCAGTCTTCTAGTTAAAGTAGAACGTCGAAGGTCCAGGATATATGTTGCAGATTTTCGTCCAGGATAATCTAAAGTCGCAAAGACTGGGTTCCCATACTTATACTAAGTTTGGGGGTTGGACATACTCTAGGGACCCACCTATGGGAGGGTTTGGAAAGAGGGGTAGTTACACCCATTTCCTTTGTCCAGTTTCGCGCCAGAGCAGGGGCAGGAAGCCCCTGCAACCGGTTTGAACTGGACTATGCACAGGGGCACCAAGTGTGCCCCCAGTGCAGGACTTCAAAGCACCAGAGAATGCTCCTGCCCAGCCCCAATACACATCTGCCTGTCTGGGGAGGTGGTTACACCTCCCTGGGACAGGAAACCTATTGCCCAGGCCTCCCCTGCCGGAGTTTCGGTCAGCAGCAGGAGGCCAGACCCGTGTCTGTGGCAGTGGCATCCATTTTGTGATGCCAGGGCTGTAGAAAGTCTTTACCGGGTTAGACCAGTGTGAACATGTCTCTCCCTCTAGAAGGGTGGTATGCTACCCCCGCCGCCAGAACTGGCGGGGGGGGGGGTAGTATTCCAAAGCGTTTAACACCAAACACAACATGTTTCCGTGCAGCCAGTCCAAAGTTAGCATTTACCGCGAGGTTATAATGCACTTAAGAGTATATGGTCAGGCTGCACCACAAACAGCATCAGAGGAGGTACTCCGAATGCTGCAGAGGGGCTCTGCTCATGCAGGGGCACCCTCTCACATAAAAACCAAGCACTCTGCCTTCAGGATTGTTAAGGCCTGCCATAGGAGTGACTTATAGGTTTTATATGTGTGTGCAATGGTAGTGATATAGGTAGCCTATAACACAGTAAGGGGTACAAGCACCACCATACCCTCCCGCTGTCCTTTGTCTCTCTAGCACCCTCCGCCCTCCTCCTAGTGTCTGTTGTTTGTTTAACACCCCCGCCCTCCTCTCACTGTCCGTTGTTTCTTTCCCGCCCCTCACCCTCCTCCCGCTGTACATGGTTCCCTCCCGCTCGCACCTCCCTCGTGTTGATTGGCTCGCACTGTTTTACCCATCTTGCACAGCAGTGTAGGTTGCTGTACAACATGGCTTACAGGGGGAAAACCCACTATGACGCAGTCAACGCTGGCCACATCATAGCACTTTTTAGAACTTTAACCCATGTTGCACAGCTTGTGCTGCTGTGCCACATGTATTAAAAAACACAGGAAAAATCAGTAGATCTCGCATAAGCAAAACCTATTGGTTTTTACAATGTTTATTTTATTATCAGATGGGTTGGGCTTAGGGTTTGGTGTATTGTGTGCTTTTAGTGCTTTCTCAGTCCACATTAATGTTCTGGCTTACATTCTGACATTACCTTCCTTTAATGTCGCCGATATTGGTATCCTGTATTGGTGCTTCTGTGCCTGAGCCTGTGCTGCGAGGCTGCTACAGAATATCTCTCTGCCTGTAACATAGAAGTGCTTCATTCATCCTTTTGTTTTGATCTGGAAAACAGACTTTGTAGTCTGTGAATGTAACAGATTTCTGCTTCTTAAACAATAATTTACCCATTTCAACTGAGTCCTACCTGATGAAGTTTCCAGTGGCAGCTCCTCCGCTAAGGCGGAGGAGCGTTGCCCCACTGCTTTTTGCAGTGAAAAAAAAAATGATAATAATTTGACGTTATAATATTATTTCTTCCTGCTGCTGTGTATTGTAGGGGCGGGGCAGATTCGCTCTGCTCTCAGAACAGGGGGGAGGAGTGGTTGGCACTCTGTGAGTGAGCAAGGACTGATTGGCAGTTCCTCTCGGGCGGCCAAACTGTCATGCGCACTTTGCATGTTCTCCACCCTACTACATTACAGTCTGGGTGGAGAATATGCCATCGCCCATGCTTCCATGCCTTGGCTGAGCGCCGAACTACAGCCCTCAAACTAATCACAACGCTGCATTGCAGCATTGTGATTGGCTATGGGGACCCTGGGTGCTTCCTATTTGCACAGAAGAAGCCAGGAAGAGGAAAGAGGGGCGGGGGCGGCCGGCGGGCAGGTAAGTGATTTACACCCTCCATCATGTCTCTAGCACATGCCCAACCCTTGTCAGGCATGGACTCAATGGAGAAGTCACGTGGCATGCCTGGGTGAGGAACAGCCCACTGGCAGACTACCCTGCTGCCCTGGGACAGGAGTTTGCCAGGGTCTGAAGCGTAACCCCCTTTCCTGTGCCCGAACCATTTTGTCTTTAGTGTTCCAGAAGACAAAACCCGTTAAAGGAGTGAGTGGGTAGCACTTCCCATGCTCCCTCTGTCTTCAACTCTCCCTGCTCTACAGACAAATGCACTGGTGAACAGAAGCAACGAAGCCCTTCTTATCCTGCAGTTGCTCTCGAGCAGAGTTTTGAGAACAAACCAGCAATAGCAAAGGGAACAAGCATTTGCAATGCAATAGGTCTCGCATTTGCTAGAGTTTGAGTTAGTGGCATTATATATGACAATGCCTTTTATTAATGTGTTTTGAAAACCTGCAAGCGTAGCGTAAGCGCACACTTTGTACTTCTAGTCATTGCTTATGAGAAGCAAGGCTGGCAGTAACTGCGCCTCTTTTACTGCCAGCCTTGCTTCTCGTAAGCAAGGACTATAAACCCAAAGTGCGCGTTAACGCACCACTTGCAGGTTTTCAAAACAAATAAAAGGCATTGTCATTTACAATGCTAATAGCTCAAACTCTTGTAAATGCGAGACCTATTGCATTGCAAATGCTTGTTGTACTCATGTTGTTACATCAACAACTTACTTTCCACCTACGCCTCTCGCAAACAGGGTAAATCGTCAAGTAGGGCTGCCCTCGTCTCTGCGCCGGTCTCGCTTACAATACCTACAAATAAGCCGAGTTTTCATTACATTATGAGTGACTCAATGGACCATAATCACTCTAGATTGTGCCACCACCGATCAAGTCCTCCAGCAGGACTAGCTATAACTTCATCCAATGCTGATGACATTGAAGCACCAGGTTTTCAACTTAAAGAGGCAAAATGTAATATTTCGTAGCAACTGTTTTTCAGTCTGATAAAGTAACGTCATATGTAATCCACAGTACACTGGTGCTTGAAGTACGGATAGAACTATAAATTACCAAGAGCTGGGATGTGAATGTATCGCCCATGATATACAAGCCTGCACCCCTCCCTAAGTTACCCCTAGAAGGATCTCTGGCAGTGCTTAATGTGAGCCGGTGTTTCCGGTGCTCCGTACCAGCACTTTATTGTGAACACCAGTGCTTGTGACAGTCTGCCACAAGGTGGCGCTGTATGGCTAATTTAGTGATAACCACAACAGAAGTTAATTATTAGTTCAGTATACATTAAAAATGACTATTACCTGCCGCCCAAGCCCTTCTTATCGCTTTGGGGGCCTGGAATAGCCTGAACTCTCACACGTGTAGGAGTGTGATGGTGAGTAGTTGTGTTGGTTCTGTCATTGGCAGCGCTGGCATGATAACGGATGGTGCAAGCTGCAGTGTCCTCCTGATGAGGGGTCTGGCACTTATGTTGTTTACAAACTAAGCGCTGGACGGTATTTGTTACCTCTTGAGGCATCGGCGCACACAGCGATCATGTGTGTGAGCCCAGGACCCACTTCAAGTGACATTCATACCGGAGCAGACCAGTCCCCTGGACTACCGCCCCCTTTGATTACTTGAGATTGGCAATGGTGGAGGCGTGTAACTGATAGTAGTGTGACAGGCCTGTTTACCTGGCATGGAAATGGCGTGGCTATTAGCCTCGCCACAGTAAACTGCTAGTCAGCCTCACATATACCCAGGTTCTTCTCGACACTCCACGTGTGTGCCTCATGTGTGGTAGTGCGAGCCAGGGATGTACGGGTCCTGTGCAACTCTGGGCCCGCTGACCTCCATCTTGGATTGCTCCTAGAGGCATGCTGCACAAAATGGAGATGGAGGTAGCCTGCCAGACTAGCATGGTGTACACTTTACACTCCTGTATCCTCCTGGTAAGGGTTGGCAACAATTGGCTTCTTACAGATGCAGGGACTGGCCTGGTGGTGTCCTGCCTGTTGTTCTTCCTTAACGACACTCCATTAGCAGTGCCACTGAAATTATGCAATTCTGCGGCAATTTTTGCATGATTATAGATTTGCCACATTTTCCATCATCTTCAGCATAATCTGCAGATTTTAACGAGAAAAAAAAGTTTTTGGCTCAAACGGTTCAAAAGTTCCGAAAAATGCGACAATCCGTGTTTCTGCGCAGTGGGAAACCCTTTGCAAATTTACACTGGTCCCTTTCTGTTGCTTATTGCTATATTTGTGTGTTAAACTAGTACTAATGAGGTGCAAACAATGCCCAGAGAGTGTTACCAAGTTTAAAAATGATGAAATAATGAAGTAATACTATTGCAAAATGTGCTGCATTACACCGCATAATTTGGCATTTCTTGCCGCATAATTTACGTACCCCTGCCGCATAACTTGGCCCTCTCCTGCCGCACAATTCCAGTGGCCCTGTCCATTAAGCTTGAGTAGAGAGGGCGGCGAAGGCCAGCACTATGTCAGGGCTTCCACTTTTCGAGCCTGAATGGTGGAAAGGTGTAAAATTTGAATTCTCCCCTCAGCTGTGCTGGTGATCCTAATCCAAAGTGCAGAAGAAGAATGCAGAATCCCTACCTCAACAAGCATTGGCTAAAGTAAAAAAAAAAGATGTTTACTGCAGCTGCCCACGTCATTTAGTAGGCATGCGGATCACATGTGCGATTTTCTAGTTACAAACCTGAGTTGGATCCGTAACTAAAAAAAATAAAATGCAGAAAAGTTTTTTTTTTTGACGCAGGCAGTTAGGGAAGTGGTAGCAAAACGAAGGACAGTTGGGGCCGAACAGCTAGCCACACAAGGGAAGGCGAGGAGGGCACTGAACCAACATGGAAGAGGATGCGAAAGCAACAGGGGGTGTTGGAAGAAACAAGAAAGCAATGAGGAGAGGGCAAGAGCGGAAGCAATGCAGGGGTCGAAGGAAAGCAACACCGAGGGCACTGGTGGGGGGAGCAGGAGGCCGAAGCACCAGGGTGAGGGCAAAGGTGGCGAAGCCAACAGAGAGCAGCACAGAGTGCAGGGGGAGATGCTCAGGTGAGGGACAGACACAAGATTGACAAGCTGGGATCGAAGTAAGAAGCAGGCAAATGAAAGTGACAAGGATTCCAACCAATGGAAAGCAGTGGGCGGGCTCCAAGCCCATCTAAGTTCTTGGGAGGCCACAGTGTACCTCACAAGAGACAAGGAATGCGCTGTCTAGTAGGCATGACCTAAAATGAGTAAATGAGAAGGACAGGCGCAGGCAGTCATTATTCCAGGACTTTTAGTTGACCAGTAGAAGCCATGCCCTGGAGTGTGGTGGAAGAACTCCTGAGGAGCAGGTCTGCGGTCCTGACAGTCGACTCCCCAGTCCTCCGAGGGCAAATCACCTGGAGAGTCTACAGTGAAGTTGAGGTCCTGCCCTGGACGAGCAGGCCTCCTGCTTGTACATGAGAGGTGTTTGGGAACTCTCCCCGCCTAAGGAATCTGTGCATCTGTGGTGTAGGGTTTACCTGTTTCCAACCTATAGCACATCCTGTCCTCTCACCGGTTACATTACGTGTTTTCTCTGTGCATGCCACACTTCTGGGCTGATACAACACATGTTTCTTTCTTTTCTTTAATGATGAACAACTCTTGAGAACTATGCACTATTTTCCATATATATATTTTTTGCTTCTGGCAATCATTATGTGGCAACCATGATTCATATATATATATAGCCGTCATTGCATTGGACACTCAGTCCACATAGGAGCTCTGATATTGACCGAATCCTCCGACATCGGAATTTGGTTAATTAACTTTGTGTCATTTGACACACAATGCGTGTGAGATTGAAGCAAAAGATCTCGCATATTCCCAGTGCTCACTAAAAATTCTAAATATGACTATTGTGATGGCGTGATCGTGCAGCGGGGCAAACGTGATCAGTATAGCTGATTGTAAACACAAATAACATATGCTCCTGGGTAAACTTCCCTACCCAGAATGCATCTTGTTTAACATTAACTCATACATGTATAAATAATGAGAAACTGACAAAGGACTGTGTCAACACTACTGTGATCAAGAACAGGATTCGAAACGCGTAGGAGATTTACGATTGAATAAACATCTTAAAAGCCCAAAGGAGTGCTGCGTTAATTATCCGTGCGGGATATTTTGTAGCGAGATTCTGTCCTGATCTCGCCACGAGCACCGACTGACAAAGTGCTCCTCTCGTACAGGATGTTGTGCGGTTGGATAGTAAACAAACGAGAGAGAGCCCAGTGAAACCTTTCAAACTGCTCCGGCATAACAAACAGCAGAGCGTGAGAGAATAAACCACCGGCCACTGGAGGCAAAGAGCAGAACTTTTTCCGTGGTGGGAAGAACACGCCGAGGAAAGCATTTGAAGTTGAAACCTGACCAAACGCTCCGCTAATACCAGGTAGAGTGTTGGCGTGCGGGGTCAGAGGACGCTGACACGACCGGGAGTCTCCCAGGTAAGAGCGTACTTCGAGTACTTGCGGGGACAAGGTCACCAACGCTGCAGTGAGGTACAAAGCAGGCGCGCAACACCCATTGGGCTCACCGGGCTTCAGCCCCCCCCCCGTCGTGTGTGACAGCCCGGCTGAGACAGCCTCGCGGGCTGGCGTCCGTCAAATTGCAGCCGCACCCGAGTACTTCACGGGTCTTTAAAAGACAATTTACTCGTTAATGAGGCTTTTGCTGTGTGTTCACCCCTTCTTACAGTCATTCTGCCTATGGCTGGAAGACTTAGCCCCCCCCCGAAATGTTTTTCAGCCCCCCCCCGAAATTTGGCTCTAGTTGCCTGCCTGGTACAAAGCGCTTATCTAATTATTTTCACTAGTAAAAGAAGCGCGGGTTTAAAAGTGAGAAGAAAATCTCTATATACTTCTCGAAACCCCTTTTGGCTTGGCAACATCAATCGTAATAGGGGGCCAACTAAACAGCCCCACTCTCATTTAAAACGAATGGTGGAGATAAGAGTCCTGAACATCGACAAATACATGAACTGATCTGAAGCAATTAAGCGGGGTAAGAAGACGCCATCGTCACTTCAAACATATCATTATAGCAAAAAGAAACCAAGAGTCAATTCAACATGGAAGAGAGAGCGGCCAAACGTGCCTCACAGGCCGAAAGTATGTTTCAAAGAGGCACCCCAAAGCCAACAGAAGTGAAGAAATCCGGCAGAACAACGAAGACCCAAACAACTACAATAAAACAGTTGTTCAAACAACTTGAAAGGCTACTGCGGAAGGAGATCTCGAGAAGTTGGGAAATTATCACTCTAGAGAAATATGTGGAATGTGAAATGGTACCGAGGGGCCTCCGCATATTTACTCTACCAAACCACCCGGACACTAAACCGGAAATGCTCGAGGAATGGGGCAAAGATAATATGGCCTGCTCGAGAAACATGTTGCTAATTATCATAAAATATGCAAGAAAAGACGTGGAGGAACTACATGATAAAACAGCAGAATTAGAAACTCAAATAAAGTCTTCAAATGAGGAGAATGAAGCCATCAAAAAATTATGAGCAGACATGGAGCACAACCTCGACAAACATGAGACTGAAGTACAAGAACGCAAACATCGAAAATTCCGCAGGGATGAAGATGATTATGAATATGGAACCATTTTCACCTTTGCCAAAAGGTTTGAGATATTCAAACAACAATGGGAAAACAAAACAACAAATCTGGGGGGAGCTGTAGGAAGGTGGATATCTGACTATGGTTACCCCCAACTTTTTGCCTAGTGTCTAGCTGGTTTTTCGACTTAGTTGGCCTGAGATCCTGCCGTTCAGGGTCTCAGGCTGTCTGCTCTCTCTTTAAAATGACCTCCATGTACCCTAGGTACATACCCAATTGGTAAGGATCACCTTATTGGACCTTGTACAGTGTACCCTAGGTACCCAGGGCATAGGTGTACCCTAGGCCTCCCAGGGGCTGCAGCATGTATTATGCCACCCCTGGTCTGGCCTTCCTATCAGACACAACTGGCTGATCACTCAGCTGGGGCAAGGTCGTGTAATCACCCCTTGCTTAGATATAGTATACCTATATCTACCCTTATATATAGACACATGTGTATCTATCAGCCACTCCTATGGCAGGCCTTAACAATCCTGGAGGCAGAGTGCTTGGTCACATGTGAGATGGTGCTCTAGCATGAGCTGAGCCTGTCTGCAACTTTCGGAACCATGTCCTTATAGCTGTTCTATGATATAGCCTATCATATACTCTTAAAGTGCCTTATAATCTTAAATGGTTATGGTAACTATGGTTTGGCTTTATCAAAACATGTCGTGTAAGGTGTCTAACACTTTGGAATAATACCCCCATACCACTTCTGGTGATGGGGATATTATTCCTCCCTTCTAGAGGGAGAGACATGTTAAAACCCTACTTTGCTGTTTAACTCTCACCAAAGCCTCAGCATCACAAAATGGATGCTGCTACCACAGACACGAGTCTGACCTCCTGCTGCTGGGAGCCCTCCCAGCCAGGGAGGCCTGGACAATAGGTTTCCTGCTTGGGGGGGTGCTAGCACCTCCCCAGACAGACTTTAGTGTATTGGGGCAGGGAGGGATGAAAGAAACAAGACACTGCCTGGGGCACACAAGGTGCTCCATGCATAGTCCAGTTCAAATCGGTGCTGGGGCACACCAGCCCCAGTCCTGGCGCGAAACTGGACAAAGGGAAGGGGGTGTAACCACCCCCCTCCCAGGTCCCACCCATAAGGCGTGACCTAGCAGGCAACCCAGCCCCCCAGATTAGTATAAGAGTGGTAGCTGGGCCCCAGGAGATTAGATTATCCTGAACCTGCAACTTGAACAGAAACTCTGGACCTTCGACATTCGACGAAAGAAGAAGACTGAAGAATCTCCCTTGTGGCCAAGGAGTGGCTACCCTGTGCACACAGGCACCATCAAGAGACTACCCTTTGCTTTGCTGAAGTTCTACGAGGGACCGACTGCAGAGCGCAACCAGAGCCTTGACTTCCAGACTTCTCCGACTCTGATCCACATCCACAGCTGAACTGAGATCCGTGGAGGCGACGAGAGACGTGGGACCGGCTACCTGGGAAAAGTGGCGAGTATCTTCCAGCGCAGCTTCTGAGGTACCCTCGAAGTTGTGCACCGGGGATTGAGAAGCCCCAACCCCAAGCACCATCTGCACCGAAGATCAGCCCCCCACACTCCACGAGTCCTGCGTGGGGCCCTTCTGCATTTTCCTGCTTGCCGCGTCTGTCCGGTTGCTTGCCCGTTGGCTAGCGGCCTCTGTGACGACACACCTTGAAATCTTCACTGCTGGTTTGGCTCCTCCAGACTGGCTCCCGCTTCTTTGCAACAGAGAAGCACCCCAGACCTTCCTGGTCTGCACCAGAAGCAAGTCCTCCGTTCTTCGTGGGTTCCGCTTGCCAAGGCTTGGTGAGTCCTAGTTCGACTTCGACGCCGCCGACAGCAAGAGCTTTCGTGGGACAGCTCGCCTCCTGGTCCTGGTCATCCTCGACGTCTCCTGGTACCCGTGGCTGCAGCGACAAGCTTCACCCTTCACCTGCAATCTTCACGACATCGCCTGGTTCCTTCCTGGTTCCACGTGGTCACTGGCTAGTGACCTTGACTCTGTCCCTTCTGCTTGCAGGTACCCTTCCTTCTTGATCCCGGCCTTGGGATCCACCGGACACTCTTCACTGGCTGCCTGTCAGCAACTTTCCTTCAGGCATCCATAGAAGTCCACAACGAAACCCGACGCAAGTTCACACCTATGCACCCGCAGCCTGTGGGCTAGGTAACTTGGGTACTTCGGTGCTCACAAGGGTAGTGACTATCCTAGGGTCTAGTTTCCGAGTCTCGACCCTCTAGCTGCTTCAGAAGTGTCTTTAAACTGCTTATTTCAAAACTGTACTATTTCTATCGACTATACGCATTACGCGTGAGTGTTTCCACTCTGCACCTGAATCCCGTGGGCCTCCCACTTCCTAACTGTTGGTAGTGTAGTGTAGCCCCAGCGATTCCCTAGGCCTAGGCCTATTCTATTCCCGTGACAGTGGTCCTTATACCACTTCTTTAGTATATGGTTTGCGTGGCCCCTAGGGCCTAACTGTATTACTTACCTGTGTGACTTAATGTATGCTTAAATAAGACTGTGTTGTACTTACCTCGAATCTCATAAAGAGTGCTGAGGGTTTGACTAGAATAAATACACTTTATTTTATATATATATATATCTGTGGTGTCCTTTCATTTGGTATTCAAGGGATTATATATGGTATCACAGCTGGCTTCACATGCCATTCAGAGTTTAGCCTAAGACTGCTCTTGTCCATGCTACCACTAGGATAGCTGGTCTATAAGGTTGACTTTACAACCAATCACCATAAGGGTTGTTTGGACTGATATAAGGTGTACACTAGAACTAGTGACATCATACATCAGGCCAACTTCTCACATTGGTGGCAGCGGTGGGATCTGAGCTTGCTGTTGTAATACCATTGTAATCTTGAGATACTAAATTGAAAGATCACACAGATATTGTTTAGGTACATATAACATAGATTATAATACTTAAGTCCTACTGGACTTAGTTGTTGTAGGTTGAAGGGCCTAGCACACCCTGACTACAACTACTAGAGAGGTTTAGTAGATACAACTAGTGTAGGTAGGTGCACACACCACACCCTCACTAGAATCATGTCCCTGAATGGAGATCACACTGATACTCCCTCAGGAGAGGAGAATCCTGGACAGATTCCCTCTAGATATGATGCATTCACTTTCCAGGAGATGAGACAACTGTGTACCTCCAGGAGATTAAAACAGGGTTCCAACCCTACCCTTAGACAGCTAGTGGAGCTTCTGGCGGCCTATGATGCTGAAAGAGCTGCCAAGTATGGTGCCATAGCTGTAGATAAGGGCCTCCCCTCCACAGAAGAGACCCCTGACTTAACTGATACAGATGAGTTAGAAGAGACCTCAGAGGAAGAGGGAGGTAGCAAGACCCCAGACAGAAGACTTAGTCAGGCTAACTTAAGCTTGCATGGGAGCTTGCATGGGAGCTTCCCTTACAGGCCCCCAAGTAATCTTAAAAAGAGAGATAGGAGGGGTAGATCTCCCTCAGGGGACTCCCTCCTCTCCTATCACTCAAGAAGCTCCAATGCTCCATCCCACAGGGGGATGACTTCCCCCCAAAGGAGAGAGCATGAGGCCAGAATGAAGGAAGCCAAACTGAGGATTGAAAGGGAAGAACTTGCCCTTGCCAAAGAGAAGCTTGCTCTGGCCAGAGAGCAAAAATTGTGTGGGTCAGAACCCACTGGTGGCAGCAACATTCCTAGAGATAGGGATAGGTCTTATGACCATAGAAACCTAAGCAAGATAGTCCCCCATATCAGAATGGGGATGACATCCACAAGTGGATGAATGCTTTGGAGAGGGCCTGCAAAGTACAGCAGGTACCCCAGAGTCAGTGGGCAGCTATCTTGTGGCTCTCCTTTTCTGACAAAGGTAGAGACAAGCTCCTCACAGTCAGTGATGAGGATGCTAACAATTACAAAGTCCTGAAGAGTGCTCTGATAGATGGGTTTGGCTTAACCACTGAGCAATATAGGTTGTTGTTCAGAGATACCCAGAAAACACAGACACAGGACTGGTCTGATTTTGTGGATTGTGCCACTAAGGCTTTGGAAGGTTGGTTAACTGGGAGCAAGGTGCAGGACTATACAGGATTGTACAACTTGATTATGAGGGAGCAGATCCTTAGTAATTGTCAGAACCAGCTTCTCCATCAACACCTGGTAGACTCAGATTTGACCTCTCCCCAAGAATTGGGAAAGAGGGCAGATAAATGGGTCAGGACCAGGATTAGGCCTAAAAATCAGGGTGGTGACCAAAAGAAAGATACCACCAAGCCTCAAGAGAAGGGTGGGGACAAAACAAAAGAGAAATCTTCCTCAGGGCCCCAAAACTCCACATAGGGTGGTGGGTCCCAAGCTCCCTCCTCTACCACAGTTAAAAAGCCTTACTGCCATGAGTGTAAAACTCCTGGGCATTGGAAAACTGACAGCAGTTGCCCAAAGGCTAAAAACAAAACTGTTCCTCCAATTACTCCTGTCACACCACCTATTACTGTCAGCAGTAATCCCCCAGGTGGTGGGAGTGACCCCAACAATTTGGTTGGGTTTTCTTGGGGAACACAGGGGGATCCTGGCTTAGCCAATTCCCCTACAGCAGCTACTCTTGTCTGTGATGGTGGCATGGGATTTGCCAACTTCACTGCCTGTCCCAACACTCTGGGTAGGTACAGACAAGAGCCCTACATCAATGGTAGAAAAGCTGAGGCCTACAGAGACACTGGACCTAGCATCACTATGGTAGCCCATGGGCTAGTTCCCTCTGAGCAGCTTTTGCCTGGTTTCTCATACCAGGTAACTAACATTGATGGCAAACAGAACAGTCATCCCATGGCAGAGGTATGTCTCAGCTGGGGAGGTGTCACTGGCCCTAAAAGGGTGGCAGTGTCTCCAACCTTGCCTGTGGACTGCTTACTGGGGAATGACTTAGAACTCTCAGCTCGGGCTGGAGTTGAACAAGACACCCATTCTAAAATGGTAGGCCTTTCACAAAAGGGTAGTGGGGTTGTGCCAGCCACAACCCCTGTCCAAGTAGATTTCCTCCCTGAAAAGGTTGGAAGGGCAGTGGTAGCCACAGCCCAGGCAAAGACAGACTTTCCTGTAGAGATTGGCAGAGCTGTGACAGTCACAGCTCAAACCCAAACTGAGTGCCTCCCTGAAAAGGTTGGCAAGGCTGTAATGGTCTCAGCCTATACTCAGACTGACATAGGTGTAGTGAAGCCTGAAACTATGGATCACTCCACACAAACAGAGAGTAGTGGGGAGGAAGGAAAGTCTCCCTCTCCCCAGACATTAGGAAAAGGTCAGCCTCCTCAGGGAACTGACCTCACCCCTTGTGGAGGAATTGCCCCAGAGGTAGCCAGGCCTGGCCTGGCAGAGCCTCTGATGTCAGTGGCCCCTTCCAAGGTGGGACCCAGTCTGGTGCAGGTAGCCTGCCTCTCTCTACCCTGCCTCAGTCAGCCCAGGGCTGCAGAGGTCAGGGAGGCCAGTGGACCCCAAGAGGGCCCCTGTCCACAAGAACCCCCTCATCAAAAGAATGAGGATTGCCTGGCTAGTAGCCCTAGCCAGGTGATGGTTAAAAACATTCCTGAGGGATCTCCTTTACAGGGAGTTAGGGACCTCCCCCAGAGGGATTCTGTTGGGCACAGGCAAACATGGGACCTTAGGGCCCCAAACCTGACCTGTCCCTCCAGTAAGCCCACAAAAGGGACCCAGCCTCCAGCTTTAGGTAGCCAGAGGCTGACCCTGAGAGCACAGTGCAACTAAGTTAAAGAAAGAAAGGCATCCATGGTGGAGGATGATTGGAGGAAGCTGAGGCCTCACTTTGAGGACACTCACTTCAGTACTCCATCTCAACACCAGCCTTTTACTTTGCAAAGACACACCAAAGGTAGAGATTCCCTATGGTGGAGACCCTATGATACCTTTAGGGTGAGGGATTGCTTAGTGGACCATGAGACAGGGGGTAACCATGCCAGTGCTGGTTCTTCCTTATATGGCCACTTAGGCAATAGAGGCTTACCTTGTCAAGGACAGCCTTATCTCCTTTCGTTTGGGGGGGGGGGGGTTGTGTAGGAAGGTGGATATCTGACTATGGTTACCCCCAACTTTTTGCCTAGTGTCTAGCTGGTTTTTCGACTTAGTTTGCCTGAGATCCTGCCATTCAGGGTCTCAGGCTGTCTGCTCTCTCTTTAAAATGGACTCCATGTACCCTAGGTACATACCCAATTGGTAAGGATCACCTTATTGGACCCTGTACAGTGTACCCTAGATACCCAGGGCATAGGTGTACCCTAGGCCTCCCAGGGGCTGCAGCATGTATTATGCCACCCCTGGTCTGGCCCTCCAATCAGACACAACTGGCTGATCACTCAGCTGGGGCAAGGTCGTGTAATCACCCCTTGCTTAGATATAGTATACCTATATCTACCATTATATATAGAGACATGTGTACCTATCAGCCACTCCTATGGCAGGCCTTAACAATCCTGGAGGCAGAGTGCTTGGTAACATGTGAGATGGTGCTCTAGCATGAGCTGAGCCTGTCTGCAGCTTTCGGAACCATGTCCTTATAGCTGTTCTATGATATAGCCTACCATATACTCTTAAAGTGCCTTATAATCTTAAATGGTTATGGTAAATATGGTTTGGCTTTATCAAAACATGTCGTGTAAGGTGTCTAACACTTTGGAATAATACCCCCATACCATTTCTGGTGATGAGGATATTATTCCTCCCTTCTAGAGGGAGAGACATGTTAAAATCCTACTTTGCTGTTTAACTCTCACCAAAGCCTCAGCATCACAAAATGGATGCTGCTGCCACAGACACGAGTCTGACCTCCTGCTGCTGGGAGCCCTCCCAGCCAGGGAGGCCTGGACAATAGGTTTCCTGCTTGGGGAGGTGCTAGCACCTCCCCAGACAGACTTTAGTGTATTGGGGCAGGGAGGGATGAAAGAAACGAGACACTGCCTGGGGCACACAAGGTGCTCCATGCATAGTCCAGTTCAAACCGGTGCTGGGGCACACCAGCCCCAGTCCTGGCGCGAAACTGGACAAAGGGAAGGGGGTGTAACCACCCCCCTCCCAGGTCCCACCCATAAGGCGTGACCTAGCAGGCAACCCAGCCCCCCAGATTAGTATAAGAGTGGTAGCTGGGCCCCAGGAGATTAGATTATCCTGAACCTGCAACTTGAACAGAAACTCTGGACCTTCGACATTCGACGAAAGAAGAAGACTGAAGAATCTCCCTTGTGGCCAAGGAGTGGCTACCCTGTGCAAACAGGCACCATCAAGAGACTACCCTTTGCTTTGCTGAAGTTCTACGAGGGACCGACTGCAGAGCCCGACCAGAGCCTTGACTTCCAGACTTCTCCGACCCTGATCCACATCCACAGCCGAACTGAGATCCGTGGAGGCGACGAGAGACGTGGGACCGGCTACCTGGGAAAAGTGGCGAGTATCTTCCAGCGCAGCTTCTGAGGTACCCTCGAAGTTGTGCACCGGGGATTGAGAAGCCCCAACCCCAAGCACCATCTGCACCGAAGATCAGCCCCCCTCACTCCACGAGTCCTGCGTGGGGCCCTTCTGCATTTTCCTGCTTGCCGCGTCTGTCCGGTTGCTTGCCCGTTGGCTAGCGGCCTCTGTGACGACACACCTTAAAATCTTCACTGCTGGTTTGGCTCCTCGAGACTGGCTCCTGCTTCTTTGCAACAGAGAAGCACCCCAGATCTTCCTGGTCTGCACCAGAAGCAAGTCCTCCGTTCTTCGTGGGTTCCGCTTGCCAAGGCTTGGTGAGTCCTAGTTCGACTTCGACGCCGCTGTCAGCAAGAGCCTTTGTGGGACAGCTCGCCTCCTGGTCCTGGTTGTCCTCGACGTCTCCTGGTACCCGTGGCTGCAGCAACAAGCTTCACCCTTCACCTGCAATCTTCACGACATCGCCTGGTTCCTTCCTGGTTCCACGTGGTCACTGGCTAGTGACCTTGACTCTGTCCCTTCTGCTTGCAGGTACCCTTCCTTCTTGATCCCGGCCTTGGGATCCACCGGACACTCTTCACTGACTGCCTGTCAGCAACTTTCCTTCAGGCATCCATAGAAGTCCACGACGAAACCCGACGCAAGTTCACACCTATGCACCCGCAGCCTGTGGGCTAGGTAACTTGGGTACTTCGGTGCTCACAAGGGTAGTGACTATCCTAGGGTCTAGTTTCCGAGTCTCGACCCTCTAGCTGCTTCAGAAGTGTCCTTAAACTGCTTATTTCAAAACTGTACTATTTCTATCGACTATACGCATTACGCGTGAGTGTTTCCACTCTGCACCTGAATCCTGTGGGCCTCCCACTTCCTAACTGTTGGTAGTGTAGTGTAGCCCCAGCGATTCCCTAGGCCTAGGCCTATTCTATTTCCGTAACTCCGTAACAGTGGTCCTTATACCACTTCTTTAGTATATGGTTTGCGTGGCCCCTAGGGCCTAACTGTATTACTTACCTGTGTGACTTAATGTATGCTTAAATAAGACTGTTTTGTACTTACCTCGAATCTCATAAAGAGTGCTGAGGGTTTGACTAGAATAAATACACTTTATTTTATATATATATCTGTTGTGGTGTCCTTTCATTTGGTATTCAAGGGATTATATATGGTATCACAGCTGGCTTCACATGCCATTCAGAGTTTAGCCTAAGACTGCTCTTGTCCATGCTACCACTAGGATAGCTGGTCTATAAGGTTGACTTTACAACCAATCACCATAAGGGTTGTTTGGACTGATATAAGGTGTACACTAGAACTAGTGACATCATACATCAGGCCAACTTCTCACAGGAGCAACCAACCAAACCACTACCGAGTCTAAATCAGATTTAAGTGAGGGAGAACAGAGATCATTGGGATCACGTAAATTCTCTTTTTTAGAGGAAATGAAGATACTATATCAGGATCAGCAAACACCAAAGGGCAAAACCCGAGGACGAGGCTTTGGAAGAATGAGAGCAAGAGGAAGGGGATTCTATCCATCAAGAGAACAGGAAGGAAGACAAGAAGAGGCAGCCGGAAAAAACAGAAGATATAATCTAAGGAACCGTATGGTAATGAGAAAATAATAAAATCAAAAGAATTAAAAAGTCTGAATCTAGTCATTAATCTATCTCAATACAATCTGACAGAAGCAGAACACAGTCTCCTGAAGAAAGGACTATTTTTCTGTCCGGAAAACACCAAGTCCCAATAGAAACAAAAATAGATGTATATAAATACATAAGAAAATTGAAATTAAAGAAATTCTTCACCAAACTACCTCCAAAAATCGGAGGCCAATCAAGCCAAATATTCACATCAGAGGAATCTGAAACATATTCAATTGCTGAAATACCACACTTACGTATCGCCTATGAGCTGGCAAACAAAATGGATAACTCGCATATAACTGACACACAAATGCTGGAAGAGATGGGGGTGAACGCTAACAAATGGACACCAGCTCATTTCAAAAGAAAATCAAAATTCTGCCCGGCACTCCACCCTGGGAACAAAATTGATACATTCCATGATTTAGTGACAGGAGATCTTGATACCATGCAAACTGTCTCAATTCCAAAACGTAAAGAAAATCTTACCAAAAATGAACGTGCAGCAATTGAAACACTCAGAAATAACAATCAAATAGAAATAAAACCAGTCGACAAAGGCGGGAACATCGTGGTAATGGAGAAACAACATTATATGGAAGAAGCCATGCGGCAACTAAACAAAGAAAAAACTATAAGGTTCTAAAAAAGAACCCAATGAATGAACTAAGGATGGATTCGAGAAACAAACTAGAATCATGGCAGAACAAAGGCCTAATAACGGAAGATGAAAGAAATTTCCTGATGGTGGACAATCCGATAGTTCCAACGATGTACTTTCTTCCGAAAGTACATAAGACACTCAACAAACCACCGGGGCGCCCGATTATCTCGAGCTGTGGCAGTCTATATGAAAATGTATCTGCATATGTAGACTTCTTTTTAGCACCGATTGTCCCGACGTTAAGCTCATACATTAAGGACACAGGGGACTTCCTTCGCATACTTGTGGACACCCAATGGCAACCAAACTATCTGCTAGTTACAATTGACGTGGTGTCTCTGTACACTTCAATAGATCATGATAAAGGTCTCAATGCCATCCAGTATTTTTTTAACCAAAGACCAGTCAGTGAATTACAACACACAAACATGCTAATTGACATGATAACAATATGTCTACATAACAATGTCTTCCTCTTCAACAAAAAATTCTATACACAATGTTGTGGTGCTGCGATGGGAATTTCCTTCTCTCCAAGCTATGCGAACCTCATGATGGGGTGGTGGGAGAGGAACATAGCCTGGAGAAAAGAAAACGACCATCACACTATGAACGTAGCCTTATGGCTACGATTCATAGATGATCTGTTCCTGCTATGGAAGGGGACGGAAATGGAATTTCTAGACTATCTGATGGTCCTCAATAAGAATGATGTGGGGTTAAAATTCACACACAACCTGAACTCAAAAGAAATTGAATTCTTGGATACTAAGATCTATGTCAAAGATAATCAGTTGCACACAATGGTACATAGAAAAAAGACCACAACTAACAGCCTTTTGCATGGATTGAGCTTCCATCCGCAATCATTGAAGAAGAGCATACCCTACGGGGAATTCTTACGAATGAAGAGGAATTGCTCAGAACAGCTGGAAATGACGAGGAAATTTAATGAAACTAAAACCCGTTTCTTGGAGAGGGGATACAAACATGCAGACATTAGATGTGGAGAAGAGAAAGCAAAAAATAAAACAAGAGCTGAAACTCTGGTGAACAAAGATAAGAAATCTGATCATGAGGACGGCACGAAGAAGAAGAAAAGAGAGGAAAATAATGAAGATCAGCCACGTCTTATACTGACATATAGCAAAGAGAACTATAAGATTAAAAAAACGCTAGCAAAATACTGGAGTGTCTTGAAAAAAGATCCAGACATAGGCAACATAATTGGAGACCGACCAATGGTGTCGTACAGAAGAGCACCGAGCCGATCTGACTCGTTGGTAAGAAGTCACTTTGAAGATAACAAACCTGAAACATGGCTTCAGCAAAGATCAAAAGGGTTTACTAAGTGCACAACGTGCAAGGCCTGCAGAATTGGTACAAATCTAAAGTCCCTTAAAGATCCAAGTGGAAGAATCTTTCAAATAAAAGAAACAATCACATGTGAGTCAACTTATGTGGTATATGTCCTAGAATGTTTCTGCGGACAGAAATACGTAGTCCCCTTAAAAAACGCATTTTGGAACATGCAAGAGCCATACAGAACTCAGACCACACATATGCCATGGCGAAACATCTCAGTACCCACAAAGGAAAAACATGGTTGGACATAAAATACTCTGTATTAGCGACGATCCCCCTGCATGAACGGGGGGGGAATAGAACTCAGAAATCAGGCGGCTGGAATCAAGGCTGATCATAAGATTCAAAATGAAACATCCCCTGGGCCTGAACGGGGATGAAGCGATGTATGTACATTTATGAAAATATAATTTCAATAAAAAGATGCAAAAGTACATTTACCATCCAATGGCATATGACAATAGAAATGAAATGGACATAAAAACAGGACTATATATACTGTGGACATTTACACCCGTCCCCCTGACTAACCCTCTTCCTCTCTATTATTTCTACCCTCTTTCCTCAACCGTTGTCTCCTTCACCTACTCTTTACCTATATATCTCTCTCTCTACCATGAGAATAGTTACAGTCTCAACTACAAGTATTGTTGTAGAACACCAACTAACTAGTAGAAGGAACACTAATGCTTGAGAATAAGTAAATGGAGAAATGGATATACAATGCTTAATGACTTTGTCCACGTTGTTTTGCTGAGGATCACAATATCACAACGGTCAATTAAGGCACTCAGCCGTTGTTGCATTGGACACTCAGTCCACATAGGAGCTCTGATATTGACCGAATCCTCCGACATCGGAATTTGGTTAATTAACTTTGTGTCATTTGACACACAATGCGTGTGAGATTGAAGCAAAAGATCTCGCACATTCCCAGTGCTCACTAAAAATTATAAATATGACTATTGTGATGGCGTGATCGTGCAGCGGGCAAACGTGATCAGTATAGCTGATTGTAAACACAAATAACACATGCTCCTGGGTAAACTACCCTACCCAGAATGCACCTTGTTTAACATTAACCCATACATGTATAAATAATGAGAAACTGACAAAGGACTGTGTCAACACTACCGTGATCAAGAACAGAGTTCGAAATGCGTAGGAGATTTACGATTGAATAAATATCTTAAAAGCCCAAAGAAGTGCTGCGTTAATTATCCGTGCGGGATATCTATATCTATATATATATATATATATATCACTGAGCAAAAATATCCATTTGACAGTGGGAGCTCCTTGATCAGCTGGTGCCCGCGTCGAGACCAGGACAGGGTCTCGTACAAAATCTTACTCAAAGATGAAGTACACGGCACACCTCTTGATGATATTAGATTTGTTTATTCAGTTCGTGACTGTCTCCTACGCGTTTCGAACCGTAGTTCCTGATCACGGTAGAGTGTTATTCTAGTCCTTCTTTAATTTCCACTTATATACACTGTAAATCTCACTAGTGCATTATGGGTTGGGTAGTTTATACAAACATATGCTTTTTTACTTTTTTTACATTTATTCAACAAACTTTATTGTTCATTGCGCTATTCATTCTTCCACCTGTGTGGCGAGTTTGAGCATCAAAAAACACAGTAATTTGGATGAGCTTTCATCACATAACCTCCATGTGCTGATGAGGCCTGGTCGCTGAGTAGCATACATGCCGTTGTTGGTAATTTATCCAATACATTTTATGCAGTTGCACATGGGGTAGATTTAAACTGAGTGTTTCGCAGGGTAGAGGGCTGAGTGCCCTTTACTGTGTTTTTGATTGCTCATGTCGCCAGTTAGATGAGGAGTGTGCGAGCATCATCGTTTTTAATGCATTTCCTGTCTGGTTGTTGTTGTCTTTCTCCACATAGTTCGGTTGTGTTTATGTAGTTCTGCTGCAAAACTTTTAGTGAAAGTTCACTTGACAGAGCAAATTCGTCGGGTTTCTTAATTTTCGATTTTTGTCTTTTTTCTTTTTCCTTTCTTCTTTCTTCAGTCACCATCAGAGGTGAACATACATCTCCTCATCCCCGTTGAGACCCAGTGGTTGTTTTGTCTTGAATCTCATGATCATGCTGGACTCTAGGCGACGTAGTTTTTGAACTCTGTTCCCTCCACGTTCATTTATTGGAACTGTTATTAATCCTGAATACTTAATGTTAAGCCAAGTTTTGTCCTTGTGCATGGTCATGTGTTTCGCGATAGCGTATGTATTGTCCTTGTTTTGTATCGCTCGGATGTGTTCTAGTATCCTTTTCTTCAGGGGACAGATCGTGCTGCCTATGTATTGTTTTCCACAATCACATTGGAGAATGTATACCACATGTGTGGATTCACATGTGATGGTTTCCCTTATTTCAAAGTTTTTGCCCGTTGGATCACTCAAGTTCTTTAAATTTTTGCCGATTTTGCATGCCAACAACGGCATGTACGCTACTCAGCGACCAGGCCTCATCAGCACATGGAGGTTATGTGATGAAAGCTCATCCAAATTACTGTGTTTTTTGATGCTCAAACTCGCCACACAGGTGGAAGAATGAATAGCGCAATGAACAATAAAGTTTGTTGAATAAATGTAAAAAAAGTAAAAAAGCATATGTTTGTATAAACTACCCAACCCATAATGCACTAGTGAGATTTACAGTGTATATAAGTGGAAATTAAAGAAGGACTAGAATAACACTCTACCGTGATCAGGAACTACGGTTCGAAACGCGTAGGAGACAGTCACGAACTGAATAAACAAATCTAATATCATCAAGAGGTGTGCCGTGTACTTCATCTTTGAGTAAGATATATATATATTTTACTTTGCGTATTTTTGTGAAAATGAACAGCACTCCCACTGGGGATTACAGGCACCGCACTACAACACCCAGAAGGCCGTGCAAGCGGCCACGCCCACTGGGGCAGGTGTACTTAATGTAAACGTGCGCAATGCAGTAGTGCTTTCATCTTCTCAGAACATTGCCACAGAAGAAGGGACTGACGAGATTCCCGAAACGCGTCTGGCTTAAGAACTATTTTGGATGTATGATGCTGTCCAGTCATCTGCTTGCATGCTGCCATTAAAATCAGAGAGATTATTTGCATCTTCCTGTGGCCTTTTTCAAATGGGTTTCCTGCTAAGTTGGATATATTTGCGGCTGTCTCCCGGTCGCGAAATAAGGCCCACCGTGTGAATGCGGATCCGAAAAGGTGCCAACCGGCATCTTAACAGTAGGAAGGAAGACAAGGCTGACTCCCTTGCAGGGCGGGGGCCGCCTACTCAGCATGACAGCAACAAAGCGGGGCAGATGTCGGCCGCCACATGCACCTACCCACTTGGGATTTTACTTTGCGTATTTTTGTGAAAATGAACAGCACGCCCACTGGGGATTACAGGCACCGCACTACAACACCCAGAAGGCCGTGCAAGCGGCCACGCCCACTGGGGCAGGTGTACTTAATGTAAACGTGCGCAATGCAGTAGTGCTTTCATCTTCTCAGAACATTGCCACAGAAGAAGGGACTGACGAGATTCCCGAAACGCGTCTGGCTTAAGAACTATTTTGGATGTATGATGCTGTCCAGTCATCTGCTTGCATGCTGCCATTAAAATCAGAGAGATTATTTGCATCTTCCTGTGGCCTTTTTCAAATGGGTTTCCTGCTAAGTTGGATATATTTGCGGCTGTCTCCCGGTCGCGAAATAAGGCCCACCGTGTGAATGCGGATCCGAAAAGGTGCCAACCGGCATCTTAACAGTAGGAAGGAAGACAAGGCTGACTCCCTTGCAGGGCGGGGGCCGCCTACTCAGCATGACAGCAACAAAGCGGGGCAGATGTCGGCCGCCACATGCACCTACCCACTTGGGATTTTACTTTGCGTATTTTTGTGAAAATGAACAGCACGCCCACTGGGGATTACAGGCACCGCACTACAACACCCAGAAGGCCGTGCAAGCGGCCACGCCCACTGGGGCAGGTGTACTTAATGTAAACGTGCGCAATGCAGTAGTGCTTTCATCTTCTCAGAACATTGCCACAGAAGAAGGGACTGACGAGATTCCCGAAACGCGTCTGGCTTAAGAACTATTTTGGATGTATGATGCTGTCCAGTCATCTGCTTGCATGCTGCCATTAAAATCAGAGAGATTATTTGCATCTTCCTGTGGCCTTTTTCAAATGGGTTTCCTGCTAAGTTGGATATATTTGCGGCTGTCTCCCGGTCGCGAAATAAGGCCCACCGTGTGAATGCGGATCCGAAAAGGTGCCAACCGGCATCTTAACAGTAGGAAGGAAGACAAGGCTGACTCCCTTGCAGGGCGGGGGCCGCCTACTCAGCATGACAGCAACAAAGCGGGGCAGATGTCGGCCGCCACATGCACCTACCCACTTGGGATTTTACTTTGCGTATTTTTGTGAAAATGAACAGCACGCCCACTGGGGATTACAGGCACCGCACTACAACACCCAGAAGGCCGTGCAAGCGGCCACGCCCACTGGGGCAGGTGTACTTAATGTAAACGTGCGCAATGCAGTAGTGCTTTCATCTTCTCAGAACATTGCCACAGAAGAAGGGACTGACGAGATTCCCGAAACGCGTCTGGCTTAAGAACTATTTTGGATGTATGATGCTGTCCAGTCATCTGCTTGCATGCTGCCATTAAAATCAGAGAGATTATTTGCATCTTCCTGTGGCCTTTTTCAAATGGGTTTCCTGCTAAGTTGGATATATATATGTATATATATATATATATATATTCAACTTTCTTTCCCTTGGTACAGCTGCCGCTCACCAAACCAACGGGTGCGTCGTCGTGAAGGACCACCAAGGCAAGGTCGGTAATATTTTATCTCTCTTTCTCGAACCGACAAAGATTGACGACGCTGTGTTCTGACCAAAAATTTATTGGAACAGCTTAGAAGGACGCGTTTCACCTGCCAAGCAGGCTTGTTCACCAATAGTTCAACCATTTGTGAAATCAGACATTTTAAATCGTAATGCATGAGTCAATAGTCACGTGATACGACTACAATTGCAGTATGTTGGAAGAAAGACTCGTAGTTCTCACTCGTGGACAACTATCGTTTTCGCCGCTCAATTAATACACAAAATGAATGAACAAATGTCACAATGTCTAACAGTACAATACATTAATAATTAATGACTAGTCCAATTGAACATAAAGTATATTTTTAAACTTCGTTCGTGATTTTTCAATAAAACTTTATGTAAAATTTTGTCATAGGTATTTGTCTCAGCAAGTCACGCTACACTAGGTGATCGATCCTCACTGATATGATTAACCTCGGACGCTTATGGGTGTATTTGCCCTAGTGGGTTTGCCTTTTTTGTACACCTTCCGTTTGCACTACAACTTTATACAGACAATCCTGTCCTTACAAAATGTGTTCACATTAACATCTAAGGTTCAACTCTCGTGAGTATAACCTGCTCTCGAATACAAGTACTACAACCCTAGTGGGTATAATTTCCTCGTTCGTGCAAGCAGTTTCTCAGATAATGATTGTTTGAAAAAGCTATATTGCTTGGTCTAATTACGATCCAGTGGGCATACACCCATTTCTGATGATCTTTGCATGTATAATCCTAGTTAAAGTGACAGTGGGTTATGTTCTTAAAAATACAATCAGCTTGTGCTGAATAATCAAATAAGCAGCTATAATGTATAAATCCTTCAAACCAACTTGCGACTTATAATCCCTCATGCCTTCAAGAAAAACTTGAGAGGAATAAGTTCGAAAAAATGAAAACAAAAGAAAATTAAAAAATAGTTAAAACTAGAAATTGAGAGAGGTGTAGCATGCATATCTTGTTTCTTCGGTTGACAAATTGTGTCGCAGATTGGCACACAAATATTGTGCCTTTAATTTACAGATGGGTTATCAAGTCCTCTTCCATATTTAAGCCCATAGGGGTTTTGGTGTTTAATTCAATAATGTAGCGCGATTCTAGTCTTCTAAGCTTTTTTTCTCGGTTGCCGCCTCTAATGCTAGGAGGCACGCAGTCGATGACATAATAGCTTAGTTCTTGCGCATTTTTATCATGGTATGTGTCGAAATGTTGTGCAACTGGGTATGTTTTATCCCCATTTCTTATGGCTCTCAGATGTTGCAGAATTCTTACATGTACTGGGTGAATAGTACTGCCCACGTATTGCAGGCCACAAGGGCACTGCAGAACGTAGACAGCATATTCTGTTTTGCACGACAGGAAACCTTTAATCTTTTTCTCTCTTTTAGAGAGTCCAGGTTTGTAGGAAGAGGTATTCTTCCCATGGTTACAGGCTTTGCATTTTGTGCATTTTAAAAACCCTTCTTTTCTTCTTAACCATGTGTATGTCTTTGTGGTTTGCTGGTTTGGAATCATGTTGCTGACTAGCATCTGCTTAAATGATCTAGCTTTTCTGAACGTGATTGCAGGCCTTTTTTGTACTAACTTGCCCAGAATTGCATCGTTTCTGATAAGGTGCCAGTGCTTACTCAGAATACTCCTAACTTGACCATGCTGTCGGTTGAAGGAGGTGATCATTCTTACTTGATTATTCTGCTTGTTATGTCGCATGATCTTACTTTTGCTGTCATGGAATAAAATATCTTCTCTTGTTCTCTTTTTCGCTTGTTTAATAGAAGCCTGAATATATTCCTTTTGGGGCGTAATTAGACCAAGCAATATAGCTTTTTTAAACAATCATTATCTGAGAAACTGCTTGCACGAACGAGGAAATTATACCCACTAGGGTTGTAGTACTTGTATTCGAGAGCAGGTTATACTCACGAGAGTTGAACCTTAGATGTTAATGTGAACACATTTTGTAAGGACAGGATTGTCTGTATAAAGTTGTAGTGCAAACGGAAGGTGTACAAAAAAGGCAAACCCACTAGGGCAAATACACCCATAAGCGTCCGAGGTTAATCATATCAGTGAGGATCGATTACCTAGTGTAGCGTGACTTGCTGAGACAAATACCTATGACCAAATTTTACATAAAATTTTATTGAAAAATCACGAACGAAGTTTAAAAATATACTTTATGTTCAATTGGACTAGTCATTAATTATTAATGTATTGTACTGTTAGACATTGTGACATTTGTTCATTTATTTTGTGTATTAATTGAGCGGCAAAAACGATAGTTGTCCACGAGTGAGAACTACGAGTCTTTCTTCCAACATACTGCAATTGTAGTCGTATCACGTGACTATTGACTCATGCATTACGATTTAAAATGTCTGATTTCACAAATGGTTGAACTATTGGTGAACAAGCCTGCTTGGCAGGCGAAACGCGTCCTTCTAAGCTGTTCCAATAAATGTTTGGTCAGAACACAGCGTCGTCAATCTTTGTCGGTTCGTATTACAGACTTGAAAAAGGCACTTTCAACACCATACGGCTACAACAGCACAGTACTGGTCATGTTCCTTTACTGCTTCTAGTGTTATCACAGTTGGATTCTCAGTGTACATTCTTTGCAATGCTTTGTTCATATTATGAATGGAATAAAATACCAAAAATTCATATCCGGTGTGCGGTGTGGATGGCCAACCAACTTTTACGATGTGCTCTGGACCATCTTGATATTGCATTGGGTGTGGTGTCTGATCACTCTCTGTAGTGAATCCCTTGGGTACCAACGGTACGGTTCAAAGCAGCACCCTTTTTTATACATTCTTATGTTAATAAACAGTGTGCTTTGTAAGTATTGCCATACTTGTCATCGGATGTGCGATTAGCGCGATCCACTGATTCAAAGTGATTCCAAATGTAAAGTGACTCTGCTGAGAGGAGAGCCCTGCTGTAGCCCTGCTGTCAGGGTTGCCCAGAAAGAATCATATTGAGCACGCTGTGGTATCCTGAGGAAGCAGTACTGCTGAGGCCTCTGGTGAACCCGGCCTCCCTATCCACAAGCGTGGCTCTCCAGTCGCCCTCTGAACCCTGAGGAGATCCCCAGGACCACTCTGGCCCTGGAGTGGTCAACGGGACCGCCGTTGTGAACTGTGAGGATCCTTGAGTGTGCAAATCACCCATCACCAGTTGTGTCTTCAATCGTAGCCCCAAGGCTTAATGTTCCAAGAAAAGACCAAACCACATCTTGCTGTTGTATTGAATGTATGAATGCATGTCTGAATGTCTGTAGCGCAAACTTAGCCAAAAGGCAGTATGAGCTTGCAGCAAATGGCTTTCTAGCATGCAAAGGTTACAAGTATTCCTTCACACTCTGAGCACATCGACTGTATGGTTGATGGGCAGGGTCGGACTGGCCCGTAGGGCAATCAGGCAGTGCCCGATGGGCTGGTCTGACAGGTCAGTGGGTGGGTCGTTTTTAGGTCTCGCCTATGCAGCGCGCTTGCGCGGCATAGGAGAAAGACCTTTAGCCACTGATGAGCCTTTTCAGCCAAAAACGTGCACGCAGTGCATTGCTTTTAATGGCAACACGTGCATGTCTGGCGATTCCCTTGCGGGAGCGAGCTTTGACATCATATGTCTGTAATTAACTTGCAAACATATGCTCGTTCCCGGAAGGAAAACAGACCCCCTCCTGTCTTCCCTCCCCCTGCTGCCTCCTTCTTTAGCGCGAGTCGCGTGCGCGTGTTTGTTTTCTTTAATGGCGTGCCTGTGCTTGTTTTAATTCCCAGAGATCCGTGTAATTGCGGCTGTTTAATGGCTGGGGGATTGCGTGTTTTTTTTTCCAAGTCAGTTTAATCTGCGGTAAACCGTGCTAATAAATCTGCATTCTAAGCCTCTTGGTAACCGCAATAAAAATACTTTCCGGTGCAGAAGTGGAATTTAAACAAAGTGTGTTCTATTTTGTAACGTAACCGGTGCACATGTAAAGCACTCCAATACCCTCGGGGCGAGTTTGCGCTACATAAATATGCAACAAAAACCAACTTGTTTACTGTCCTGCAGCCTGAGTTTTCAAGAAACAAAACTGCCCTTGCCACACTAAAGAGGTCAAAGGTTCTGGGCTGCTACGTCCTCTAATGTCGCTAGAAGATGAAGCAACACATGCTGTCTCCTATATGATGTTTGTGAAATTATGCTACTATGCTGGGGCAGCTTGTGACGCAGCACCGATTTTCCGCAGCATAAGTGCATAGAACACAAACCACACACCTACCAATGCCACTTGAGGTCAGTTCTCAATATTTGGCTTGCACCCATTGGATGTTACATTTCAAGATAAGTTAATTGAACTATTTAAGTCATTTTCTGGTGCACACAGATGATATCCATGTTGCAATTGCCACCATATCATTATTCAAATTTACCTCAGATGCTACGGACCAATATGAATCATCGTCACAAAGTTACCCATTGACTCCAGAGCTGGCACCAACCTTGACAGAAGTGTGATCGCATACATCCAGAGCTGGGGGACATGGGTGCGGGGATTTTCCATTTGAGTGACACTTGAGAAAGCATGAAGTGACAGAGGTAAGAGTTTTCATCGGTTCAAAAATCCCTAAGCACCCATCTGTCCTTTACATTCTAAAATGCTCTCATTTGTCTCATTTCCGTCCATTGTACGGTTTTGCACCTGGGGATCATATAGTATATAGTGTGATTTTGCGCGCTATTTTGTGAAGCATTCGGCGGCGTCATGAAGGGAGGAGCTGATATTACACAGTATTGGACTTTTCTAAGAAACCAGAACGATGATATATGATTAACTGTTACACATTCATGACTGGCAACATAATAATCCCCTTTATATTATATTAGAACTGACAAAATAAAGATGGAGTTTCATTTTTACAAGATCATAGTTTGGGATGTCTGGTGTAAGTCGGTAAATTCAAAGCTGGCAGTGTTCGCAGGAAGTCATTACTGTCTATAAACACAATCAGTGTCAAGTCTATCGAAGATTTGTCAAGGGAAAAATGGGATCCTGGACAAAAAGATCACACCTCACTTGAAGAGCCCCTTTCAGCAACCCTAGAGCGGATCATGGTTACCTAACGTTTACTTTAGAGCGTGGGTCTTTGGGAGATGGTGTGGCGTTACAACCTGAGCTGACGAATTTGGAACATGGGAACCCGGTTCGAGTCTCGGCGTCTGCTCAACTTTCTGTGATTCTGGACAAATCACTTCATCTACCCGTGTCTGAAAAAAGCAGAATGCGTCTTTGTGTAATGTATCTGGTTCTCATGTAAAGCACTCCAATACTTTGGGTGGAGTTTGCGTTATATAAAACTGCAAAAATATGTATAAATGTAATTGGAGACAGCTGCAATGTTTACTTGAATTGAGGGGTCGGAGCTACTCAGTGAAGTCTTTTGCAGCAGTCACTCCAAAGTGTTTACACTCGAAGGATTTGTTTCTCGGCCTCAGCTGCTATGATGGGAATCCGGCGTGGCTTGATCCGAGGGTCTTATGCTCTCTGCACGCCGGTGACACCGACTTCTGTCCCACTTTGTCTGCCCTTGTCTAAGTGACTGCCGTGCAGATGTATCTATTAATCTCCTTACATTCGGAATATGTAGTGCCGTGTACTGTTTTGGCTTTCGTGACTATACTGTAATCCAACCTTTTATCAGGTTTTGAGTGCAAGCACAGCTCAACAAGTCTGAAATATATTTAATAGTAATTTGCCAACATTTCATGCTTGGATGTACATCTTAAACATATCTTGTTCCCATTTGTTTTGCTTATGCACATTTCAACAAAGCTATCATCTATTTAATGAATCAGTTAAAAAACATACTTTATCGGTACATAAGCAAATTTGTTAATTACATTTTCATCCGTCAGCCAACCATACCCTACGATACAAATGCTAAAAGTGCTTAATAGGCTTCTACCCAAATATCACTCTGACGAATGGTTGACAAAAGTTGTGGACATCCCACAATATACGAAGAAGACTGTAGGAGATATGGCCTAACGGCCAAAGCCACTGCAGACATAGAAACTTGGAAACCAGGTTCTGGTATCTGCTCAACATTTTGTGTTTCTGGCCAAATAACTTTATCTCCATTGCCTTACCAAAATAGAATAGAGAATAAAGGTTTATGTGGCAACAGGAATCAAGAACACCATACATCCTATATACATGTGTGAGAGTTAAGTATACCTTGTAGCCTTCTGTCTGTGGGACAATAGAAGGCTCAAACTACAGACTAGAAAAGTAGAAAAAATGAAATCAAAGGTAAAACAAACTTCTATATACAATTTCCAACTGTGTATCTCTTCTAGTCAAGAAAAGGTCAAAAACATAATACAACAAGCATTGGCATAGCCAATAGGTCTCGCTTTTGGGACCTTATAAGTATTTAGTTATGCAGCACAATATCCTTGGTGCAACAACATCAACTGTTGCATGGCTAAACACTTATAAGGTCCCAAAGGCGAGACCTATTGGCTATGCCAATGCTTGTTTACCCTGTGTGGGCCTATTTTATGGTCTGCTGGGCTGGTTTTTTAGGTCTCGCCTGACCCAGCGCTTGCGCTGGTCTGGCGAGACTTTGAGTAAGGGCTTCAAAAAATGCTATCGCCGGCTACAGCTTGCAGTGAATGTGCGCGGGCACGCGCTTGAGCAGAGGCACCGTATGGCGTGATTACTGCTGCGCGCGCACCACTCGCGCACATGCACTGCAAGCTGTGGCCGGCGGTAGCATTTTTACCCCGCCACGGCAGTCATTTCTCGAAGCGGGTGCTTGCTTTTTTTTTCTGTTTATTACTTCTATGTAGTAATGGCGGCACCCGTGCTTTAGCTTAAACATCTTAGGCTAAAGTCGGTTGCTGAGATTGCTTCAAAAGTAAAGAAATAGACAATTCTAAAGCATTACTACAGAGCAGTAATAAACAGAAACAAGCATTGGCATAGCCAATAGGTCTCGCTTTTGGGACCTTACAAGTATTTAGTTATGCAACTGTTGCATGGCTAAACACTTATAAGGTCCCAAAGGCGAGACCTATTGGCAATGCGAATGCTTGTACTACTGATTTGCCTGATACTACCACAAACATTGCCTTCAGCAAGCACAAATGCATGCAGTGGCCCATACCTTGTAAAACACCTCCAGAGTGTGTCTTTACAAGTACAAAAGTCCCCAATTTTCAAATGTGGGCACCCTTTTTAGCTCTCTGATTCGCTTCTAGGAGCTAGCAACCAGTGCAGCTTAACGTGAGCCCAGAAGGGCCTATCAAACTTCCTGAAATTCAGGCCAAGCTATGCTGCCATATTCTGAATGCTTTAAAGCTTGCAAATAGCTAACTCAGGAAGGTCAACATAACAAGCATTGGCACAATCCATTGTAGACATGATAGGAGCATTAGCAACGCACGCTTTTATGTGGCCTGGAATATAAAAGGTTTCTTCAAGATCCTCTTTTGGAGGTTACAGGACAACACAACAGCAACAGCGAGAGGAGGCAACAGGAGCTGCCATTGTTGTGATCTTTATGTAGGAAAAACAATGGTTCCTGTGGAATAATATACTATGAGGTTATGATACATCAGCACAATCGCTATACAGAGGGTTAGATAATGGCAGAGCGCGAAGGAACCACTAACACACCGATTACAGTGTAGTATATTTTATGGATTTTTTAAACAATAAAGTTAGGAGTAAACATTATACATCAAAACAACATTTGTGCATAGTGTCCTAAGTGACAAAGGGAACCTAAACCTAAGTGACAATGTGAATATTAAATACAAGGTTTTCACACTTTGTACAAGTCGACCATTATCATAATAATTCCATGTGAACAGCAGCGATATTCAGTGATATGTGCTTGGGAAATGGTTCGCTTCTTCCTTCCTTCTTTAGTCCTGAAGAGACCCTCAAAACAATGTGGGGTCTCTTCAGGACTGGTGATGAAGGGACATCTGAATATATGGTTGCGCGGCCTTGTGAAAATGATGTGCCACACGTGAAGAAAAGAGGAAAAAGGTTTACTCACAGGAGGACCCGTCCGGGTACTCCATGTGAGGACAGGCTGTCAATCCAATGGGGCATGGAGGTGGGCCAGAGGGGCTCAATTAATGATACGCCACAGCCGTAGCGTTGTAGCATCCCTTTGTGGATAAACAGTGACAATGCACTGAGAGTATTTCTCGGTAGAAGAATGGAAAAGTGGGACAGCGCTAAGTACCAACCCATCAGTACTGTGCAATTATGAGTTAAACTGCAGGGAATTACCTGGTGGTATTCCACATGGTGTCCCCTTCTCTGTGGGGTTTAATGCACACTTCTAACTTGTTCTGAGCAGGTGGTACAAATGTGCGGGGGCTGTTGTAAGGCACAGAAGGAGTGGAGCATGTTGGCTGGCAGTGGAGGGCATGCGATGCTCCCCCGTGCCTCGTCTGAGATTTAGGCAGGGGTCATAGAGGTGACATTGGCGACGACGCGTCTTTTCTGAGAGTGATTTTACCTCCTGGATTTTCTGGCCGGTAAAATCATGTTTGTTATTTCCACCGCCAGTAAATTCCAATGTAGGAGAGCTGGGCCTCTTGTAATCGTGTGCACGAGCCTCCACACTCGAATTCACTCTGCACAGTTCCCAATCGGCGGCCATGAGCGCCTTGAAACTGGGCTGAATATTCAGAGTGAGCGCTACACCAGAAACCAAGAGAAGCAGTGAAAAAACAGAGAAAGCCCCCCCTGCCTCCAAGTGGCTTTGGGTGGTCTCAGTGGGTGTAGTGGGTGGGGTCTAATATTGATGCCCAATCATTTCCCACTTTACAAGAACATTTGCATGCTTTAAAAAAACAAAAACAAAAAAAGCACCCTAGCGCCGATAAAGCCGGCCTTCAGGCGCCTCTGCCTGAAAGCGAAGGGAGGTGGTCTCCGCTCCTGCTCTGTGAAGCCAGTGTAGACGCAGGCAGCAAACGAGGAAGGACGCCTTCTCACCAGGGGGCCTGCTGCTATCTGAAATAAATGTACAAGTGTGCCACTGGCTAACCAGCACATCTCAAGGCTGCTCGGGAGCCAGTTTATGGCTTTTATTGACGGACTCATTTGAGGCTTCATGGTGACAAAGGTTCATTCTTTTTGAAAGAAATCTGAGGGTGTCATCAGATACCTTCTGGATTGCGTCCTTTTAATAGAAACGTATAGAAAGATGCGCACGGCTATAGTTTGGTTGTGTAGTACACACTAATTTATGTTTTCAACACACTAAAGCATGCCCTAAACATGCCCCTTCCGAACAGTGATTCATTATGCTGTTCTAAACCTATTTTACGATTTGGTGACTTGTTACTGAATCACAAAATTGGCTTAGGACATTTAAAAATGTCATATGCCACTCTCAAACCAGGTGAGTTTGAGAATTCCAAACTTGGTGATCGCAAACATGCTCTGTACATCAGACCCAACATGGCTTTGTTCATTTTGTGGCATCATGTCTCATACTGCTTGTACTGCCATTTTAAAATAAAGACTTCCATGTTTACAGCGCTTTCAGTCGCAGGCTGGGACCTCAGAACACTATAAATATACATCACTATTCCCTGGTGCACCAACTAGGATTCAGTTGTGTGGCTGGTTACACACACAGATATCTGCAGTGATTGCATTAACCAACTGAGCTTTCATAACACAAAAGAATGCCTTTCTCAGGATTGCAGTTGCCGTATTATTGTGCACTTCAGCACTTGTCACTGAGGCCCCATCTCCAGCACACATCAGCGCCTACTGTGTGTCCTCGAAGCTGCACCAGCCCGGCCTTACACACACAATTTGGGGGGTGGAGGAAGGTGGCAATTGATCTAAAGTCCTTTTAGCCCATTGGGCGTTGCGTGCCTGATTGTGAGGTAGTACATATTGTATTGTAAAAATTGCATGGTGCGACTGAACGTTTCCCAGTGTTTGTATTTATGCCTGTGACCTCTGACCCCTACGGTTGTGTTGGAATCCAATACACATGGTGAAGGTAGTATGGCTCCCACATAAGCAGGCATGAGAGGATGAATATGAGACCATTTGATTAAAGGGCCAGAACAGAATGGGAGAGAGACTGATCTCAGTTTCACCAAAGCCCGAAGAAGCTCCTCAGCCCTGCAAGTGAGCCGACACCTGTCTACATTCTGTGTGTAGCGCTGCGTTCGTAGAATTACATAGCATCGTGGGATGATTTAGTGATTACTTATGCCTGCATTCGATATTATCTATTTTTGTTGTTACTTTATTAAGTAGTGATATAATTAAATACTTTTTCATTGTGAATAAAAGTATTGAGTGGACAGTCCGTTATGAGGGCTATTGAGGGCCCTGTTGAGTTCTGAGTGACTAACTCCACACCGCCTCCATTAAAAAGTAAGCCTCGGACTCCTTAGCTGGCTACAATGAGAGTCAAGCGCATAAAGAGAGTGTTTGGCGCTCAGATTTCAGGACACCAGGAGGTGAGCCCCAGCATGTCAGAGGCAATCGGACTCAATCACCTCGATTGAGAAGTAATAGTAACCCTGAGAATATTGAGAAGCAGCAGTAACCCTGAGAACCAAGAGTCTCCCAAACTGAGAAACAACACTTAGAGCGCGGGCTGAGCCAGGCATGCTATTTCTCCGGAAGTGGAACCGCGCTTCCCTTAACCACGCATATGCCGTAAACACACATATGCATGGTTAAGGCAGTACGCGGTCTAGATGCATGGATGAGCGGGCACAGGAAGAGGAAGGATCGGGAGAGGACGCAGTATGGTAAATTGGGCTGGGTTTAGGGGGTGTGGTGGTAGTTTTCAAGGGTTGGGATAGTTTTTAGGGCTCAGGGTTGACAGTAGTTTTTAGGGATGGGGGTCAGAGTTGTTTTCAGGGGTCAGGTTGTTTTTAGGGCTCAGGGGGTTTGGGGTTGTTTTTAGGGCTGGTGAGGCAGGGTAGTTTTTAGGGCTCAGAGGGTTGGGGTAGTTTTTAGGGCTCAGGGGCACAGGAAGTGGGAGAATCAGGATAGGACGCTGTCTGGTAAGGGGGCTGGGGCTGGGTTTTCGGGGTGGTGGTAGTTTTTAAGGGTTGGGGTCGTTTTTAGGGCTCAGGGTTGGTGGTAGTTTTCAGGGCTCCGGGGGTCAGGCATGTTTTCAGGGCTCAGGAGGGGGCATGGCGTTGTTTTTAGGCCTAGGGGTTTAGGGTACTTTTTAGGACTCAGAGGGGTGTCAGGTAGTTTTTAGGGCTCGGGGGGGGGGGGGGGGTTGGGTCGTTTTTAGGGCCCAGGACGGGAGGCTGAGGTGTTATCTTTACCACACATATCCCTTGACTACGAAATTGTGTGGAAAAGACATGCGTGGTAAAGGCATGCATGGTTAAGGAATGCGTTGTTCAGATGTACTCATTAGTCAGGCAGCATTGTAGAGACACGCGTGGTTTAGCCATGCGTGCCTCTGTCATACAACCCCCCAAACTGGATGTAAGCTGAAAGCCAGAGGGTTGTGTCAGACATCTTGATCACATCCACCTGCTCCCATAGAGGAAGACAAGTTATCTTCAAAAAAGGAAGTTAAAGGTATAGTATGTACATACACAATTAAATAACAAACAATAAAGGTAATTGACTGATTCAAACCAATCCAGAGTAAAATAATGGATTGGGGGAGGGGTTGCTCTAAGTTTAGCTCAATGTCTCTTCCTCCAAATGCATTTTCTCAACCATTTTTTAAAATTAGGCAACTTCAGTCATTTTAAAAGCCCAATTTACCTACTTTATGTTTTTATAATTTGTTTGTTATAGTGCAGTCTAGCACCCTTGTAGGATCCAATGGGGCTCAGCTGGTAGCAGCCCGCCAGGTAACATCAGTTGATAAGGAGAATAAACTGACTAAGTATCACAGTGTAAAAATAAGATTTCCAACTGTTTTCTGAATTTCCTTACATTCGAGTGAGTACAAAGACCATTTAGTTGGGGCCAAAAAGGGACATTTCCTACTAATGGGTTGATGCGGGTCTGAGCATGGCCTGCAGGACACAAGGCTGGTCTGAGCATGGCCAGCAGGACACAAGGCTGGTCTGAGCATGGCCTGCAGGACACAAGGCTGGTCTGAGCATGGCCTGCAGGACACAAGGCTGGTCTGAGCATGGCCAGCAGGTCACAAGGCTGGTCTGAGCATGGCCAGCAGGTCACAAGGCTGGTCTGAGCATTGTCCTGCAGGACACAAGGCTGGTCTGAGCATGGCCTGCAGGTCACAAGGCTGGTCTGAGCATGGCCTGCAGGACAAAAGGCTGGTCTGAGCATGGCCTGCAGGACACAAGGCTGGTCTGAGCATGGCCTGCAGGTCACAAGGCTGGTCTGAGCATGGCCTGCAGGACAAAAGGCTGGTCTGAGCATGACCTGCAGGACACAAGGCTGGTCTTAGCATGGCCTGCAGGTCACAAGGCTGGTCTGAGCATGGCCTGCAGGTCAACAGGTATGTAAAGGAATCCTTCCAGAAGGTATGTTCCCTCTCTGTTGTGTCATAGACCTCGCCATCCATCGCCTTGAAGGCCACCTATGCCTGGACCCGAAGCAGGACTTTGAAGCCGTAAGTGTCTCAGTGAACCTTGGAGTGCGCCCAGTAAAACAAAAGTTCTAGTCTAATATTGTCTGCTTATGTTGTCAGACATTTCTGAAGTCGTATACATCCCATCCTCCTCACCAGTGTTACGAGGCAGTAGATGCACATAAACTGCACATGTTATTGTGTACTCTGGAATGGTGAGGTTTATTATTTCCAGAGGGCAGTAAATAACAAGAACCTCACAACGCCGCCATGAAACAGAAGTCCCGTCCCCACCAACCGTCCATCTATCGCGTTCTCCACGCGAGCTCACGCTCCAGAGTTAGGCAAGCTTGTGCAGAGATTACCACAGTCTCAACGAGCCAGTGGAGAGTAAGCAGCCTCAGCACTGCCAGATTTGAAATCCAAAAGTGGAAAAAGGAAAAGGCCGGAAGACAAAGCTTTCTATCCATCATCTGGAAAAACACTGGGCACTTTTCACAACTACACGAACGGCGTTGAGTGCAATGCTTGTTTCTGCTCTCAATGTCCACTGAATGGGAGCTAGCTTTCTCCGCATTAACACTGACAACTAGGGGGCATATCAACAAGGGCTTTATCTCTGCTTTTTTGGCTTTAAAAACCAAAAAAGCAGAGATAAAACTAGCGCCCTATCAACAACAGGGTGCTACCATGCAAATTTGCATGTTAGCACCCTTTTACTCTATGCTTCCCCTTGCATCTCTAATGAGATGCAAATGGGGCGTTCCAGAGTAAAATAATAGGAGAAATGTCGCTAAGCCACATTTCTCCTATTATCAAGAATGTCGCTAACCCTGTTAGAGACAAAAAAAGCAGCGCTAACCGCGGTTAACGCTGCTTTTTTACGTCTGGTATTTTTCTGATTTAGCCATGATATCCTATGGAAGGAGGATATCATGGCTAAATTTGCCTGTCCCTATCAACAAGGTAATGTGAGATTATCGCTGGGTTTCCAGCGATAATCTCACGTTAGCCTGTTAGCGTGAGGATTTTTATCGCTATTGAGATAAGCGTTGCTAATAGCACGCTATCTCAGCAATAAAAATTCACGCTAGCCGGCGATAATTATCCTAGCGCTAAGTGCGCTTAGAGATAATTATCGCCGGTGGTTGTTGATATGCCCCAAAGTGATCATGATTAGGGGTGGGTGTAACTGGAGTAATTCTCTTTAGCACATTTTCTTGTAATTACTGAAAAAGTACTTGTAATTATGCGTAATTGTGTAAGAAGCGTAAACCAGCATTTAGTGCTATTTTAGTGCAAATTGCATGCTTGTGTCCAAAATGGGCTTGATGATGCATATTGTGCTAAGAATAAATCTCTAAATGATACCGGACATGAGCAGCTGTAGCCGGCAGCTGCTCTCTCTTTCTGAAAACATTGTTCCTGTGCTCCTGCGGTAGGAGTTTTGCACCAAATGACTCCTTATTACTCAAGCTGGAGTAATCACGTAAATTTGGTAATTTCGCATCACAAGAGTAATCTGTAATTATGGAAATTACTCTAATTACTCTAGCATAGTAAAAATTCGCCCAGGCCTAATCCTGACCTACTACTGTTTCAGCCTCCAAAACCTTCCTTTCCAGTTTAGTAACGTGTAAGTTTTGCTGCATTCAAGAGCTGTGCCATTTCCTAGCACTAACCAGGGTCTAGAACAGGTGGTAGCAATGTGGCTATACCCTTTACAATATATGGGTTGGCTTGTAAAACCATTCTGAGTCTCATACAATAGCAAAGGTCAAAGCGCCAGTAGGACAAATAAAATAAACTATCGCAGACTTTAATGCAATTAATCAGAGTAAAAAATATGTATTTGATGGTGACCAGGACAAATTTGCAGCAGTTTGGTGTGTGCTTGTGGCTGTGATTATTGGGACACTCACCTTCTGTTTGACTCGTCGCCGCCACAGTTAATCTTTTCCCGCCGCGGGGCACAGTGAGGACTACAGCCCCCAAGCTCCTTCGCGGCGGAAGTCCGCCCTCGTTAGTAGCGCGCTCGGAGGCGCTTAAATTGGAGGACTACCCCTGCGACGCGGGACGCGCGCGGGTCGGCGCCGGGCTAAGCCCGGGCAAAGGGCGGGCCCTCTGTGGCCCTCAGAGGCTGAAGTAGGCTGGGCTGGGCCTATTTATTAATATTTAATTTTAATCCTGATTTGTCATTTTGTATTTTGCTTAGTGGTACATGTTTATCGTGGTGTATAATGACGGTGTGAACATTCTCCTCCTGACTAGGAACTCATCGTAACCTACCTCCAAACACTCAATCTTTTATTGTTTAACTGTTATTAATTGCACTCATTCGGGGTTACGGTCTTTCCTGTTTCCCACGTATAAGGATGTCGGCTAAAAAGTTACGTTCGGGGAGATTATTGGGGGGAAGGGCTTGCACGTTGTCAAGATCCAACCCCCTTAGTAACAAGACTGCCAGTAACTTGGTATTAAAGGGTCAATGCCAGTTGCCACAACTATGGGAGAAGAAGGTCCCTTATGTGGGGAATAAAGAATATTCGGGCTCTCTGACTACTGAAAAATCCTGCCCAGCGCCCCCTGATATGTCCGGTGACATTAAGGGTGTCTCTTTTAATTCTGAGATTGGGCAACAAAATAATGGGTCTGCAATTTATAAAGTGTTATCATCCAATGATCTCATGGGAGGTTCACAATTAAAGGTGGACAGTAAGGGAGACTTACAGCTGTCAAGTATTGACCTGGAGCTTTGTGGTCGATACTTAGCTGATGGTTCTTTGAAACTACCTGAAGCTATTAAGTCCCCGATTGGTGCTACTCCTTCTGGTCTTTTGCTTCATAGTAGTACCCCCTCCTTAAAATCGCCAGATATTTTTTCTCAGTATAACATTTCCAAGAGCCCACTGCCTAATTTATCTGGCATTGGTCATATGGGTCTTCCAGGTTATGATAAAGTGGAAAAACCGATTTCTGAATCCCTGATTGCATTGGAACATTTGCTGGCATCTATCTTACAGTTATTGAGTAAATTTGTGGGAAGCTCTGACTGTATTTTGGAATCAGTCACTCAGATATTAAATGTTTTACTGTTAAAGCTCCCGGAAAAGGTTCCTGATTTAGTTTCTAAGGTAGGTCTGCAGGAGCATGAGCTGGGTAGTGATCACTCAACTGTAAATGTAAATTCAGTTCAAAAAAATCTTGTGGCTACTCCTAAAAATGAGCCTTTTTTAGTTCCCAAACTTCCTGTATCTAATTGTGTAAAGATTTTTGACCTTGAAATTGAAGAAGAAAGTGTTGAGGTCGCCGCGCCAAAAGCTGAAAAAGAGCTATTTTCAATTTTTGTGCCTGAAATGAAGGGGATAGGGGGGGTTGAAAAGGGAAAAACTAGAAAACAAAGAAAGAATATAGGAAAAAAGAGGAAACCAATCCGTAGATACAGGAAGAAAAGGCAGAGACAAATAATTTTTGAGGATTCCCAAGTCCCAGATACCAATGTCCATATTACTGGAGAATCTGTGGGTGAGTCTCGGGGTCGAGAGGCGGCCACTCACTCTTTTGACATTTTGAAGCCCTCAGTATTGGGCATTGAAATCTCCTCTGATTGTCCGGTCTCTCCTGGGGATGGCCCCCCATTGGATGTGGGGGGGTTGACAATACCTCTCCCCGTGGTAGAGATGTCCGGGTTGGTCCCTACGTTGTCTGTAGCTCTAAATCCTTCTGCCCCTGCTTTTCCTGCTTCGGGTGGTGGTGTAGTATGGCCTCATCATCTGCCTATAAAAGTATCAGAAGTTTTTGTAGATACATTGACTGTGGATTTTCTATCGTTATTTGATTCGGATTTACCTTTAAATAGAGCATGGCTACTTAAATACTTTAAGAATATAGAGAGCCTAAAATTAATTCAATCTAACGATATTGATCTAGTCTCCATATCAGGAACAGCCGCCGCACCCTATGTCAGGGTAAAGTTTTATTCCAAACTTATAGTAAATCTTATATTGCAACAGGCTGAGAGTTTTCAGTGTAGGGGAATTAACGTATTACCTGTTCTGTCCTTTGGGAGAAATAGCTTCCCTCATAATAGACTCTCTCAGCAGGGCATCGGCCAAGATAGTCTCCCTCCCTCATTTGATGATTTAAAGATTTGGGTCTCGAAAAACATACGTTTGGTGACGAAGGTAAGGCCTGCCCCGATAATCCAGAATACTCCCCCAATAGAAGACAATCTACTGTGGAATTGGCTGCCTGGTGCTTTGTCTACTAAATCTATAGACAATCCTAAACTCTTTCAACACCTTTAGTAATAATTTAAAAGTTATCTCTTGGAATGCTGCCGGGATAAATAATAGTCCCGAGAAATTGCAATATTTGTTCTCTTTGAATGCTAGTGTTATTTGCATCCAAGAGACTTGGTGTGCCAGTAGATTGTGTGTAGGGAGAGATTATTTCGTCCTTGAGGCAATGGCCTCGCCTTCGAAGAAAGGGCATGCAAAAGGGGGAATTGCGTGCCTTTTGTCGAATAGATTAAAATGGAATTTTACCCATTATGTTGACCCAAGTAACCTTTTCCAGGCGGTGACCCTTTGTAGTTTAACTAGTAGGGGAAACAATAATTCTTTGGTGATAATAAATGTATACATCCCCCCGGATGAATGTTTTAATATTCTATTGAAGCAAGTTTTTTCGTATATTAAATAGATTAAAGAGTTAGAACCTCCCCCCTATGTGTTGTTAGTAGGTGACTTTAATTGTAAAGTTTCGAACTCTAGTTTAGAGTTATTTAGAAACAAATGTAAAGAAGAAGCATATTTTATTCCTCAAATTCTCTTCTCTAATAAAATTAAAACTAATAAGAGAGGGAAGTTGTTGCTGGAAGAACTTTCAGCAGCGGAGGGGTTAATAGTGAATGGTAGGCTTCCCTCTGATGTTCCTGCAAAATATACTCATAGATCCTCTCAAAGCGAGTCAATCCTGGACTATGTAATCACCGACTATTGTATCTTTTCCTTAGTGAAAGATTTGGTGGTCTCTCCGACATCATTTAGTGACCACAATGTGATTACCATAAGCCTTTCACTACTACTTCCTAATTCCGATTCATGGTCCCTTAATAGTGATATAGTTAATTTTCATAAGGACTCTGGAAGATGTTTTTGGAATTTTAAAGCCAAGAAGGGCCTGGAGTGTATTCTAGGTAAAACTATTTTAGAATTGAATGGTTGGCAGGGTTTTGAATTGATTCACTTTGAGAATTTTATGAAGGAGGTTATTTGTGTTGCTAAAAGATCCACCTCTTCCGTAAAAAGGATTTATGTTCCTAGTTTAATTATTCTTCTAAATAAGGAAATAAATAAATTAGTGCGGGAGCAATTTTTGTGCAGATCTATTGAAATAAACAACAAAATATATCTGTTAAAAAGAAGGAGAAGTAGAATTAGGAAGAAACTTAAAAAAGAAAAAGAAGATTCTCTCTGGATAAGTTTACGGGAGGCCGTTGCTCATGGCAAACTCAGACAAGTTTGGTCTCTTATCGGAGAGGGTTGTGGAGTTAGAGTTAGTCCTCTCCCTATTCCTATTGCTGAATCGTCATGGGTCACTTTCATTTCCAGCCTGTATGCTGGGAACGGCATTGGGCTGGAATGCGAGTGGCCCATTAAAGACGATGAGTTTTCTATTGAAGTTCCTTCAGAGAAAACCATTGAAATGGCTATTAAGGATATGCGTTCCTCTGGAGCAATGGGGCCTGATGAACTTCCTATTTCAATATTGAAGTTGGACCCTGTTTTATGGAGCAAGATTCTCTTTCCATTATTTAGAGCGTGCTTCCTTAGTAAAACTGTGCCCTCTTCTTGGAAGGGGAGCATTTTGGTTCCTTTATTCAAGAAGGGCGATAGGGATAAGCCAATGAACTATCGCCAGATAGCCCTTCTTGATGCTATTGGAAAAGTTTTTTCCAAATGTCTCCTATCACTAATTACTGATTGGGTTGAGGTGAATCAGATATTACCCCTTGAACAAACTGGTTTCCGTAAGGGGCATGGTACTTTGGATAACCTTACAGCCCTTCAGGTTATTTTGGACAAATATGTAAGAGTTCGGGGTGGAGGAGTGTATGCGGCTTTTATTGATTTCTCCACAGCATTCGACAAAGTAGATCGCCCTTTGCTGTGGAGAAAGCTAGCTGTTTTGGGTATGCCCCCACTTTTATTAGATCTGGTACGGTCTTTACATACGGACACTTGGTGTCGAGTGCTACAGGGTGGAGAAAGGGGTTTATCGCGGGTTATACCCTCTATTAATGGATTAAAACAGGGTTGTCTTCTGGCCCCACTGCTGTTCTCCCTGTATATTGCTGAACTTCCAGCTTCGCTTGCATCTTGTGTTGGCATAGCCCCGGTTGTGGGGGGATCTTCTATTTCCTGCCTCTTATATGCAGACGATATTCTTATCCTAGATTTAACCCCTAAGGGATTAGCTAATCGTCTGCAGGCTTTACATCTTTTTGCAGAGACCCACTTCATGAGGATAAATGCCACAAAAAGTAAAATTATGTGCATTACAGGGAAGAAAAAATCTAAATCTGAGAATTTTGGTTGGTCAGTCGGTGGTCAGAAATTGGAGGTGGTTAAGACATATACCTTTTTAGGAAAAATAATTTCTGCCAACCTGAGTGAGAAGCCTCATATCGATAACAATTCTCGTAAAGCCCTGTCCCAAGGTAAAAGTTTGAGGGCTCTTTATTCCGCCACAGGGAGAAGACACTTTGCTTGTTTACTCGAGGTTTATAGGGCAAAAATTCCATCAACCCTCCTGTATGGTATAGAATTGGTCGATTTAAAGCACTGGGGTTTTCTACAGACGGTTGAAGGAAAATTATTAAGGTCTATAACCTCTCTTAATTCTGCTTGTTCTGTAGCTGCCTGTAGACTTGAATTCGGTCTCCGTAGTAGTTGGGTGCAGGGCCTGTCTGCTTTAGTACGATGGGTTGCCAGCCTTGCTAGAGGAGAAATGGGGACTTTGAGATCCCTTCTCAAGGGGGAATTGTTGGGAAGTTTTAGAGAGTACTCCCAAATTGTTAAGAACTTCAGAAAGGCTGTGGCACTTCTTGAATTAGAAGAGAGTACCATTTTTACTATTTCTCCTTCCCAGCTAAAATCTCTTTTGAAACAGGCTTCCTGGACTCTTTGTTTTACGTTGGACAAGAAGTCCATGATAGTTAAGCAGGGAGGTGTTCTTCTGATTAATACATACTCAAGGAAGCTTGCCCAACCCTATGTCTCCTGGAATTTACCTCATGGTGTTCGGAGATTTTGGTTCCTCTTGAGGCAGGACCTATTGCCACTTAATACTCTTTTGGCAAAATGGTATGGGTCCTCTCCTTTATGCAACTTATGTAATATGTCTGCTCAGGATCGTTCTCATGTACTGTTTATATGTCCTGTATTGCGTCCACTTCGTTTAAAGTGGCTAAGATCAATATGTTTGCAATTGGGTATTCTTGATATGAACTCTTTTTTGCAGGCTTTATATACTCCTCCAAATGAAATGTTTTGCTTCAATATTTTTAACTTTTTTAAAGGTTTTTTAGCTATTTATTGATGAAATATGGAGGTGTGTGTCACAGTCTGTTTTGTTCAGTGGAGAGTGTTGTAATTGTCATTTTGTACTTTGAGAATATGTATTTGTATTTGTGTATTTTGTTTATGTGGCCCTCCTCGGAGTGCCAAAACATAATAAATAAATTGATTGAGTAAAAAATAAATAAACAAAATTCAAAAAGGCATCACAAATTAAAAAAAAGAGAAAACGTACGCTTACTTGCTGAATGAGTTCTACACCCAACAACAATCTGAGAACACATAAACATACAGAGCTTGGGACAGATTCACAACAGAAGAATGTAACATTTTCTTGATCGTCAGGCTGCTCCTTGGATGATGCAGACCCAATAGAAGGTACTAGCACAATCTGTTAAATGGTAGCGGCAGTTTCAGTCGATAACCTTTCAAGTATTTGCCCGGCGGTAATCGCCTCTTATACCACTCGATAATTTACCAATGAAAGAGGCAGGCGCCGGAGACTGGAAGGCAGGAAACAAATTTTTATTCCGTCGGAGCAGAACACATCAGATCAGACAGCAAGGTATCGTCACGAGGTGCTCTAACTGCATCTCTGAGACCTAGTCTCTTATACACTGGTTTATTGCTTTATTACACATAGTACATTCTTGAGATTCCCTTGATGCATGGGGGAATATCCCCTGAAGCCCCGGTTCAGATCCGATCCCACACATAGATACAGTAGAAGTTCCCACCCCACCCACAGTAGGAGATGGCTATTGCGCAGCAGGGTAATCCGCCAATTCCTGGGGGGTGTGTGTGACCGGTCGGGTCTCAGGGAGTAGGGGCTTTGATCTACTGTAATCCCTTTGACGTGGGGTGTTTCCCTTACAGTAGGGGCAATAAACTGCATCCGCAGGGCTAGGTGATGGCCTGGGACCAGTTCGGACAATGGGGCGCAGAGGAAGGGGGTTATCAAAGGAGAGGCATGACCATGTATGGGTTGTCGGTCGGAAGTGGTTCCGTAGCAGGGTCGCGCAGAAGGAGAGGGTTTATGGCCTGTATGAGAGAGCGGGGGTGGCCGGCGCGTGGGGGATGCTTGCAGCGTCGGGGGAACGCGCTGGCGAGTGACAATGAGCGGGGAGAGAGTGGGGTGCCTAAAATGGCGGCCGTGCATTCGCTGTGCGTGGCGCTGGGGAGAGGCAAGATGGCGCAGATAATGTTCAGTTTGCAAGCTAAATTTCCACAGTCCTCCCTTTTAACATATCTCGCCAGCTTGTCTGGCCAATATTCACCTTTGTTAGCCTTTCAGTTACAGTATCGTCAATGTTCGTCATACATTTCTTAAGGATACAGAGTCTTTAGGGTAGGCAGGAGTAATCTGACACATTTGTACATTGTCTCATACAGTTTGATAAAGTAGGCGAGGAGGAAGTACATTCAAAATTACATTAGCTGTGCCGCAGGTCAGGCCCAGGTGAGTGTGTTCGAGTATGAATAGGATACTGTCCCAGTGTATAGTCGGAAGTGATTGATGCAGCATCATGAAAACTCAATAGGAAGATAGTTAATAAATAGGTGGTTGGGAGAGGGTTTTCAACTTAACATAGGGTCTTCTTGCCAGTGTCCTATTATAAAGAGCCATCACTGGTAAGCTCTTGTTGTTGTTCTTCTTTCGTTGGCACTGTTGAGCACCGGCGGTGGAGCTAAGGTCCAGCTCAAATCTGATTTCTCACGTGGCAGGGTGTGACCACTCACTGTTCTCTGATCACAGTCCTGTTCCTTAACACAGTTCACCACAGGTACTTTGAGACAGGGTACCTGCCTTTTGTTCTTCGGCAGTAGGTCAAAGTCATAATCCAAATGGAAGAGGAAGAGAGAAGGGGGTGGCGTGCTTCGGGATGTCGAGGGAAGAGGGGTGGCGTGGTATCGGATCAAAAATGCGGACCAAGGAGAGCAGAATCTTTCAGCACTGGGCCCATCAATCGGGCCCGACGGGTTGAGACTTCAGGCACGCTGGTCAGTGAGCAGGGGCCTCGATGTAGCCCCTCGCGCTTATCATTCTGATAATGGCGTCTCGTCTCACGCCCTTTTTGCTTCGTAGCTTCCCCCTTGGTCGATGTCATAGATGCTTTATGGTCCGCAGTCAGGCTGTGCGTCACGTCCGACCCCTCTCTTCCGATGGCTGCAGGTTATCTTTGAATGGGTTATAAGAAACGAAAGTCTTAGAGATTTTGGCAGGGAAGACATTTACATACTTCATCCTCTCTCCCAACCACCGAGTAGTTGCGGAAATGCTCTTATCTGTTACTGTATGATTGGTGTATATTAACTCTGATGTTAATGGGCGTGTTACTAATCTATTAATCATTGCTGTGGTGCAGGTTTCTGTGGGTGCCCCTGTCCATTGTCTGGCCTTCTAGGTGACGATTCCTGTGCCCTATAATCGTTGCAGGAAGCCGGACATCTGTCACTTTCTGGTCTATTAAAAATTCGAACCGGCTTCTCCGGTAGAGACTCATTCATCTCAATACAAGGTTTGGTAATACACATCTTCCTCCGAGGATTACTAAGTTTGAGAAAAAGTAAGTGCGAGGTGCTACGGTCATGCGTTCACGAGTATCCTTTTCATAAGCTAAGCATTATTTTTGCTGGGGACAGTAGGTGACCCTTTATCAGTTTAGGCGATGGATTTATTAGAAAACAGGGCCATCAGCTGTTTCGTTCGGAATACTCTGAGACGGCTAGTATAGGGCTGGGGTTATCTTTGGGAGAACAGGGTGCTTTAGACATTCTATTTCGGGCTAATTGGTCTGGGGTAATTCTGGGCGGTGGAGATGGTGTCCTTTAAGAACAAAAACCACTGACATATAGTCCCCGTGTTGAGGGTCAGATTGGGAGACATCAGTCGTCTTACCTGTCCTTTCCTTCTCAGCCGATTAGGCTTAACGTTTGCAAAAAGGAGAGGTAGTAACGTGGTAAAGTATGGTCGTTTTTGTTTCTGTCAATTTGTTCGAACACCACCGTGTTCAGGCCAATTATACACTTACCAAAGAGGTGTATGTCGTTAATTTATTCAAGAAGAAAGAGGGCAAGAAAGAGCCTTTTGTGAGGGAGGGGGAGAGAGAGTGAGAGAGAGAGAGAGAGAGAGAGAGAGAGACGTGTGCATCAAGTAGGCTATTTCGGCATACATACGACACAAAACGAGAGAGACATGGGTAAGATAATAGGCCACTTGGTGCACACACAACATGGAGTAGCATGGGTCTGTTCCATGTAAGAAAACACAAGCGGGGAAAAGACATAAATTCGGTGATCACGTACACACAAATGCCGGATAGGGTGTGACAGTACATGCATCAAGACGGAGACTTAAGACGGAGACTCAGGGCTGCGTTGAGCATGGGGACCTCTCCTTTCCTGTCCTCTATTCCTATGCATGCTGCGTACCTTTAGTATTTTGTAGTTTATCTTAGGGGGTGTCTGACCCTTTATTCTCCTCCCTTTGATCGGCGGACGAGCACTTCAATCATACAGTGACGCTCTCTTCAAGTGACCCAAACATGAAATGCATACACATTCATGCCGTATAATCGTAGTACACACGCACAATCATATCATACAGTTTTTCATGTTCCCAATGGTGGTCTGTAATTTTACGCACTATCTCACAACGTTTGTCTATGTTTTCCCTGATATTGAACTCGGTGCGGTCCATGTCCACTCCACTCTTCAGTCGGAACTTCGTTGTGACCTATAGAGGGGAAAAAGAGGGGAGGGGAGGTGCAGTATTCAAAATACCCTAGCGCGCGCAGACACGAAAAAGTTCTACCTACCATGTACCAGGCTAGCCGCAGGAGTGGGTAATACCACGGACCTATTATTCTTTAGTTCGAGGCAAAGATGCTCTAGTTCATTCATCTCCTAAATTCGGGTTCCCTGGTCGTACATGTATTTCTCAATTGGTCGCGTATTATGGTGCAAGATACCATACCTTGCGTGTGGCATATACCTTAAGTTATAGTTGATTATTGATTTGACAATTCTTGGAAAAAGGGGGCAGGCGTGATGGGTACAAATTCCGTTAAACAAAAATATTTTAGGCAAATTGAGTCTGTATTATCTGTATGCTTTCGCTTAGGAGTGACAATCTTTTATTTAAAAGAGAAACCTTCAACAACCCAGATGATTAGTCATGACACTGATTCCGTAATTCCTTTTTAAGAAGCCCTTTATTTAAAACAATGTCAGTGTAGAAATACGGGCCTACAGCCGCTATAGGCCGGCCACGGTGTGAGAGGCGTCGAGCAACATGAGCAACACTAGATTAACATAAAAATCGGTTCCCCCCCTCTCCCCCACCATCATGTGTGAAAGCATCGCGTACATATATATATATATATCTCTTTTTAACACAAATGTCACGTGACTGGAACGCCACAAGGAGTTGTAGGCCACTCCTACATCGGCGCCATCTTAGGGCGGGGTCGGGCCAGTGCACAGTCTAAGTCTTTCCATGAATTAGCAGTTGAACCAGAATTCCTTTCGGTAGTTCGAGAACTTTCGTTAGCGTCAACTTTGCGTCAGCATGGCGTCACTGCAACCTTGTAGCAATGCCATGGTTCGTTCTTAGGGCGGGGCGGCAGGTGGGTTATTCCGCCGACGTTTTACTTTTTCACTGCACCAAGCGGAGGCAAGGTGGCCGCCGCCCGGGGGGCAAAAGAGCAATGGCGGTGGTTTTGTCCTTACCGGAAGTCCGCAGGAGTCGAATGTCAAATGACTCCAACCGATTCTGCAAGGCTGAGGGGAGCGTTCTGTCAAGGGTGGGGCCCATGCCCAAGCAAACAAGCTTTCGAGTCCAGAATTGTCTCACGGTGGGCCAGGCCTGGAACCGGAGGGGTCAACCGCCGGAGTTCAAGGGCAGCAGTAGCAGCAGCTCTTCAGTACGGCTATCGGAGAGGGGCCAACAGCAGCTACAGCGGCAGTTCAGATGGTATTGCCACCGGAGTGGTTCCAGTAGCAGCGACAACAGCAGTTCGGATGGTATCACCACCGGAGTGGGTTCCCAATTGCTTGGCTGCGGGGGCCCATTCCTCGCGTCTGGTGCTAGCGGCAGTCCTGGTGAACCCTGAGCTTGGGTGGTTGCCTGGCGGCCGCGTGCAGGGGCGCCGGCTCAGCCGAACGGCGAATGAAGTGGCAGGGCGCAACTCAGCTGGCTGACGTGTGAAAGATGCGGTTAGGGTGCCCTCATCTGCTGGCGAGCCTCCACCTGGGGAGGCGGGGGAGGCCCGTCCGCGTCGCCTCCCCCTGCCAGGGCACCCCAACCCTTATTAACCCCTTCGCTGCTGCGGACATTCCGCTGCAGCGCTGGGGGGGGCAGGGGGGCAGCGCGGCGGGCCTGTGCTCATGACGGAGCCGCTCCGTCATGAGCCACAGTTGAGCTGTGCTCATGACGGAACGGTTCCGTCATGACTCCGCCCATTTGCGTTGTCGCCCCGCACAGGCGGGGAAACAGCGCCGCGCAGGCGGAGCGGCCGCCGGCAGGATTGTCATGACGGAACCGTTCCGTCATGAGCACACGACAACCGTGGCTCATGACGGAACGGTTCCGTCATGAGCAGGGAAGGGGTTAACGAAAGAAGAAGAGAATGGGAAGATCCGCACAGCGTGCCAGGGTGAAATTCAGCAGGCCGATGAAAAAGATGGCTGGGGAGCCCTCGTCTGCTGGCAAGCCTCCACCTGGGGAGGTGGGGGAGGCCCGTCCGCGTCGCCCCCCCCCGCCAGGGCGTCAGCCATTATTGAAGAAAGAAGAAAGAAGACGGGTAGGCCCGCACAGCGTGGCGGACTCCGCCTTGGTGTTGCCAGAACTTTGGCGCTTCGTATAGCCTCCGGCCTATTCGCACAGCCGCCCGCCACTGATGTCAAGGGATTTTTGCATGGCTTTTATAGCCCAAAGTCAACTGAAAGGACCGCCCAAAAACAGGCCAATGTTGCAACTTCGAGGAAGGAGAGGCGAGGACGGTGTCACGTGGACGTGAATGCTTCGGGATGCAGGTCGCAGCAGACTGTCATGTAAATAGTTGTTTAAAACATGTTCTAACCTGTTCATTTTGCCGGAATATTGTTATACTTATAAGTTATTAAAAAATGTTTGACCATACTATTTTGTTGAAGCGTTGTACGTATCAGTGATCTGGTCAGTGTATTTGAGAAAAAAAAATGGCGTTGTTCGATTGCACGTGATCCTAATCAAGTTTGGTGACGTTGATGGTGGGTATCGGCAAACTTCCGGTTGTGTCTATTGGGGTCCCTATTTTTGTTCAGTTCCAAAAGGACCGGGCACTGGGATTTCCAGTGTCCGAACTGTGGAAATATGGATTTTTCTGGTCAGTTATGTCCCCTATCTTGGACCCCAACGGTTCTATGTGCATGTTACAAGTACATGTATGATCCCTCCAGTTCCAGTTATGAAGACGCAAATACATGTGCGTCCACCGTTAACATGTCCTCTTTCAGATCCGCCATGAATGGGCCGGATATTCCATTCCTAAGTACGAAAGGCCACCGCCTTTATATGGTTCACTTATGCCATTTTACAGTCCAGGCAAGTAGGCCCTGATTCTGTCATCAAGCTTTTCTTGCTCTCTGTCTCTGAAGCTCCAGTCCGAGCCTGCATCTGTGACCATGAACTTTGTCTCATCCTCTGCGCGGCTCACGATGCCTGACATCAGCTTGCTGCCTGCCAAGAACTGTATTTCACCTTCGGAAATTATCTGCTCCGCTCCCTGCCCAATGCATTCCTGTCTAGTAGCTTAAGTAAACATTCTGCCAGCTACCGAGCAAAGGCCCGGCTTCTCTGTCTTTATGCAAGTAATTCATAGCACTGTTACCATGGAAGATTCCTGTCCTCGCATCTAGTGTAGACACTTAGACGCTTGTACACGCACTAACAGTCAGTATAGTCAGTATAGAATAAGATTCTACTCCAAGAAGGCCTCTCTTTTGGATAACATAGTTCTTTAAACATAGGATGTTAGATATGATTTGGGATTAGGTTGACTTGACCCTCCAGACATTTGTCGCCACATGTAGAGCTAAATGTCAAGTCCCCTTCACCCCCTAGCTGCACGTCAATCACACGTCATGCTGCTGCGCGCGCATTTCTGCCAAGTATTTCTGCTGACATTGCGAAATTCTTTCATGTAACCACCCTCTTATGACATCACATCTGATGACGTTCTTTAAACACACCCAGTTACGCCTATCTTTGCCACGTATGAATATATTATCTCCACTATCAATTGTTACGCCTTTTGTATTTGCTTCACTGTAATGCTTATTGTATAAAAGTAATTGATTGTCAATAAAGTATGTACTTCACTTCCTGAACCTTCGTGGTGATGGAACCTGGAGCAACCGATTATAATCGACCATTGGAATAAAGCCCATTCCGAACCTCTAATACCACGGATTCTGCCTCTTATTTACTGAGCTATTTTATTATGTTTCTGTATCAAATTAAGTCCCGGTAATTAAATTATTTACCACATGAATGGCGCCCGAATAGGGACCCTTTCTCATCTCACGCGCCGGCGGTGCGTTGCAGGCCCGGTCTCCTGCCACAGCTGGACGGACAACAACGCGTACCAGCAGGATTTCCTGTATCTTCCTCCGGTCAAGCGGGGGCGACTGAGGCTGCGATCAACACCCAGACGAGGCGGTGAGAAGTGCGAAGTATCCCGACCAGAGCCTAGCTGAGAGAGCAAGATCCGAGGTACACAGAGGCCCACCAGTTTCCGAGGTCCCAAGTCAAGTCCGGTTTCCGAAGTGTTCAAGTCGAGTCCGGTTCAAGTTCAGTTCAGATCCGTTCCGAGGCCTTCCGTTCCGAGCTACCCGGTGAGTACCATTACTGGGGAGGCGTTCTGACGTGCACATAGGTTGTGCCGGTCAAGACGGGTTTGGGTACACAAATCCGGTCTGCACTGTTTCAGCAGTGTATCTGTACTGTTTAGCAGTATATCTAGTATATCAAGTATATAAATTCAGAATAATTCAGTTAAATGTCGAGTATTATGTTTTAGTGATTAAGTTTTTCTTAGATCATCGTCATCATCACCGTTGCTCATTTTAAATGTTAAATGTTAAATGTATTGATACGTCCTGCATATTGTGGTATGAATGACTGTTCATTATTGTGTTTTATTGTATTAAGTTTGTTCAAGATCAAGTAGCAGACCAGTTTTCAATATGCCGCTCTTTTCAAAACTAAGACAGATCACAACCAGAAAAGGGGTACTCGAAGAAGCTGTTCCCATTCCTCCTAGGGACACTCCAGGGTACTTCATGTATCATAAACATGGCCTAGACGCCATATTATTTCTCGATTTATGGGTAGACTACACTAAGGAATTACCAGAAAGTCAGAGGTGGCCCGCAACTGGGACCTGGGATGCAGAGTGCATCGTGAAAGTAGAGGAAGAATTATGGAAAAAGAAAGCTAGACAATCACAGAAAGATGCCATTGAATTATGGCGTAAAGAATCGTATAGACGAACAGAAAAAGCACGTAGACAGGAAGAGAAGAGTAAAGAGAATTCAAATAAAGTTCAAGAAAATCTATTAATTGAAGAAGGTACACGAGTAAAATCAGAACAAGTAGACAGACAAAGACATGCCCTTATGAAGGGTATGTATCCCCTTCTGGCCGAGGGATAACCTAAGGCTACTGCGGGGATACCAAAAGACTTGCCACCCCCATTATTTCCAATAAAGGTACATCCTAAGGGGCATCCTAGAACCGCAGAAGATGTTTTTCTTTCCTCATATTTAGATGACGCAGCTCCCGAGTATGCTAACCCCGCCCCACATAGACCGTTGGCCGGGGAGGTTCAACGCCAAGATCCTGTATCCTTACAGCGTCAAATCCTGACACAAGTTCCGGCAAGCACGTCCGTTTCCACATCTGTTCCTACAGCTACTTCTATAGCTGTGTCGTCCACACCTATAGTTGCTGTATCGCGTTCTACGAATCCTTTCACGCCCGATACTCCAGACGGGGCTACCGGAGGTACTACCAATATTTTTTCTACGCCACCCAGAATAAATAAACTTACCTTTCAAGAGTCAGCACATCCACGTACCCCCAAACTCATAAATGCCCGCACGCTTAAGGAACTTCTAGTAGATTGTAGATATGACCCTGTGCCCGGCAAAGAGGACGAAATGATCCTGGCATCATTACGTATCAGACGAGCCGCGGTGTATTTAGGGAAGTTACCAGGAATGACTATGCATCTAGATAATATATATCATTATGTCCAAACAGGGCGAGACTCTGAATGTATTAACAGAGCTATGGAATACCAGAAAGTGGAGATACAGGGGGAACTGTTACGTTTCCTCATAAATTGCGTAATCAGAAATCAAGACCGATCGGGGGTAGATCCGGAAATAATGCAAACTCTTACCAGATGGAGCCAGAATATATCAGAAGGGAGACATGATAGGCAAAAATGTATAATAGCCATGTGCAGAAAGATCCGTAAAGAAATAGAACGCCTACACGAAGAAAGATTAACGGTAGACCAGTTTGAACAAAACGAGGAGGAAGAAGGATCAGGACCGTCCACAGGACAGTCAGAAACCATAGCCTATGTAGGTAGAGGAAGATCTTGTAATAGTACTAGATATTTTACTGACCCGATACGTCCGATATGTCCAGATAATAACAGGAATTTCCAAACACCTATAATAAATATGAGATCCCCCGAGCATTCGTTCCAAGCCGCTGACAAATCACTGCGAGAACGAAGGGGTTATCATTTTCTCGATTCTATGGATGAACAAGAATTAGCCAGGTCAGCCGTTCATTGGATTGACAGTCCCGGAAAATATGGTGATGATACAGTAGCACACACATTTTTGAACCTCACCCCAGATGAACAGCGTTTAGCTGGGATTTATATGATTCAACAACTTCTTATACTATATAAAAACCAACATTCAGATCCTGGTCCCTTACCTGATATATTGACTGAATTACTCACGAATAGATGGAGAGGTTCAGGTACTAAGTTAATTAAGGAAATACTAGAATCCAGAAAGCAGTACATTCTTTTTGTATGTCCAGAACATGTTTCATTGCCCATCAAGGAAAGACCTATGTATTACATGGACAGACAGAATCCCTTACGAGAAGTACACCCAATAAAGGGCGAAGATAATCAGTTTAAACGCGTATATATATATACGCCCATATTGAAAATAGAATTGTTAGAAATGAAGAAAGTGGTACCCAGTCATGACAAAGACCCAGCGGGTTTCCACCGAGAAATTAAAGATATGTTACTCATGGGAGAGTATACCTATCCCGACATTATGACAATATTAAAGGTATTAATGCCTGCTGGCATTTATGAAAAACTCAAGGAAAAAGAGTGGGAGGTAGGAGACCAAAAGATAGAGTGGACAGCATTAGAAAATGAAGAAAAGGCCCGAGGTCCAGGTTCGGGGCTTGGGGACAAAACTAAAGCACTACCAGGTTTACTAGTACAGGTACTGCCACGTTTATTAACTACGAAAAAGGAAGACTGGGGTGCAATTTCAGCCTGTAAACAAAAGCAAGATGAAGACACTAGTGATTTCTATGCCCGATTCGAAAAATGTTTTGGTATAAATAGTGGTATAAAAGCAAGTAGCGAGTCATACCCACATCTGTTTGTGACAAAATTAGTTGAAAATTCTTTGCCCCAAGTGAAGAATAGAGTATTAAAATTCGAGAGTACATGGCAAGGTAATACGCCATCACAAATGTTACAAATGTTACAGTATCATTACAATAGAATTAGAGAGGAACAAGAACATGAACAAAGACGCATGAAAGACACAAAAATGAAAATGCTAGTCTCTCAGACAGTTCCAGCTGAAGGACATAAAAAGGGTACGACACATTCCGGTGATTCAGCAGGACCTGTAAAAGGGACATGCAACTATTGTAAACAGCCAGGACATTACATACACGATTGCCCAGTCCTGAAGCGTAATATCGCCACAGGTATTACAAAAGAAAGACCACGGCCACTTAGACAGGATCAGAATGAACAAGGAGCACCGCAGCATGCACAGGCCATGCCAGCTCCACAACAGTCTATACAGTTTGTGCCAGCCGCACCAGCGTTGCCGGCTGCTGCCACACAAACCACGACACGACAGCTGTACCAGACCGCACAGTATGACTATCCTGATTATCAACGATATGCATGAACCAGCCTAGAGAGGGAAGTTGACTTACCCCTTATCGAGGTCCCTGTAGACCAAGAAGGACCTTATGTACAAAGTGAATTATTAGGCCAAGATAGAAAATTTTTACTTGATACAGGGGCAAGTCGAACAACCATAAAACGTAGTGAAGTTCCAGGGGCACCCCTCTCAGGCTCACAGAATATTTCCCTTGGTTTTTCAGGAAAACCTATTGTTAATGAAGTATCACAGCCTCTTCCACTTACGATAGGACCCTTGACCAGAACTACAGATTTATTGCTTACTAAATCATGTCCAGAAAACTTGTTAGGAATAAAAACACTGAAAGCTCTAGGAGCTATAATATGTTGTTCTCCGGAAGGAGTAAGATTGTTTTTACGTGATTTCAAAGGTCATTATGTGTCTCGAGATATGGATTCCCGACTGCAGACTTTACCCACCCATTTATGGGCACAAGGCCCTACAGATGTTGGTTGCATGAACATTACACCATATCGAGTCACACTAAAGGCAGGAGTGGTACTACCACGAATGCGACAATACAAGTTACCCCCAGATGCTGTAATGGCTTTACTGCAAATCATTGACGAACTTATTGGCCAAGGAGTGGTTGTGGAGACCGACTCCAATGTATGTAATTCACCGATAATTCCGATTCTTAAACGAACTGATCCAAAGGCTCCCCCAGTATATCGATTGGTTATTGACCTGCGCGAATTAAATAAATGTATTGTACCACAATACCCCGTAGTTCCAGACATCTCTTCATTACTGACAGCTATTGATTCCGAAGCAACATTCTTTACTGTAATTGATCTCAAGAATGCCTTTTTCAGCGTCCCAATAGATCCGGAAAGCCAATATTTGTTCGGATTTAGTTTAAATGGACGTAGCTTTAAATTCACACGCGCACCTCAAGGGTTTACAGAAAGCCCCAGCATCTATAGCCAAGCACTGAAACGAGAACTCGACAGTATCCACATGCCAGTCAACACTGCTTTGCTTCAATATGTCGATGATCTGCTGATCACCGCCCGAAGCGAACCTGAATGTGAAAAAGCCTCACTGACGGTTTTACATTTTTTGGCCGAAAAGGGGCACAAGGTGTCCCCTTCTAAGCTGCAATTCTGTGTCCAGCGAGTTATTTACCTTGGTCACTCGCTGTCCAAGGAGGGAAGGCAGCTTACACCAGATCGTATTCAGTTAATAGCTAATATGCCAATACCCGAGACACAAAAGGAGGTGCGGGCTTTCATAGGCCTCACTTCATATTGTAGGCAGTGGATCCCTCAGTATGCATTTCTAGCAAAACCACTCATTCAACTAACAACACAGGAGGCAGCCACATCGACTGTTCTCCCTTGGACTCAGGAACACACACTCGCTTTTGAAAGCCTAAAGAAAGCTTTATGTCAAGCACCTGTTTTAGCAACACCATGTTACAGAAAACATTTTACACTCTTTGTTACAGAACGAGAAGGTACTGCCTTGTCAGTACTCACACAGGAACAAGCAGGATCACACAAACCGTGTGCTTATTTTTCTAGTACATTAGATCCCGTAGCTCAGGCTCTGCCTGCGTGCCTGAAATCAGTGGCAGCGACAGCTTTAGCAATCAGACAAAGCGATGCCATAGTGTTAGGACATCCATTGACAGTACAAGTACCACACGCAGTAGAGGTTCTTGTGAATCGAACGCAAACACAACACTTGACTATAGCACGACTTACAGGGTATGAACTAACATTGTTTCAGCCACATATAGAAATCAGACGTTGTAACACATTGAATCCTGCCACACTTTTACCTGTAAATGGAACAGACCAATTAGCCCATGATTGTATTGATGTTATTACAATCACGACGAAACCCAGACAAGACTTGACAGATGTTCCATTGTCAGATCCAGACCTGACGTTGTATGTAGATGGTTCATGTATGAGAACAAGTACAGGAGAGTTAGTGGCCGCTTACGCAGTCACAACAGACACTGAAATTATTGAAACCAAGTGTATAAATACCTTGTCCGCTCAAGCAGCAGAGCTCGTCGCTCTGACACAGGCCTGTATTCAAGCCACAAATAAAAAAGTCAACATATACACTGATTCACGTTATGCATTCGGAGTTGTACATGACTTCGGCGTGCTGTGGCGAGAGAGAGGTTATTTAACTTCTCACGGTGCCCACATTCAGCACGGACCCCTCATTCATGCCTTATTAGATGCAATACATTTGCCCATTGCAATATCGATCATGAAATGTAAAGCTCATACGAAAATTACTGATATCATTTCTCAAGGCAATGATCTAGCTGACAGAACAGCTAAACAGACTGCTCAAACTCAAACATCCGACATGACAAAGACAATAGTCCAGACACCAACACATTGCATGATGGTTAAGGATCCCGCTCTTGATGTAATTGACATACAGACACATGCTACTCCAGACGAAATAAGGAAATGGACTGAATTAGGAGGGATCCAAACGGATCAAGGATGGATGACGAAGGAAAAATCTGTGTGGTTCCTTCCTGATTCAATGGTCCAAGTCATTATTAACACTGTCCATAGTCCAGCGCATCTAGGAGAGAAAGCTATGCTAGACAGCATTCAACATATTTGGTTCAACAAGCATTTACGAGCAGCAGCGAAACAAAAAGTTCGTACCTGTATGATCTGTTGTCAGTTCAACCCAGGAAAAAGCATTCCCGTAGAGCAGGGTGGATTTCAGCCTCCTGATCACCCTTTTGAAATTCTCCAGATGGATTATATCCAGATGGAACGATGTCGTGGATTCAAATATGTTCTCGTAGTTGTCTGTGCTCTTTCCCGTTGGACCGAAGCGTACCCGGTATCAGATTACACTGCCCCGACTACTGCCAAGCAGCTAGTTCGAGAATTCTTCCCACGATACGGTTTACCACGTGCTGTCTACTCAGATAACGGCCAGCCGTTCTCATCCGAATTAATGAAACACGTTTCACTTTTGCTAGGATATCAGTGGAAGTTTCATTGTGTCCGACACCCCGAGGCAGCAGGTCTCGTGGAACGACATAATCAAACTTTAAAAATCAGACTGTCCAAAATATGCAGGGAGAAAGGTGTCGACTGGGTAGTAGCATTACCAGTTGCACTCTTTTACATGAGAATGGTAGCACACTCTCGAACAGGGCTATCCCCGTATGAGGTGATCTTCGGTAGACCACCAAATATGTGGGGGACGCCTATACCACGTAAAATAACTGATATTGACTGTAATATGCTGACAGATTACTTGGCTTCCTTGATGTCTGCACTACAATCTTGTCGTTCACAGGTAGCTGCAGCTTTTCCTAACAACACTGAAGTGAAACCCCATGACGTAATTCCGGGGGATCTCGTTTTCGTGAGGAATTTTGATCGAAAGACTCAGCTGGATCCTAGGTGGAGGTCGCCTCAGCTCGTGTTATTAACGACGAGGACAGCCGTGAAGATCGAAGGCAGGAAAGGCTGGATTCATTCAAGTCATATCAAGAAATTTTATGGACTACCATCAGATATAAAAACTACACCTTGTGTGTCTTCACCCATTGACTCAAAACTTCCTTTTGTTGAAAAAAGTAATGCCGAACATTATAAACTAAAGCTCAGGTCCAATCAGTCAAGCAATTTGATTGTTTAAGTCCTCTCCGAGGTGAAGCGGTTGAATTGTCTCTGACATGTATCCCTTGGACCTGAATAGAGAATACACCCGAAAAATGCTGAAACGACAGGCGTACTGTAAATCACTGCGTAGTCATTGTACAGTGACGTTATTAATTTCGTTTTTCCTTAGTCTTTTAATAATTACTGCAAGTATATTGTTGCACATATGTTATCCTATTTCTAGACATGTTTATAATATTACTGCTGAACATTCTTTTAGCGAATTACCTCCGCATGAATTGTCATACAGATTTGCGCTGCGCAATAACACTTTTATTAGTATGTTACATCATTCCCATCAGGTTAGCAATGCTACAAATTGTTGGATATGTGGCCGACTCCCTCCCTATCAGAACTATAAAGGAATTCTACCTCTTTTTCCATATCCGTTCACACATAACGGCTCCTGTGGAGCATGGTTTAGTTTAATTAATTCCCAAGATTCGAACTCTGCAGTTTATCAAGACAATGGGGTATGGGGAAATCTGAACTTAGTTTTACTTAAGGTCTGCCACCCCAACAAGGAGGGACTTCCCAAAAGAACAGGAACTGATCTAGAAAATGAAGTATATGGATTAGGTAATTTTACGCTTAATCTCCTGATCTTGAATGTCGAATCCGAAGCTAATCCAAGTTTGCCCGCCATGTCAGTATTTCCAGTAAAAGGTGAATTATGTGTAAGAAAGAATGGTTCCATACATATGGGCCATAGTAGATGCACCACTGTAATAGAATTCAGTGATCAAGGCAAGTCTACATTTAGAGCTTCCCGCCATTCCTATTTTATATGTGGTCAGACGGCATATGTACGTTTGCCTCTAGATTGGGATGGTACTTGCTACATTGGATTCCTTTTGCCACCTGTTTTTCTAGCCCCTCCTGATTATCACAGAAATACTCATTTAGTACACAATAGAGAAAGGAGAGATCTCCCAATAGTCGACTACACTGAAACAGCATGGGAAAAATACACAGATTTCAATAAAGGTCTCTTTCCCTATATAGGTACCGTTACTAATAGTAAGCTGATACGTAGATTGACTAGAACCCTTGAAGCAGTAGTGAACGAAACTATTTCCGCCTTAGGCAATTTAACAGAAGAGCAGTCTGCTATGCGGATTGTTGTGCTTCAAAATCGTCTTGTCCTTGACGTCATCCTGGCCGATAGGGGCGGAGCTTGTAGGGTCATCGGATCAAGCTGTTGCATTTTCATACCAGAAAATTCGCCATCTGTATATAAAGCTATAACGCACCTTCATAAGATTGTAAGCCAGATACACCAGAATCCAGGCACCTGGACTTGGTCCGGTTGGTTTTGGAGCGTGTTATCAACCTGGGGATGGAGAGTTCTATCCTTCCTAGGTATTGGCCTTCTCATACTATTCAGTTGCTGCTTATGCCTGCAATGTGGACCAGCGATTTGTGGTCTGTGTGCCACATCGTGCATTCCACATCAAGATTTTCATTCAAGATCCCGGAAGAAGAAAGAAGAACAAATGATGCTATATGAACAAATCAATGGATTAATGAAGATTGATATCTCTTGACGGGCAAGTAGGGGACAAGGAGGGAATGTGGAAATATGGATTTTTCTGGTCAGTTATGTCCCCTATCTTGGACCCCAACGGTTCTATGTGCATGTTACAAGTACATGTATGATCCCTCCAGTTCCAGTTATGAAGACGCAAATACATGTGCGTCCACCGTTAACATGTCCTCTTTCAGATCCGCCATGAATGGGCCGGATATTCCATTCCTAAGTACGAAAGGCCACCGCCTTTATATGGTTCACTTATGCCATTTTACAGTCCAGGCAAGTAGGCCCTGATTCTGTCATCAAGCTTTTCTTGCTCTCTGTCTCTGAAGCTCCAGTCCGAGCCTGCATCTGTGACCATGAACTTTGTCTCATCCTCTGCGCGGCTCACGATGCCTGACATCAGCTTGCTGCCTGCCAAGAACTGTATTTCACCTTCGGAAATTATCTGCTCCGCTCCCTGCCCAATGCATTCCTGTCTAGTAGCTTAAGTAAACATTCTGCCAGCTACCGAGCAAAGGCCCGGCTTCTCTGTCTTTATGCAAGTAATTCATAGCACTGTTACCATGGAAGATTCCTGTCCTCGCATCTAGTGTAGACACTTAGACGCTTGTACACGCACTAACAGTCAGTATAGTCAGTATAGAATAAGATTCTACTCCAAGAAGGCCTCTCTTTTGGATAACATAGTTCTTTAAACATAGGATGTTAGATATGATTTGGGATTAGGTTGACTTGACCCTCCAGACATTTGTCGCCACATGTAGAGCTAAATGTCAAGTCCCCTTCACCCCCTAGCTGCACGTCAATCACACGTCATGCTGCTGCGCGCGCATTTCTGCCAAGTATTTCTGCTGACATTGCGAAATTCTTTCATGTAACCACCCTCTTATGACATCACATCTGATGACGTTCTTTAAACACACCCAGTTACGCCTATCTTTGCCACGTATGAATATATTATCTCCACTATCAATTGTTACGCCTTTTGTATTTGCTTCACTGTAATGCTTATTGTATAAAAGTAATTGATTGTCAATAAAGTATGTACTTCACTTCCTGAACCTTCGTGGTGATGGAACCTGGAGCAACCGATTATAATCGACCATTGGAATAAAGCCCATTCCGAACCTCTAATACCACGGATTCTGCCTCTTATTTACTGAGCTATTTTATTATGTTTCTGTATCAAATTAAGTCCCGGTAATTAAATTATTTACCACAGAACCCTCTACAGAACGCACATTGATTCCCATCTAAGTCTCTCCGTCCGTTGTAGGGTGTAGGTGTATGGTCTCTAGGGGGTAGCTTTCTAGGGGCGGTTGGTTGGTAATTCTCTTTTGGGGGTTCCCTTCCTATGGTCACCCCTTGCAACTGTGCTATCATCACCCTCTCCTTTAATTCCTTTTTCTTCTTCTCTGACGCCCTATCGTTCTCGTTCTTCTGGTTTTCGTAGTATTGGGCCATCTGGAGAATTGCTGCGGGTTTGGAGGCTGCCCAACTACTCTCGCTGGTCTGTAGCTTCTGGGAAACTTCTTGTGACAGACCTTTTACATAATTCTGGACAAAGAGGTGGTGTCCGGTTGCGGTGGTCATGTCTTGGCCACTGTAATCGGAAAACACAGTCTCGAATCGGGAGAAGTATTCAGACACATCTTCCTGGGGTTTCTGACGGCAAGCCGTCACTATCGACCAGTCTACCTTTCTTTCTGGGATTAGAGTCTTCAGCTTTTGTACAATCTTGTCTGGGAGCTCTAAGATGGCTTTCGGGGGTTTCTGTCCTGGTTCTCGCTGTTTATCTATGGTATCGAGTTGTACCCAGGTATATCCGAACGGCTCAGCGTGGTCAACTTTCCGGATTTGTTTCCACACATCAGCCGGCAGGCATAGCCCAAAGAACAAGTCGATATCTGCTAACGTCATTATCGTTGAGCCTAAGGCTGTACCCAATTCCGTGTAGAAGGCAGTCGGGTTCTTTCTTAAGTCGGGTAGAGTCTTTCTAAAAGTCAAAATATCTTGCCTGTCCCACGGCTGATAGACCCAGTTATATACAACCCTTCCCTTCGCATCTTGGTGGTTGATGTCGTCGTGTGTTCCCTGACCCCGTGGGGGGACCCAGTAGGGGGCAGCTTCTTTGATGGGCATCATGGCATCAGCCCTTCCTCCCTGGGGTTTAGTTGCTATGGGGGTTTCTGTTTTGGTGGTCTGTCCATGTTCTTTAAGGTGTCGGTAGACCTCGAGTGTACGAGTGAAGGTTCGTTACATCGCCCTCTCTTTCTTCCCCAATGTCTACCTTCCTATATAGGGCCGCTAAGCCTTCGGGACCTTTATCGTGGTACCTATCCTCATATGCATTCAGGGCGTGATAACAGAGCCGTACGACGAAGTGTCGTCTGCGGCTGTCGGCATACGAGTTATACACGTCTGTTATATACTCCTCACTTTCTTTTCGCTCCACCAGCGTCCCTACTATCTTGTCAATTCCTGCTCGTTCATCCTTAGTTAGTCGATTCATTCTGGTGGACTCTTTCTTCCCTATCTCATGGTCGTCTAGCGTTGTAGTCGACGTTGGGTTCGGCACAAGAGGCTCAGCCGGCGCGGAGGCCGTGAGGGCCGAGGCCCCTGTACTGCTTTCGCTCGTGTTCGGGGGTTGTGGGTGTTGCACTACTGATTGGGAGGGTGCATACGGAGGGGGCATGTAAATGATCGGGGGACCTAACAGTAATTCGTCATTCGTTCGCTGCTTGGAGGACAACTCAGGGTAGAGCAATGAAGGGGTCCTAACAGCGTACTGGCCTGAGGTTTCGGGCTCCTGTCTTAGTTTAGTTTCCCTTCTCTCCTTTATGTCTTCTTCTAACTTTCTAGCGGCAAGGTGAGCTGCCTTTCGTAATTCCTTTTCTGCTTTTACTTCTTCCCTCTTTTTCCGTTGCGTTGCTTCTTTGCGCCACATGCCGATACTGCCAAGCATAGTAGGCGTCGTCTTATTGCTACGCAGAGCTATTTCTAGCGCTTCTATCTTATGGTCGTCGAAGGATCCCATCAGTGGCCACTGACTTTCGGGGTCCTTCTTGGTATATTTATGCCACAGCTTGCTATAAGCTACGGCGACTAGTCCATATTTAGTGAACATGTCCTTATTAGGGGTGCCTTCCAGTGGAGCCGGGTGGTTCACCTCTAATAAGCGGTCCGGGCAGAACCAACTACCAATCAGTGGGGAGAAGATAGGCATGACGGGTTTCAACGGGGACAAAAGTCAGCACTACCTATCTTTTCACTGCTTGCAAAGACTAGACAGAATATCTCTATTCTTCGTTATTTGTAAGCAGAGAATACCTCCAAAGAACCAATATCGAACAACTAGTGTTCGGACAATCAATCAATCAATCAATGGGGAGATAAAGATAGGCACGACGGGTTTCAACGGGGACAAAAGTCTGCGTTACCTACCCTTCACTATTTGCAAAGACTAGACAGAATATTCCTATTCTACGTTATTTGCAAACAGGGAATATCTCAAAAAGCACTATTCTTCAAAACAATCAATGTTCGGACAATCAATCAATGGGGAGATAAAGATAGGCACGACGGGTTTCAACGGGGACAAAAGTCTGCGTTACCTACCCTTCACTATCTGCAAAGGGAGAGAGAGAGTATTTCTACTCCTCCCCGTTTGTAGACAGTGAATATCTCAAAGAGAACAATCAATGAGCAATACTAGTATTCAAACAATCAATCAATTATTTCGCACTTTTGTCGTGTTTCACGACCTTACCCGGACCGCGTGGACAGTTTCTCGTCTTCCGCCTCCAGCGCCCGATCGTCCTCTACTCTCCGTATTTGCCGCGGCACTCCTGATGGTTCCCAGTCAGGACCGTAGATCACTCGAGAGAGGTCTGCTCGGAACCAGTGAAGTTCGGATGATCGGCTGCCAGACGAGGGTCTATTGGGCAGGAGCTCTCCCGATCGTTGCAGTCGTTCACTCTGTCGTCGGGACCTCTCCCACTGGATCCACGTGTCGCTGATGGGCCCCACGTTTGGGACGCCAATTGTTAAATGGTAGCGGCAGTTTCAGTCGATAACCTTTCAAGTATTTGCCCGGCGGTAATCGCCTCTTATACCACTCGATAATTTACCAATGAAAGAGGCAGGCGCCGGAGACTGGAAGGCAGGAAACAAATTTTTATTCCGTCGGAGCAGAACACATCAGATCAGACAGCAAGGTATCGTCACGAGGTGCTCTAACTGCATCTCTGAGACCTAGTCTCTTATACACTGGTTTATTGCTTTATTACATATAGTACATTCTTGAGATTCCCTTGATGCATGGGGGAATATCCCCTGAAGCCCCGGTTCAGATCCGATCCCACACATAGATACAGTAGAAGTTCCTACCCCACCCACAGTAGGAGATGGCTATTGCGCAGCAGGGTATTCCGCCAATTCCTGGGGGGGGTGTGTGACCGGTCGGGTCTCAGGGAGTAGGGGCTTTGATCTACTGTAATCCCTTTGACGTGGGGTGTTTCCCTTACAGTAGGGGCAATAAACTGCATCCGCAGGGCTAGGTGATGGCCTGGGACCAGTTCGGACAATGGGGCGCAGAGGAAGGGGGTTATCAAAGGAGAGGCATGACCATGTATGGGTTGTCGGTCGGAAGTGGTTCCGTAGCAGGGTCGCGCAGAAGGAGAGGGTTTATGGCCTGTATGAGAGAGCGGGGGTGGCCGGCGCCCGGGGGATGCTTGCAGCATCGGGGGAACGCGCTGGCGAGTGACAATGAGCGGGGAGAGAGTGGGGTGCCTAAAATGGCGGCCGTGCATTCGCTGTGCGTGGCGCTGGGGAGAGGCAAGATGGCGCAGATAATGTTCAGTTTGCAAGCTAAATTTCCACAAATCCAAACACCAATGTTGGGATATTAGCCTCCCCCCCCTCTTTATGAGGCAAAAGCAACTCAGGCTAACAGACAGGACGCGTTCGAGGGCGAACAACAGACAAGCTGCACATTTTACAGGCGAAACACACAATGATATGCAAGATGACTGATTTGACACCTGCTACCACGACTGACAATTTTGAGACAAAACCGATCTTCAGTTTATCTGTGGGAAACTGCATTATAGTTGTAGTGCCCACTCCCCAAGTTTGCTTGGTTTTTGATGCACCTTTGAGTGAGGTGTCCTAGGTCCCTGCCAACCAGGTTCCTAGTAGCAGTGTTCTTTCCCTAAAACTGTACCACGATTGGCACAACTTCAGCAACCCCTTATAAGTCCTTAGTACATGGTACCCCTGGTACCTAGAGCATTAGGACAGAAGAGGGTCCACTAGGGCTGCAGCGCAAATTGCACCACCCTGGGGACCCCTCACCAAGCTGATGCAAACAGCCATTTCAGGGTGTGTGTCTTGGCACGGAGAAAACCGAAGATTCGACATGGCACACGGTCCTGTGTGCCATGCCACCATAGACTGCATGCGGTATAGGGAAGTCCCCCCTGATGCAGGCCTTACAGCCCTAAGGCAGGGTGCATCAGTATCCCATGTGTGGACATATCTGCATGAGCATAAAGAGCGCATGGGCTGGATACTTGTCATCACGAGTTTCCCAGCACCATGATGGCTTCACTGTACTCAGGGATGTTTGGTACCAAACATCTTGCCTTAATACAATCTCACTGATGCTAATGTTGGCTTTATTAATAAATGCTTACAGGAGACACCTTATAAGGTCCCCTGAAAACCTACCAAGCACTGGTATGGTTTCTCACTAGTCTTAGCCAGCCTGCCACCACCAGACATGTTTCTGACCTAATGGGGTGAGAGCCAGTGCTCTCAGAGGCCCGGAACAAAGCTTGCTCTGGGGGGAGGGGTGTTTCATACCTCCCCCAGGAGAGGGGCGGTCTTCAAAGGCAGAAAGCTTCAAAGGCAATCTCACCTTTGAAATACAACCCAGGCATCTCCAGATAGTGGAGGTGTCAACCCCCCATTTCCTGCTCCACATTTGGCAGGAGGCCAAGGGGGAAAATTAGTTAAATTAGGAGGTGTGCTCACCTTCAGCCAGCACCACCCCTAAGGTGGGGCAGGTGATGTGGACTCAACTTTTCCAATTCCTCCGTCTTGGGATGGCAGGAATTAACCTACCAGGGCTAGGTTAGTGCTCCATCCCACCGGAAGTGGTCACTTAGGGGGTGTAGACACCGTAAAGGTAAGAAGCCCATTGGCTACTATCTGTCTCCCCCGTTAACACCCCTACATTTAGTATTTAGGTGGCATTCCTGGACCATGCAACTTAGATTGGACAGACCGAGGAAGAGCAACGAAGAAAAGAGAGCTGCTGACCCGGGAATTGTCGACCTCCTGCAGAAAATTGGACTCAACCATCTTGGGCTGCTATTTGGTCCTGCAACTGTGAGGCCCACAAGAACCACAGAGCACCTCCAGCCTTTGGCAAATTGCTGACAACCTCCCTTGGAGTAGAGGAGCTACTCCCCTGCAGCCTGCAGGCACCGAACTGTGAAGTCCAGTTTACCGATCTGCTGCTTCCCGGTGACTCAAACGCAGCAACCAAGCAAGAAGAGGTACACCAGCTCTGGAGGGTCAGATCTATCCCCCCATCAAGTGAGAGGACACCCAGACCTACTGCAGATGTGCAGTGCCAATACCAGTGGTACTGGACCCCCTACACCAAAGGTGATGGCACATACTATTTACAGGCTAAAGGTACTGCGATGGGGGCTTATTTTGCCCCTAACTATGTCACACTCTATTTTAATGACTTTGAGTGCACATTTATGTACAATTCAGCGGTCAGTCTGTTCCACCAACACATCTGTCTATGGAAGAGATTCATTGGTCATGTATTATTCATCCAGTATGCCAATAACTATCCTTGTGCACTTAAACATGGGCTGCCCAAATTCTATCGATCTGCAGAAATTTCAAATGGAAGCAGGGCTATTTCTGGATGACTGAGATTTTAAGCTAAAAACTCTTGGCCAGGGTTACCCCAACAAACTGGTTAGTGGATCTCTCAAGAGAGCATGGTACTCACCCCGCGAACATTTACTTTCATCAAAAGAAAAGCTGGGGACTGAACGAATAGTTTGAGTAACCACTTTTTGCACACACAGCAACACTTTGACTAGAACAATCAAAAACATTGGCCACTGATATAATCAATAGACCTCACCAAAGATCCGCCAATGTTTTCATTCAGAAAAGGGAAGAACCTTGTACATGCCAGCCACCAGCAACAAAAAAGCACACTGATCTAGCAGCCCTTTGGGGACACAACCAGATTGTGGCTCATTCTCACTGCAGAAAATCATTTTAGAATGTGCAAGAATATTGAAAACTGTACAGAGTTTAACATGGTGACATAAACACACATGTAGGCAACATTCACACTGCAACTGTAGGTACACAGTCTATGCCATATAGTGACCCCATCAATTAATCTACATAGGAAAAAACAAACAAATGAATTACTACATGTCAATACTACAACAGAATCAGAAAACATGGGCAATAGTTTGCAAAAACCATTTTCTCACATTGTTTCCCATAACTTATAACCAAGTTCTTAATTAGGTGTAAAAAGTCCCATATGGAGTTAATGTTATTTGGAAGTATTTCTTCACTTGTTATTGCTCCATGGCTCTAACTGCACTTGTTTATTTCCTACAAAATGTCTTTCACAAATACCTCGTGGTAGGTGAGCTCTTGAATCCTATGGTGTGAAAGAGTTAAAAGCTTTCAGTTTCCGGTGCTCAAGGTCAGAGGCACTTTGGGTGCCCTTCATCTACAGCAATGATTTCATTTGTCCTCAGCAGCACTATCTGAACTCAAACAGAGGAAGGAGAGGATGGAGGGAGGGCACAGAAGGACAAAAGAGGAGGAAGGAGGGAGGAAGGAGGGCGTCTTAGGACAAGAGACGAGAGGGAGGTATAAAGGAGACTTGCACACAGGTTTGGGACCCCTCTCTCAGTGCTGCACCCTTTCACTATGTCGCCTGTCACCATCTGTGCCCTCTGGGTGGTCGCCGTTGCTGTGTCCGGTATCGAGAGCTCAGCCGTAGGTGGTGAGTGCTTCACATATATACTTTATTTTATATTCATGTTTTGTAAAGCGCTACAAACCACCTTACAGTAGCCTTGGGGAAAATGGAGGTGGGCCAGGCACTATTTGTGAGAAGAGGAGTCAGTGAAACACAGAACAGAGGTAGGAGAAGCTTGCGCCCCTTTTACATACGGGTAAAATATGTCTCACTCATCACCTTATGCGCCTAAAGAAGCAGCAGAACACATCTGCAACAGCTCTCTGTAGTAATCTACACAAACTATGAGAAGCCATGGTCTGCATTTTGCAGATCCTTTTGTATACCTTGATAAATTAGTGTGGGGGCGGAGCCTATGCCAGGGGTGGCAACCGTAGGTCCAGAAGGGCCAGATTCATGCTGGACTTTCAAGATAATGTCATACAATAAATGTTTGTGCAGTTGATCTAAATATAACTCATGCACACAGTTTGAGGGTCCCCTGAATGGGAAAAGGCCTGAATAACGAGGGTAAAGCCGCGCGTGTCGTTCCAAAGCAAGTGCAACCACGTGTACCTTAGCCATGCATATGCCTTAAACACGCATAAGCATGGTTAAGGCATTTGCGTGCTCTAGATGCTGGGATGGGTGGGCCCAGGAACAGGAAGGATCGGGAGAGAACGCGGTGAGGTAAGTGGGGCTGGAGCCGGGTTTTGGGGTATGGGTGGTAGTTTTTAAGGGTTGGAGGTAGTTTTTAGGCCTCATGGTTGATTTCAGGGCTGGGGTTGTCTTTAGGGCTAGGGTTTGGGGTTGTGTTTAGGGCTCGGGCTGGGATAATTTATAGGGCTGGGGGGTCAGGGTAGTTTTTAGGACACAGGGGTCGGTAGTTTTTAGGGCTCAGGGGGGTTTGTGCAGTTTTAAGTGCTCAGGCAAGCGTGGTACTTTATAGGACTTGGGGGGTCAGGTAGTTTTTGGGGCTCAGGGGCGATCGGAGAAGTTTTTAGGGATGGGGTCGGGTTAGTTTTCAGGGCTCAGTTTGGGCTCGGGGTACTTTTTAGGGCTCGGGGGGTCAGGGTAGTTCTTAGTGCTAAGGACAGGTGGCATAGGGTGTGATCTTTACCATTCATCCTTATACCAGTCATGCCTTTACCATGAAATTGTGTGGTAAAGGCATGCGTGGTAAAGGCATGCTGGCATGCGTGGTAAAGGCATGTGTGGTAAAGGCATGCATGGTAAAGGCATGCATGGTAAAGGCATGTGTGGTAGAAGCATGCGTGGTAAAGGCATGCATGATAAAGGCATGCGTGGTAAAGGCATGTGTGGTAAAGGCATGCGTTGTTTAGACTCATTCATGGTTTAGGCAGCGTAGTAGAGGCACGTGTGGTTTAGCCCTGCGTGGCTCTGTTATACAACCCTGCTGAATATCTGACGTGTATCTGTCTCTCCTTGACACTCGATGGACACCCCTGGACTATGATAATGTGCGCATTGGTAAAGCAAGGGTGGAGGTTACATGGAAAGACCCTGCCTCAGCACTGTAGCCTTCCTCAGGGGGAGCTTAAAGTGTGCGCTAACTCGTTACGGCCTATTATGTAAGGGGCTATGGGTCTACAGGGTGCTACAGAGGTCCAATGGAATAGCAAACTTCAGTTAGGGACTGCGGGCTACTGGGTGCTACAGAGACCCCATAGGATAACAAACTTCAGTTATGGACTGCGGACAATGGAGTGCTACAGAGGACACATAGGATAACAATCTTCAGGTATGGACTGCAGACTATGGAGTACTACAGAGGCCACATAGGATAACAAGCTTCAGTTATGGACTGCGGACAATGGAGTGCTACAGAGGCCACATAGGATAACAAACTTCAGTAATGGGCTGCAGATCACAGGGTGCTACAGAGGCCTCATAGGATAACAATCTTCAGTTATGGGCTTCAGACTATGGAGAGCTATGGAGGTCCCACAGGATAATGAGCTTCAGTTATTGACTGTAGACTATGGAGTGCTACAGAGGTCCCATAGGATAACAAACTTCAGTTATGGACTGCAGACTATGGAGTGCTACAGAGGCCACATAGGATAACAAAATTCAATAATAGACTGCAGGATTCAGGGTGCCACAGAGGCCCCATAGGATAACAAACTTCAGTAACAGACTTCAGGATTCAGGGTGCCACAGAGGCCCCATAGGATAACAAACTTCAGTTATGGACTGAAGACTATGGAGTGCTACAGAGGACACATAGGATAACAAACTTCAGGTATGGGCTTCAGACTACGGAGAGCTATGGAGGTCCCATAGGATAATGAGCTTCAGTTATTGACTGTAGACTATGGAGTGCTAGAGAGGTCCCATAGGATAACAAACTTCAGGTATGGGCTTGAGACTACGGAGAGCTATGGAGGTCCCATAGGATAATGAGCTTCAGTAATGGACTGCAGACCACAGGGTGCTACAGAGGCCCCTTATGATAACAAACTTCAGTTACGGACTGCAGACCACAGGGTGCTACAGAGGCCCCTTAGGATAACAAACTTCAGGTATGGGCTTCAGACTACGGAGAGCTATGGAGGTCCCATAGGATAATGAGCTTCAGTTATTGACTGTAGACTATGGAGAGCTATGGAGGTCCCATAGGATAACAAACTTGAGTAATGGACTGCAGACTTGGGAGTGAGTTCGACAAAGGCCTCATAGGATAACAAACTTCAGCTATGGATTGGGAACTATGGAGTGCTACAGAGGCCCTATAGGATAACGAACTTCAGTTATGGACTGCGGACTGCAGGGTGCTCCTGATGCCCCACAGGATAACAAACTTATGTAATGGACTGCGGACAATGGAGAGCTACAGAGGCCCCATAGGATAACAAACTTCAGTTATGGACTGCGGACAATGGAGAGCTACAGAGGCCCCATAGGATAACAAACTTCAGTTATGGACAGCTGACTAGGGAGGGAGTGAGTGAAGGTTAAGATTGGTTCTGTTATAGCGCCTAGAGCTGTGAAGAGCACAGACAGCACTAGCTGCAGCGACCCTGGTCTTCAGCTAGGATGTCTGTAGCATCTGCCTGCTCTAGGCTCCAGCACGTCTGCAGGGGTCTCCTCTCGAAGCTGCCCCCGCCTCAGACTTGAACACCCTTGACCTGTTATTATGAAATGGCTGGGTCTTGTAATTAGTAATGTACAATGGAGGAAATAGCACATTTATTTATTTATTTATCTATCTATCTATCTATTTATTTTAAAAGCTTTATATAGCGCTGGCTACATGTGACAGGATACAGTAAATGTCCTTCAGAATTCATATGTGAACTCCTCCATTTTACATGACTCGTTACAAGATCCGGCCTCTTCTTGAATCCGCTCCATGGTGTCACTCACCCCGATACATGATATTCGATGATCGATTATCAAGAGGCGCAGCACTGAGAGGTACGTGCACCAGGGGAGCATAGGTTTGCTGCTCCTAACTCCCCACATCCATGCAGGCTGAGGGTGTATGTTCTGCGGGGGTACATATGTGAGGAGTTAGGTTTAGTAGATCCAGACATACTCACTTTTCCATATTTCTGTTCGATATTTTGTCCTCAATACTGTGTCTTATCGATATTCTGGGGTCGATATTCTGGGTGCACCCTGATATATAAACAGTTGGTGCACTGTAAACCTATAATAATGCAAACATTCTATAATAAACAGGTGCAATTACTACTAAATTAAACACGTTTATAAATGAGAAACGTGTATATGAGCACAGGAATAAATGAAATGTAATGAGCGGCCATGAGCAGGAAAACGCAAAGCCTCCAACAGCGTCCCCTGGAGTCAGCCTTACTACCCAGAGAGTCAAGTGTAAATTTGGTCAGTGAGGAGGGGAGGGGAAGTGAGAGGGGTGGGAGAGGAGTGGAGAGAGAGAGAGTGTGTGTGTTTGCGTGTGTTTAGAATAGCAATTATTTCATTTTCATGAAAATCCAAAATTGTGGCCACGAGCCTGTTCTCTACTAGGAGGTCTATAATGTACGGAGGGAGGGGGGGGGGGGGGCTACCTGGCGCTTCAGAGACCCCATAGGATGACGAGTTTTAGTTGGGGAACATAACGACCTCACGCCGATAAATCTTAATATTGGAAAAATACCACACTGATGAATGTGATGATCTCCATGGGAAAAAATTCCTTGAAAATAGAATAATCTTTTGTGGAAAAAATATGGCAGACCAAGGAGGTATACATCAGTATACAAGTCATGCATATATAACCACGCGTATCTAACGTTCTTGCAAGGCCAGGCAATTGGATTCAAGCGGAACCCTTCATGAGAGAAGAACCTGTTCCCAAGTTTCAAAGATATGTCCTGTGGGGTAAAGAGGCAACACGGTAGATAAGCAAATGGCGCCATCTAGTGTAGTTAGCATTATCAGCAGTCTTCTAATTTATGAAGATGGCAGCTTTCATTTTTAAAATCTATAAATATTTTGCAGCACGACTGCGGGGCCCTCGATAAGCCCAATACCTGGGGATTTATTTACCCCTCCCCCTCCCTTCTGACGTGCCAGTATGTAAGGGGAAGGTGCTGGGGCAGAGCGGCGCCAGGTAACCGAGGCAAGGTGATCAAAAAACATAGGGAAGGATAGAAACACTTTAAAAGGAAGAGGGGCATGGGTGGCATCAGGGTCTGACTGGCTTATACACAATCTGGCAGTGCCCAGAGGACTGGTCTGACAGGTCAGTGTGTGCGCTGTGTTTTGTGGCTGTTTGTGCACCTGTTTTAGGGTCTGCTCGGGGTATTTTCTTCTCTGATATTACCACAAACATTGCCTTCACCAAGAAGAAATGCGCAGTCGCCCATATTTGCCAAACACACACCTACACAGCTTCTCTTTGCAGTTCAAAACTGCCCTGATGTGTATGTGAGGGCCACTTTTTTAGCTATCTGATTTGCTAATTGGGGGTGGGGGGGGGGGCTATTTTCTGTCCCAGTCGGATCCTGCATGAGATACACCTGCTGAGAGACACGTGGGGCCCGATTCACAAAGGTAAGGTTAGACTAAAGTAAGTTTACGACTTTCGGTATTCACATAGCGCATTAGCTACCCGTAAATGCCCTTCGTAAATACTGAAAGTCGTAAAGTTTGGAACGTTTATTGAAGGCCAGCCCTCTTACCTAGCGCTGAGGGAAGACCAAGCGCCTAGAATCCCCCGCTGTGACTGGCGTGAGGACTGTGTAATCAATACCATTATTCTGTACCTGGACAGTGAGTTCCTGTTACTAGTGCTTGCCAACTGCAGGCGCCCTCATGCCGCTGACTTGGGAGTGACGAGTGAGGGCAGTGTCCTGACACATCAACACTCCTCCACCAACCCAACACACCGGGGCGTATTTATTCAAAATCACGCACCTCAGCAAGTCACCTTGCTGTGCTGCATGATACGAAAAGGGCAGAAATGTGCCATATCTAACACTGTTTTTGTCTTTATCTAACCTTTTACCATCTCACTGTTTACATTCCTGTACCTCTTTCCTTCTTTTCCTCTCCATCTCTCATTGGAATACTCGATTCCTTATCTTCGCTATCACTTACTTTCCTCTCAAACTATTCTTCTCCCTTTTAATATCTCTCACCGCCTATTATTTCTCTTTCTTTTTCATCGTACTTTTTTCAATGTGTTTTTGTAAATTCCCTTTTCCTTTCTCATCATTCTTTTTAATTTTTCTCCATTTCTACTATCTGCCTCACCCTTTTCTTTTCTTCTTGGCTGGTTTTCTCCATCTCGTTCTTGCCATTGCTCACTTTTTTCTTTCGTGCAACCTTTATTTTTACTTTCATTTTTTTAAATTGTATTCATTCTTTCTCTTTATTTTTTTCTCACATTCATCTCATCCTTTCTGTCTTTGGCTTGCATCCTTTTCCTCTTTTCTTCTCATTCTTCATTTTCATCCTTTCTTTTTCTTGCACTGCTTCATTTACTCTTCTTCCATTTTCCTCTCCTTCCCCTCTTATTTCACTTCTTCCATTGAATTTTCTTTCACTACCTTCCTCTGTAGTTCCCAGCATCACCGTAGAGTTCTCAGTTGTGAATGACCTCATTGGGGAGCCTTTCGAGCATTCCATCCAGGTCTCCGTGCCCGAGGGGTCGGTGCTCCTTGATGTCATGATAGAAGCTCAGAAGATGAACCCCAAGGGCTTCAGGTAAGGATTGTCCCTTCTCCTCTTCAATCACGGCTTCTTGTGCTGACTGTCCACTGGCTCCTAGGACTAGTCTTCATCATCAATGTGTTTGTATTTAATCCTAGGTGTGTGTGTGTGTGTGTGTGTGTGTATGTGTGTGTGTGTGTGTGTATATTTAGCTCCTGGTCTTCTCTACAGAGGATCGTCAGAAGGCACTATACTTGTGCAGGGTGTGTCTTTCCCAGTCTTTGGCCACCGTTGTCTCCTTCCAGTGGTTCAGCGGGATCGACTCCAGAGGAGGCTGTGGCTGGCTTTGCTTGTGCTTGTTCTCGCTGAGCGTCTTTTGCTTCTACTGCTCTTTCTCTAAAGATGGATTCCCGTTTGAAATCTGACAACATCTTTTCTTCAGGTGCCGGCTGTAGCATCCACCCCAGCTCTGGAGCATGCAAATGACCATGCCAGACACGGAGCTCTGTAGCACACGACTTTATTCTTCGCCATGCACCATACATGTATTCTGTCACTGACCAAGCAGCCACCACACATGTATTCTGTCACTGACCACACAGCCACCACACATGTATTCTGCCGCTGACCAAGCAGCTCCACACATGTATTCTGTCACTGACCACACCTCCACCACACATGTATTCTGCCGCTGACCAAGCAGCTCCACACATGTATTCTGCCGCTGACCAAGCAGCTCCACACATGTATTCTGTTACAGACCATACAGCCACCACACATGTATTCTGCCGCTGACCAAGCAGCCACCACACATATATTCTGTCACTGACCACACAGCCACCCCACATGTATTCTGCCGCTGACCAAGCAGCCACCACACATGTATTCTGTCACTAACCACACAGCCACCACACATGTATTCTGTCGCAGACCATGCTGCCACCACACATGTATTCTGTTGCAGACAACGGAGCCACCACACCGTATTCTTTCGCAGATCATGCAGCCACCACACACTTATTCTGTTGCAGACCACAGAGCCACCACACACTTATTCTGTCACAGACCACACAGCCACCACACATGCATTTTGTCGCAGACCACGCAGCCAGCACACATGTATTCTGTAGCAGACCACGCAGCCACCACAACTGTATTCTGTCACAGACCACGCAGCCAGTACACATGTATTCTTACACTGACCACGCAGCCACCACACATGTATTCTGTCGCAGACCACACAGGCACCACACATGTATTCTGTCGCAGACCACACAGCCACCACACATTTATTCTGTTGCAGACCACACAGGCACCACACATGTATTCTGTTGCAGAGCACACAGGCACCACACATGTATTCTGTCACAGACCACACAGCCACCACACATGTATTCTGTCACAGACCACACAGGCACCAAACATGTATTCTGTCGCAGACCACACAGACACCACACATGTATTCTGTCGCAGACCACACAGGCACCACACATGTATTCTGTTGCAGACCACACAGTCACCACACATGTATTCTGTCGCAGACCACGCAGCCAGCACACATGTATTCTGACACAGACCACGCAGCCACCACACATGTATTCTGTTGCAGACCACTCAGGCAGCACACATATATTCTGTTGCAGACCACACAACCACCACACATGTATTCTGTCACAGACCACACAGTCACCACACATATATTCTGTCGCAGACCACAGAGTCACCACACATGTATTCTGTTGCAGACCACGCAGTCACCACATATGTATCCTGTCGCAGACCACACAGGCACCGCACACTTCTTCTGTTGAAGACCACGCAGCCACCACACACTTATCCTGTTGCAGATCACACAGCCACCACACGTATTCTGTTGCAGATCACACAGCCACCACACATGTATTCTGTTTCAGACCACGCAGCTATCACCCATGTATTCTTTCACAGACCACGCAGTCACCACATATGTATCCTGTTGCAGACCACGCAGGCACAACACACTTCTTCTGTTGTAGACCACGCAGCCACCACACACTTATCCTGTTTCAGATCACGCAGCCAGCACACGTATTCTGTTGCAGAGCATGCAGCCACCACACATGTATTCTGTTGCAGACCACACAGCCACCACCCATGTATTCTGTTGCAGAGCATGCAGCCACCACACATGTATTCTGTTGCAGACCACACAGCCACCACCCATGTATTCTGTTGCAGAGCATGCAGCCACCACACATGTATTCTGTTGCAGACCACACAGCCACCACACATGTATTCTGTTGCAGACCACGCAGCCACCACACATGTATTCTGTTGCAGGCCAGGCAGCCACCACACACTGATTCTGTTGCAGACTACGCAGCCACCATACATGTATTCTGTTGCAGACCATGCTGTCACCACACACTGATTCTGTTGCAGAGCACGCAGCCACCATACATGTACTCTGTTGCAGACTACGCAGCCACTATACATGTATTCTGTTGCAGACTACGCAGCCACCACATATGTATTCTGTTGCAGGCCAGGTAGCCACCACACACTGATTCTGTTGCAGACTACGCAGCCACCATACATGTATTCTGTTGCAGACCATGCTGCCACCACACACTGATTCTGTTGCAGAGCACGCAGCCACCATACATGTATTCTGTTGCAGACTACGCAGCCACCATACATGTATTCTGTTGCAGACTACGCAGCCATCACACATGTATTCTGTTGCAGACTACGCAGCCACCATACATGTATCCTGTTGCAGACCATGCTGCCACCACACATGTATTCTGTTGCAGACCACGCAGCCTGCACACATGTATTCTGTTGCAGACCATGCTGCCACCACACACTGATTCTGTTGCAGAGCACGCAGCCACCATACATGTATTCTGTTGCAGACTACGCAGCCACCATACATGTATTCTGTTGCAGACCATGCAGCCACCACACATGTATTCTGTTGCAGACTACGCAGCCACCATACATGTATTCTGTTGCAGACCATGCTGCCACCACACATGTATTCTGTTGCAGACCACGCTGCCTGCACACATGTATTCTGTTGCAGACCACGCAGCCACCACACATGTATTCTGTTGCAGACTACGCAGCCACCATACATGTATTCTGTTGCAGATCACGCAGCCAGCACACATGTATTCTGTTGCAGACTACGCAGCCACCACACATGTATTCTGTTGCAGACCACGCAGCCACCATACATGTATTCTGTGCAGACTACGCAGCCACCATACATGTATTCTGTTGCAGACTACGCAGCCACCACACATGTATTCTGTTGCAGACTACGCAGCCACCATACATTTATTCTGTTGCAGACCATGCTGCCACCACACATGTATTCTGTTGCAGACCACGCTGCCTGCACACATGTATTCTGTTGCAGACTACGCAGCCACCATACCTGTATTCTGTTGCAGACCACGCAGCCACCACACATGTATTCTGTTGCAGACTACGCAGCCACCATACATGTATTCTGTTGCAGACCACGCAGCCACCACACATGTATTCTGTTGTAGACTACGCAGCCACCATACATGTATTCTGTTGCAGATCACACAGCCAGCACGCATGTATTCTGTTGCAGACTAGGCAGCCACCATACATGTATTCGGTTGCAGACCACACAGCTACCATACATGTATTCTGCTGCAGACCACGCAGCCACCATACATGTATTCTGTTGCAGAACATGCTGCCACCACATATGTATTCTGTTGCAGACCACGCTCCCACCACACATGTATTCTGTTGCAGGTGTCCCTGTTTGTCTTTTCTCTGAAGCCCTTGCCTCTCTACCTCGGAGTGGTAAATGTTGCTGGTATGTGGGATCTGACTCGGCTGCCTCCTCCAGGGCTGGTGCCTAGTCTGTGGGGACTAACCTGACCTTCCTCTTCTCAGTTTCCAGACTGAATCGACGTCATGGGGTCCTTTTGTTACAACCATCAACCACCTCTCTGGCACCACCAATGGCAAGACCTACTGGCAGTTCTTCGGTGGGAAATCAGCTCTGGAGAAAGGTAAGGAGAAGGTTTCAAAATATAATCCAAGTAGTTGGACGTCTGTGAGAAGCAGCGCGTGAACCATTAAAACGTAAACCAGTTAAAAAAAAGAATAGCTCTTAAAGCTCTTTGTATCACTCATAAAACAGTACATTCTAGAGGCCCCGAATCCCTCAGCAAATACTATCTTGGTACACCCTGAACAGGTTGTTTACCTCAGAGACCCTGTTGGTCTCTAGGACTCAGTCATGGGTGAGGAGAAGTTTTTCTCATGCTAAATCTCGCCTCTGGAATCAAATGGCAATTCTTCTGAGGCACTCCTCCAATTCTTTGGCATTTCGAAAGCTTCTTAAGATCTGGCTTTTTACTTTCCCGCTGTAGAGTCGCTTTGTTTCTTTTTCAGTTTGCAGGCAGCGCCAAGACACCCTCGGGGATACATTGTGCTGTGCAAATTAAATCAAAATCAAATGGTGACAGGTCTTCGGAACCAAAGATGTGCAAAAAGGAAGTTGTATAGTAAGACCCGAGCTGGTTCTAAGCTTATACCAGATGGAAACCGAGGCAAGACAATGCCTAGCCTGGAACGCGGTGTGACGCTAAGAACCAAAGCGCTCATCGAAAGCATTAACAGATTAGTAATGTAAGAGAAGACATACAAAACAACGAGCACACATCACTATTTTAAAATTGTTTACGTTTAAAATTTTTGATCTTCTCAAAGATGTAAGAATGTTACAGCTTTTCCATGAATCCTTTGCACCAGGTCCCAATGGCTGAAGCGAATACTAACGATGCACTTCGTTTAGCGCATACGTGATGCATGATGCATTCATTCATCACCAAGAGCCAGTCACAAGTCCACATTGAAGCCTTTGTGTAAAAGAAGAGAGTGCTCAGTTCAGCCAGATCTAAAAATGTGTTCAGTGAACACGTGAGAGGATTGAAAACAAAAGCCTACTTTCAGTGATATAGTCTCCCCCACAGTTGACCATCAATCAATCAATCAAACAGCATTTGTAAAGCGCAGCACTGTCACCCCGAGGGGTATCTAGGAGCTCTGTCTTTGTCGGAGAGCCAGGTCTTGAGTCTTTTCTAACGTCTGTCAGCGAGGAGGCTGTACGGAGCTCGGGGGGGAAGGTCGTTCCAGGTCTTGGTAGCGATGTAGGAGAAGGAGCAGCCACCGCTGCAGCTGTGACAGATGCGGGGTGTGTGTGTGAGGGCGAGTGAAGAGGAGCACAGGTGTCTAGCGGGTTGGTGGAAGTTCTGTCGATGGTTGATGTAGGCAGGTCCTAGATCGTGGAAACCTTTGCAGGCATGCGTCCTGATCTTGATCTTGCATCTCTTCTGGATGGGGAGCCAGTGGAAGTCTCTCAGGTGGGGGAGATGTGGGTTCATTTGGGGAGGTGGAGGATGAGTGTGGCTGTAGCGTTCTGTATGGCCTGAAGTCTCCTGAGGAGCTGGGTGGGGATGCCAGCATAGAGGACGTTCACGTAGTTGAGGCGCCTGGTGACGAGGGCCTGAGTGATGGTCTTTCTGGTGTTGTTTGGGATCCATCTGAAGAGTCTATGGCGCAGGCGAAGTGTGTGGAAGCAGGAGGAGGTAACTGCATTGACTTGTCGTTTCATGGTCAGTTGGCTGTCGAGGATGATGCCAAGCTGCGTGCAAGGTCGGTTGGTGTGATGTAGATCCAAGTTCTGCAGGCCACCAGCTGTGGTCCCATGAGGAGGCGTTCTTCCCAAAGATCAGTTTTCCCAGAGTTGAGCTTGAGGCTGTTGTCTCTCATCCACTTGGCTATGTTGGTCATGGCATTTGCAGAAGTTGGTTTTGGCATTGAAGGAGTCCTCGGTGAGCGAGAGGTTCAGTAGGGTGTTGTCTGCGTATGAGGTTATGTTGAGTCCATGGGATCTGATGACATCTGTGAGAAGGATCACGTAGACGTTGAACAGGGTGGGTCGAAGGGATGATCCTTCAGGTACGCCGCATATGGTGTCTTTGGGTGCAGTGGTGAAGGGAAGCAGTAGGATGCTCTGTGTGGGCCCTGTAAGGAAGGAGGTGATCCACGTGAGGGCGTTTTACTGTAGGCCTATGTTATAGAGCCTGTTGATGAGGGTGTTGTGGGGGACGGTGTCAAACACCTCTGAGAGGTTTAGGAGGATCAGGGCCACAGTTTCTCAGCGGGTTGGGGAGTTCTGACGTCGTCTGTGGTGACAATCACCATGGTCTCAGTGCTGTTGTCGGCACGGAATTCTGATTGTGAGGCGTCGAGTAGGTGGTTATGTTCCAGCAATTCAGTGCGCTCCTGGTTGATGACTTTAACAAGTACTTTGGCTGGGTAGAGGTGCAGGGAGATCGGATGATAATCGTTGAGATTGCTGGGGTCGGCAGAGTCTTTCTTTAGGAGGGATCTGACGTCTGCATGTTTCCATCTGTGCGGGAAGGTTGCTGTGGAGATGGAGGTGTTGAAGATGTTGGCGTGTTGTGTGTTGATTGGGTTTGTTGCAATGTTGGGTTGTATAAGTGGTGGTGGAAGAGGGCGGTGGGCACCCCAGAGTGGATGAAAGAGATGACGGCAGAGGTGGTCAGGTTAAAATTGTTGCAGATGTTGATAATCTTGCTGTGGAAGCAGTCTGAGAGGGTGTCTCAGAGTTCTTGGAAGGGGAGGATAATGTTCTTTATGGCTGTCGGGTTGAGGAATACTTTGACTATTTTGAAAAGTTCCTTTGTGTGGTTGGATGAGGGTTCACAGTGGTAATGGCTGATGTTTTGGCTTTCATGTTGTGCCGGTGATGTTTGCTGAGTGCTGTTTTGTGAGCTACTCTGTCAGCGGGTTGTTCAGTGATGTTCCAGTGTTTCTCCAGTTGGTGGCTGTTGCACTTGGTGGTCCTGAGTTCTGGGGTTCAGGAGGAGACGCAGCAGTTGTTTCGGTGTTCTGGGTACAGGTCCAGGAGTTCTTTGGGTAAGAAAATATACTTTAGTTGTCACTAAAGCATGCTTTAGGTCCGTCTCATGCAGGTGCTATTTCTCTCACAAGCCTTTGCACACAGTTTAAGAGTAAGCTGAAAGGATAGCTCACTTTTCCACAATTTTTATATGATTAAAAAAGAGTCGAAGAAAACCTGCACCTTTTCCCAATTTTAATCTGAGTTATTGATTGACTGGCCTTCCAGACGCTTCCATGTTTTGTATCTCTAAACCCCAAGTCTAAAATCATCTTGCTCAGAAGTTGATTAATCCACCAATAAGAATTCTGGACAAGGCGCAAAGGATGTTTAATCCATCTTCATTGGTCCACTGGCTCACAAGGGGTGAGTCACCTGAAGACAAGGAGAGACTACAGCTTGTTTCTAAAACATTGGGCTCTCCTGACTTAGGAGAATTGAATCCCCTTTCATACTGACACCAGACTTGGATACATCAGAGGTTATTTTCATACAGACCTGGTAGGTGCTCCTGAGAATTCTGTGTCGGAGGGTCCCATGGCAGTCAGAAGTTACTGGGCCCAATTGTGGAAGGTGGAGTTTTTCGCCTGTAGTGTTCTGGACCTCATACTCTGGACCCTTAAACTGGGGACCACTTGACGCTCAGGGTGGCCTGAGGCAAAGCAGAGCCGTGCAAGGCTGACTCAGGAAGGTGGTGTGGGCTAGAAACTCATAACTCAGCAGTGCAACAAATAACACCCAGTAAATGAAAAATATTCTTTCTCCTTAAAAATGGATAAGTACACTAATACATTAAGCCCGACTCAATTCTAAGCAACTAATATCAATACAATCCCTCCTTAAGAGGGCCCCCGATGTTAAATGCAGGCCTGCATCCCCTGATGCCCACCTAAACACTTTATCTACATTAGAGATGCACCAAGCATGATCTTACTAAACAGAGATAACATTTATTATTCCTTATAAACAAACCAGACCTATTGGCTTTGACAGTCAGCATGCACAATTAAAAACATCAGACATTGGCAATTAACAATTCATTCATGAAACCAACTGCCTCTGAGGTTAACACAACATTGTGATAATATTGAGGGGCATGTTTACTAAACTAAGCAAAGTTCCTGCGCTGTGCTGCGTTGCGTGAAAGAGGGAGGGTAGAAATGCTCCACATTTACAAGGATATGAAGCCCTTCTGCTCTCTCCGGGCCCGATTCACAGAACTAACTTAAGACAAAATCCTAAACTTACTACCATTTTCGTATTCACAGAAGGTACTTGCTCATTTTGGTATTCACAGAAGACACTTACTCACTTCGGTATTCACAGAAGTTAGGAGTCCTAACTTTAGGACTCCTAAATGCCTTCTGTGAATACCGAAAGTCTTAAAATTAGGATTTTTCTCAGTTTAGGAGTCCTAAAGTTAGGACCCTATTTAGCAGTGAGTCACATAGAGGAGGTGCCTCATTAAGTGAAATGGGGAGCACCATCAGCAGCTCTTTCCACCATTGATGCCAGGATCCACTGATTCCAACAGCGCGCTGGGCTACCCACCGTCTGCACATTCTACATTCGAGTATCAGAAAATACTGAACAAAGTAGGAAGTGTCCAACTATGTACTGACATAAGCAAACAGATGACACCACAGGTCTCAGTGAAATCCTTGTCATCAAAAATCCTTTTCTTGTAGCAATTCAATCGACAGACGATTCAAAGAGTTTGAATTCTTGTCAAACATTTCTCCATCAAGGCCACGCCTGACACCTTGGTACTTAAAATAGGACCAGCCTTCATGCCTAAAGTAATCTTTGGAGAAAACTACAGAAGATGATTTGCCCTCAGTCTTCCTATCATAACTCTCCCTCTACAGAGAAGGTGCTACTCCAATATTTGGGTATCCACAGAGCTGATTCATATGTTGATCCAGTGTATGGCCAAAATATCAACTTAAAAATATCGGAAGACAAAAATATTGGAAATTAAATATCGTGACACACACATATTGTGATGCACAAATATCGTTGAAAAGAGTATAGTTTTTGAGGTAAGTAATATTGTTTGAAATTATATCGATGTTTTTAATATCATTTTCAATAATATAGTGGTTAAAATATTGTTTTATTAATTACTTGAATGAGTTTTAGTTGATATATTTATTTTATGTTACCATTGTTTATATAAATGATATTAATTGTTTAAAATCATAGCTTGTAATTTTAAATGATTTAGGGGACGCTCGCCGCAATATTATTCTGGACTTCGACCTCCTGCTACTGCTACTAGCTTTTGCCCCATTCGTGTGTGAAGCTGCCGTGCCAGAGCCTGCACCGAACGCCGTGAGGGGGACGGCTGTGAGGACTCCATTTCCCAGGCGCCCCGGCGGACAGGCACACACCTGACAGCACTGCCGCGCCCGAAGGCGCTTGAAAAGAGAGGTGTGCTGAGCCCTCACTGGGACGCTCGCCGCAATATTAATCTGGACTTCGACCTCCTGCTACTGCTACTAGCTTTTGCCCCATTCGTGTGTGAAGCTGCCGTGCCAGAGCCTGCACCGAACGCCGTGAGGGGAACGGCTGTGAGGACTCCATTTCCCAGGCGCCCCGGCAGACAGGCACACACCTGACAGCACTGCCGCGCCCGGAGGCGCTTGAAAAGAAAGGTGTGCCTCCCGCCCCGCGGGACGCGCGCGGGCAGCGCCCGGGCGAAGCCCGGGCCAAGGGCGGGCCCGTCCTTGCCCGTCATCGCCAGGAGGAGGCAGGGCTGGGCCCCCCCTTAACATCACTGGTCTGGGGGCACCTGGCTGTGAAATTGCTGCTGGCTACCCGAACCGATACACATCATGGGGGAAAAGACTTCAGCAGCACCCAGAAGACCGGGTAAGCCCAAACAACCTGTAGCACCACCTACTACCCCATTGCCAAGCCTAACGGCCATAGATGAAATGTTGCAAAAAACAATAGGGGTCGTTGCCACGGCTATTCAGAACACTGAAAGACGCCTATCGCTCCCACCAAGTTTGCCCTTATTCATGCATCATGATAACTCTTTTGAAAAATCCCTCGATTCTTTGCTTGCTACATCTTACGCGGGGCTCCCGGGCACAGATACTAACGAGAACCACATAAATGGAAATGTAGCATCCTATGGCCACCTGCCCACGGACACTAGGCTATCGTCAACCCCCACTATATTAGAGCCAAGCTCAAACAGGGACTTGGATTTCTTGCCATCCCCAGCTGACAATTTGATTCACACAGAAGAGATTGACTTATGTCCCGACTCTGATGCTTTGGACTCAGGTGGGGATAAAAGCACTAGTGCACTAATGCAAACAAGGGGCCAGAAAGCAAAGAGGCAAAAAGCTAAGAGCAAACGGAAAAACATTGAGCCTGTACAAAATAAACAGAAGGGTGGGAACAGCCAACCACGGAGGTCTGCTGCCCCCGTAGTACGAGATAAGGCTAAGGGGGACGGGCTACCCAGCGGGATGGATTCCTCTATTATAGAAATTAACACAGTGTCAGGGGCCCAGGGATTTTGGGGGAAACTGGAGACACTGATATCTACTCTTTTGGGTCCATTGAATTTACATGTATCAAATATAGAAAAGAGGATGAGAGTATTGACCGATCATGTATCTAAACTGAGTCTAGGGCGCCATCAAGAAATTTCGCCCTCCTTAGGGGCAACTACCACCACTGATGTCGCCCAAACGCGTCAGCCCAAAATGTTTAATAAAACTAATATTAGTGTCCCCTTGTTGCCCCCAATACCAAGTACAAGTAAAAGCCTACCACCTGTGGAACATCTTGCCAAACGGGCACCCAAACCTAAATCCCCCAAGGTTGCCACCTCCACAGAGACAGATCAAACTGTCTCTAAAAGTAATATGGCATATCTTGGACAAACCAATACTGACGCCCGACTTGTCTTATCCCCTCCCTCACTTAAGCCGGACCAGTCTATATTAACCATTGCTAAGCAAATTCCGGCCCGTATCAGCCTACCCGCAGAGTGCGGACCCTACGTGCTGGTTTTAGCTAATGTCCCCAAGCTAAGGAAAGGCCAAGAGGAAAATTTTGTTAACCTAAAAAATAGAACTCTCCACTGGCTATCCAGATATTGTCAATTCCCGATGGATGGCGCTGGAGAGATTATTTATACCCAAAGAGTGGGGTGGGTGGGCCCCTTAAGAAAAAAGTTTGAAGGGGACTGTATAATCATAAATTTTAAGTCCCCTCAATGGGCTCAATGTACGCTAGCAAAAGCCCCACAGCCCTCTCATTGGGAATATAACACCACCCTTCTCCCTCTTGGGTATTTTTACAGGCACTTAATAGATCCCAATCCTAGTTTTGGGACTCATTTTTTGGGACACCGACAGGACATTAACACTAATTTTAGAATCAACAATCGACGTTACCACCAGGACCAACATCCTGACACTAGGAATGGCCTTTCATTGGGCAATGTGACTGCACTACCAGCACACCAAATGTTATATCCCCCTTTCTTAGCCGTTCCCCAGCGCACTCCTAGGGAGAGGCCTTATGCAGTGACCAATCAAAATTTTTACACGGATGAGCATGAGAGGAGGTACCTGTATAATGTCCCAACCTATAATCGATTCGAACATGCCTTTTCAAACTTAGAGGAACTGGACTGACTGGGGGACAGTGCAAGGAATATTGTACGCGTAGAGGCAGCCGATGTAACTGAGGAATTCTTGGATTCCACAAAAATTATTATATCTCAACCCATGGCCGCACAGTCTGCCACGGTCGAATCCCCAGTTGCACATGAGGATGTAACAACAATCCTGCAAATTAACCCCAGGCAGATTACCAGGGACAAGCATTTAAGTAGCCCAAGTGGCTGTGACTTGTCAATCCTTAGCTGGAACGTTGCAGGCATAGAATCTAGACTGTCCGACCCTCAGTGGGTCCAGCTATTGGATGGCAAAGATATCATCATGTTCCAAGAGACCTGGGCCGTAGGGAACGTGCACCTAGAGGGTTATCATTGTTTTAGTGTGTTTGCCTCTAAGCCTGCCTTTGGTCGAGCAATGGGAGGACTTTTTATTGGAATCAGGATATTGGCGGGTGGTACTTTTAAGGATTTATCATTCGGGAACCCAAACATTCAGGTTCTTGAATACAAGCGAAAGACCAAGATTTATTTAATTAATTTTTATAATAATGATTTTAATTCTATACCAAACCGGAACTACATAGCACTTTCTAATATATTGGTACACCTTGAAATGAATATAGGTCTAGACGAGAAGTCAGGGATTCTTATCGGGGGGGATTTTAACGCGAAAATTCCAGGAAAGCATCGATTAGAGGACAAAAGCTACTTAGATTCAGCAGACCGTAGAGGTACTGAGCTCGTTAAGATATTAAACGAACACATCCTTAGTAATGTAATGGAAGCAAGCCAATCTCCAAGGATGATCTGTGCCCCCACGCATAGAGGGAGAGATTCACATTCGACGATTGATTTAATTTTTACATCCCCCTACCTAATAGACCGTGTCATAGACTCAAATGTGGTAGAGACATTATATGGAGACCATAACCCCCTTACAGTTACTTTGTATTTGGGCTCTAGCCCAGTATATGCCAATTTTAATGGCGCAAGAGACATTACATCATCAGGTGATGGTCTCCGTTTAAAATGGAGGGGAATTGATTGCGGAGCCCTACTTGACCGTGTAAAAAATGATCATCTAGATGCCAATTCCGATCCGGTAAAAAAATTCCCCGTCCGACTCGTATCCGGATTTTTTTCCGTCCGAATCGTCAAAGTAGCGTACAAACTGCCAAGTACGATTCGAACGGAAAAAAGTCCATACGAATCGCATTGGGAAGATTTCCCCACACGTCCTCGGGTCGGGACAAGTCACCGACACGTCCCCGGTCGAAAAACCCACCGTGCGGAAAAATAAAGTCCGACAGCGCAAGTACGATCCCTCCCGTCCTCCCCATTTCACAACCGTACGGAAAAAACACCGTCCGAACCGAACTCCCATAGCAACCATGGAGACATGTGCCCGCATACGCGCCGAACACTCCACCACCCCCCCGCCCGTGTATGCACGCACCGAACCCCCACCCCAGCAGTGCATGTACGCCCCGAACCCCCACCCGTGTATGTACGCCCCGAACCCCCACCCGTGTATGTACGGACCGTACCCACACCCGTGGAAGTACGGCCCGTACCCCCACCCCAGCAGTGTATGTACGCCCCGAACCCCCACCCCAGCAGTGTATGTACGCCCCGAACCCCCACCCGTGTATGTACGCACCGAACCCCCACCCGTGTATGTACGTACCGAACCCCCACCCCAGCAGTGTATGTACGCACCGGACCACCACCCATGTATGTACGCACCGAACCCCCCCCAGCCGTGTATGTACGCCCCGTACCCCCCCCAGCCGTGTATGTACGCACCGAACCCCCACCCGTGTATGTACGCACCAAACCCCCACCCCAGCAGTGTATGTATGCACCGAACCACCACCCGTGTATGTACGCCCCGAACCCCCACCCCAGCCGTGTATGTACGCCCCGAACCCCCACCCGTGTATGTACGCACCGAACCCCCACCCGTGTATGTACGCACCGAACCCCCACCCCAGCAGTGTATGTACGCACCGAACCACCACCCGTGTATGTACGCACCGAACCCCCACCCCACCCGTGTATGTACGCACCCAACCACCACCCGTGTATGTACGCACCTAACCCCCCCACCCGTGTATGTACGCACCGAACCCCCACCCCAGCAGTGTATGTACGCACCGAACCACCACCCGTGTATGTACGCACCGAACCCCCCCCAGCCGTGTATGTACGCCCCGAACCCCCCCAGCCGTGTATGTACGCACCGAACCCCCACCCGTGTATGTACGCACCGAACCCCCACCCCAGCAGTGTATGTACGCACCCAACCCCCACCCGTGTATGTACGCACCTAACCCCCCCCAGCCGTGTATGTACGCACCGAACCCCCACCCCAGCAGTGTATGTATGCACCGAACCACCACCCGTGTATGTACGCACCGAACCCCCACCCCAGCAGTGTATGTACGCACCCAACCCCCACCCGTGTATGTACGCACCTAACCCCCCCCCAGCCGTGTATGTACGCACCGAACCCCCACCCCAGCAGTGTATGTACGCACCGAACCACCACCCGTGTATGTACGCACCGAACCCCCACCCCACCCGTGTATGTACGCACCCAACCACCACCCGTGTATGTACGCACCCAACCCCCACCCCACCCGTGTATGTACGCACCCAACCACCACCCGTGTATGTACGCACCTAACCCCCCCACCCGTGAATGTACGCACCGAACCCCCACCCGTGTATGTACGCACCGAACCCCCACCCCAGCAGTGTATGTATGCACCGAACCACCACCCGTGTATGTACGCACCGAACCCCCCCCACCCGTGTATGTACGCACCGAACCCCCACCCGTGTATGTACGCACCTAACCCCCAGCCGTGTATGTACGCACCTAACCCCCAGCCGTGTATGTACGCAACGAACCACCACCCGTGGAAGTACGGCCGTACCCACACCCCACCAGGGAATGTACGGACCGTACCCCCACCAGTGCATGTACGGACCGTACTGACGCCAAAAACACACGTACTGAACCAGGACAAACCATATTTACACAAGGAGAGTCAATTAGAGTTTCCCCACACCACCAAACATGCCCAACAACCCCACAAACATCACATACACTGACCTGCAACTGCCAAACTGCCAAACAGAGGCCCAAAACTCAATCACTCCTCATAACACACCCACACAAATTTCAAACACAGCCACACCCACAAATGGACCAATAAAAATGGACCACACACACAAACCATGAGCCTTTGCAACAGACCCACTGCTGCCAGAGCCCACAGACGACCCACACCACCATACTTGAACCTCACACTTGCATACCTTCACACAACCACCTACACAAACACCCCCTCATCACATTCACACACACACCTCCACTACCACACCCACACACCCACAACCATCCACACCCACACCCCCACAACCATCCACACCCACACCCCACGCCATGTCCACCACCAAGAATCCAAAGTTCACAAAGGAGGAGCTGGAGATCCTTGTCGACGAAATCCTCAGAGTCGAGCCACAGCTCTTTGGAACATTGGTCAGACAGACCAGCATATCCGAAAAAACGGCCATGTGGCAGAGGATTGTCGATTCTGTGAATGCTGTTGGGACCACCAGAAGGACCAGGCACGAGTGCCAATCCAGGTGGTACGATCTGCGGAGGACGGTCAAGAGGAAGATGACTGACAATCACAACCAGGGGAACATCACTGGAGGAGGGCCGCCCCCCAGACCGGTACAATACCATCCCTGGGAGGAGAAGGTGATGTCCACGCTGGCGGTGGAGGGACTACACAGACTACCAGGACTCCCAGACCCTGGTGAGTACACAAACAACTCACCTCACATGGGGGGGATGCCATACACAATCAATCATGCATGCCACCCCCCCAAGCCACCACCGGACACAACAACACTCCACAAACACACACATGCCACTAGCGCCTCCATGCCCCATGCATCAATCAGGGCCATGCCAAGTCACAGGCCACACAAAACACCAACACAACACAGGATGTGGCCGATGCTGGGAGTGGGGGCATCAAAACTAACATTGAGCAACTCACAAGCACACAACAATGCCCTCAGCCCATATGGCCCAGGGCACAGCCATACAAACTGTGTGTACCCACACAGTACTGTCTTGCCTGCAAATGGTGGCTGCCATGCAGGATGACATGGGTCTGAAGGCACAATTTGCACACAACAGCAGACAATGAAGATGCATCGCTCTGATAGAGTCTCAGCACACACCGCCACAGCAGCAGCCTACACTCAGACACACTGCCCAATGGGTGCCCGGAGAACAGGAACTAACTCACATGAACAAGCCAATGGCCATTCAAAGACCGGCTAACTGTGTGTGCCCAGGAAGCTGGCCTGAGGTGACAGAGGGTGACAAATAGAGGGAGGGAGAGGGGGAATGAGAGGGAAGGAGACAGAGGGGGACACAGGGAGACAGACAGAGGGAGGGAGTAGGGTGACAGAGGGAGACCGACAGAGGGAGGAGGGTGACAGAGGGAGGGAGGAAGGGAGACACAGGGAGACTAAATCACCCTTGGGTGGTGTGGCCATGTCCACTCGTCAGCCGGTGGACTGTGTGCATGCAGACAAGGTCTGGCAGTGCCTCAACCCCCCCCTACCGTAGATGAAGACCGGTCCATGTGTCAATCTGTGCACGAGTCCATCCGTGCTGCAGGCACAGACCTAACCACACACCCAGTATACCCACCCACTGTGTCGGTAAGAACCCTGTCACAAATGCTTCAGTCACCTACCTGCAACATCAAATTGCCTTGGCAAAACACCATTTGGCCACGTACAGTGCAACACGTAAGGCGCCTCTGCATGGCTCGCTACGCCCGCACACCACACTGCTGACTGTGTACCCAAATAGATGCATCAACTAAGATTGTGTCACACATGCGTAAAGCCCTGACAGCTGTGGCCAAGGGACATACCCATGCACAAGTGCACTGTGAGAGGAATGCAAGACAGATCCAACTACCCAGAGGAAGAGTGCCAAATCAGAAATGCATGAAACATGGATGCCACATGTAACACTGTTAACATTGTCTCTCTCACACACAGGTCAACGTCGACGATCACCCCCCAACACTGGGGGGGAAGTCTCACAGGACCAGGCTCCGCGGGATGAGGACCCCACCGCCAGCGACGACTCACACCACTCCGTGGATGACCCAGACCAACCTGGCCCCTCTGGTGTCCAACCACCTGCAGCACCTGCGTCAGGTACAACTGTGCCAACCACCACCCCCATTCCTGCCACATCCCAGGAGACGTCCAGGAGCCCTGCCCGCACACGACCACCCAGCCAGTCTGCCCAGGAGGGACACGGTCCTCCGGGCACCCAGGAGGAGGCAGGCGGCAACGCAGATGCCATCCCTCAGGGGTCCCGGAGACCCGATGCGCCCACAACGGCAGGCCAGGTGCACGTGGGCAGGGGTGGCGGGAGTGGAGGACGGCGGAGGCGCGAACCTGACCAGGGAGCTCAGGACCCGGTAGTGTCCCAGGACAGCAACATCCTGGATACATACCGGCGTGACACCAGGGGCATGGACCAGATTGCGTCCACCCTCAATGACATCAAGGGGACCCTCGAGGAGATGAAGACCCTGCAGGCCCAGCAACATGCCTGTCAACTGCAACACCAAGGAAGGATGGAGGATAGACAGGCTGAGCTCGTGGCGGTGCAAACCCAAATGACCGGTGTACTCCGTCGGATTGCCGACAACATGGGCAACCCTCCCTGTGGCACCAGGCGAAGGCCATTACCAGACACAGGGAGGGATCAGGAGGAGGAGGATTCATCCGACGGAGCGTCACAGACATCGTCACGGCCTGCTTCCGAGGGTCCCCGCAGGAAGGTGGGTCGTCCACGAAAAAGACTGTGAGAGTCAGCAGAACATCACCATCTCCCAGGTCACCTGGCCTGGCACCTGGCCCTCTGGCCCAATAGCAGCACATGACATTCTCTGCCACATGGACTTGCTGGTCACTGTCTGACCTATGTTGACGAAGACTGTGGCATGGACTCTGACATTTTGCTACGGCAAGGATACCAACTCCCCCAGTGAACTTTGGATTCTACACTCCCGCTGTGCACCTCTTGTCATCCCCACAAACCCGTACCCCACCACAAATAAATTAATCACACTTACAAGATGATGCCGTGATTCTGCATTATTACAATACATGTGTGTGTCGTAAAGTCAAAGCATGCCTGATCTCAGAATTAACTCCAACCATCCAAACCGTGGGGTCTCAGTCTTGCCCAGGACACACATGGGTCCCAATGTATCATCTGATACAGACATGGAGTACCATACTCACCTGTGCTGGGCCCAACCAGCTGAGTGGTTCCCGCACAACTGTGGCTACAGACACATTCAGGGGAGCAACAGTCATGCGCAGAGGTCAGGGATCATGTGGAGTGACCTGGCTTGCCGCTCCCAGGTATGTCTAGACATGTGTCCCTACCATGTCCTGCATGCTTGCGTCAGGCGGATGTTGAGAATGGTGGCTAGGCCAAGGTTGGATGCATGGAGATGCCAGAATGCAGTTTTGGATCACAGTGCCACATGGTTGTGTTGGGGTTGTGGGCTGCATCATAAGTGTGGGCGTGGATCGAGAAGGTCATCCTGCAGCTGGCTGTGAATCATTCCCCCCATCCCGTTTGGACGTTGATGTGGCCTGGTTGCCCGATGCAGTAGCAGAGCTGTGCAGATGCACTCCGGATATGGACAAGTATCATGGGAGTCGTAAGGCACATGTCCGTAGACTGCAGGGTAGGATTCGACACGGATGTTGTAGTTGCCCTGGGGGATGGTCTCTCTTGCCTTGAGGTGGATGGAACTGTGCATCTTGTGCATAATACAGTTTCCACTCCCTGACAAACCGCTAGCATCTTGTCACTCTACACATAGACACATATGCACCACCTCTGAAAACTATGCCAGACAAGCCGCACGCACAGTGGCAACAGGCCACCATTGACAGGGAAGAGGCACCTTGGAGACAGAGGGACAAATTTATTAGTCATGTGTGTTGGAATGACAATGATACTCTGTCAACACATACACAGGTCATGTGGATGAACATGTGGGAGCAACACTGGCACCCCCCATTGCAACACAGATGCTGGTATTCCATTGAACTGGCACACAAGTGACGGATAACAGCTAAACACCCCCTGCTGCCACGGAGAGGCTGCTATACACCATTGAGGCCCTGATGGGGCAATCACACACCATGTCAACCCGGTGCAACCTGTATGTTTCCGAGGCCAGTGTTACACACATTGATGGCCTCATCACAATCCCCAATCCCCTGACACATGACAGTCACCAAGTCTGACCATGGCTCCAGGTGAAGCCTGCCCCATGTCATGTTCCCCATGTAGGATCCACATGTATGCAAATTGACCACACATGAACCGGAGAAGTGCACACAGACTACAAACAATTTAACACCCAAAACGCCGTGAGGCATCCCTTACCCTAAGGAGATTTCCAAACTTGCCCGTGCATGTGACGCAGAATCAGCACATGTTGCTGTGTTCATGAGGAGTAGCAGGAGCACAACAATGCCACCAGCAGACAGCATGCCCATGGACCTGTGGAAGAGAGACACACAAGGAGTCAGCCCAAAGGAGCACATCCGCAAGCATGTACTCAACACGTATCATGTTGTCAACATGACAGGTGACAATGATGACTCTCTGACAACATCCTTCTATTGCGCCATCACTCGAGTGACACTTCAATACACACCACTGACTCACTTGGCAGACATGCAGATGGACACACACATTGCAACACATGCCACACACGGCCCAATGCGTGCACACTCAGACACTGGAACTCACCACTAAGCAAAGAAGTTGCGTATGAGCCGACTCCGCATGTCCTCCACAGCCTCCTCCTCCTCCACATCACTTGCCCCGTCACCAAGGCCTTCATCCTCCACCGGTGGATGGTCCTGGTCATCTTGATCCAGTATGAGTGGAACAGCTTCCTCCACTGCCATGTTGTGCAGCATGCAGCAGACGATGATGATCTTGCACACCTTCACCGGGGCATATGGGAATGCTCCGCTGGTCTTGTGGAGGCACCGGAATCGGCTCTTCAGAAGTCCAAACGTCCTCTCAATGACTCTCCTGGTCCGCCCATGGGCGTTGTTGTAGCGGTGCTCGGCAGCCGTGCTGGGGTTGCGGACAGGCATCATCAGCCATGGCATGTTGGGATAGCCAGCGTCCCCTACAAGGAAACATCATGGACAGAAGTGTGTCAGCACAGGCAGTGAGATTGGAAGATGACGCCAAACACTGAACGGCCAGAGTCTACCCACCAACAATACATGCTCGCTCGTTCCGCAGCTGCAGCATCATTTCAGGCAGCCTGCTACGCCTCATGATGAAGGCATCGTGTGCTGATCCTGGAAAGCGAACACAGACATGTGAAATCACCATGTTGGACAGACACACCACAAGGGCATTAATGGAGTGATAATGTTTGCGATTCCTATACACCACCTCCTGTGCCTGTGGTGGTACCAACGCAACATGTGTCCCATCTATGGACCCAATGACATGGGGCATCCCTCCCAGGGCATAGAACTCACGCTTGACATCTGTCAACTGCTCACGAATTGGGAATTTAATGTACTCATCCAGGTGAACCAACATGGCCTCTAAGAAATCATGCAGAACACGGCTGAACATCGTCTGGGACATGCCCCCGACGTCAGCAATGGTATGTTGGAACGTACCCGTGGCAAGGAAATGTAGGGCTGCCATCACCTTCAACTTGGGTGTCAGTGCACTGGGATACCTGTGGCGCGGGAGGAGTTGTGCTTCCAGCCGGCCAGTCAACTCATCAATCAACCGTTGGCTGAATCTGTAGCGGCGTATACAGTCCCGTTCATGCAGGGCAGCCATGTCTGGCATACGTCGAGGGAGAGGCGGAGCCCTGCAGTGAAATGGAAGGGACACCGAAGAGTGAGCACTGTACAACGACATTGTCAATGCACTGAGCACATGTTACACAGCCAATACACAAATGCCACATTCTGAGTCAGGTCTGTGCCACATTTCCTGGACACGTACGCCAGTCAGGTGACACTCCTACCAAGGGACAGCCACTAACGGAGTGGGGCAAGCTCACGATGACATGGCATGAGACTAGCTGTGGGCCAGTGTAAGTGAACATGCACACGCATCACAGGATTCACAGACATCCACACATGTGCAGAAGTAGTATGCGTATGGTACAGACAGGTTGGTGGATGCGATATGCACTGGTCACATTCATAGGAAAAGGACAGGCCACACACATTGCCTTGGAGGAGTACATGTCGAGACAGAACATACATAGAGAGCATGTGGATATGTACTTGTTTTGATACTCCGTGTAGTTGCATACATACACACCTCATGGCAGATCACATATGTGGGCTGGTGTGCGGAACAGTGTGCCATGGCCATCTACACACAGACACATGTTGGCAGCAGCAACTGCTGATGCATTGGACCACACACCTACAGCAAAATCATGGAAACACATGCCACACACATGACATGGTTGCAGCGTGCAACGCAGCCATACACATGTCATGTGTAATATTCCGTGTACCTGGCATTAGGGGACAGGTGCGGGTGTCCGTGACTGGGACATGCAAGTGACTCATGGCTCCACTAGTGTGTACGACATGCACACATGTCAAAGGAGTGCAGGGGATGTGTGGTACAATGCGCACCATCACACACGACATGTGTACACAGCTCATCGTACATATGCTTTGCCCACACCTCAGGGGTAAAGTGCCACATCACATCCTGACACACCTGTGTCACACACATGTGGTATTGCACAGACAATGCATTGGTGTCCACCCTTGGCAAAATCTGACCGCTCCATTCCTGTCTGTGTGCCGCCTGTCACCACTGACAGGTGTGAAACGCACCGTACATACGCTCTGAGTGCGTGTATAGGGTCCCTGGGCCAATATGGGCGCTGGCGTATGCGTACGCCACAGTAGTACGGACCGTACACGCGCTTGTACGGTCCGGATCACAATATGGGCGCTGGCGTATGCGTACGCCACAGTAGTACGGACCGTACAAGCGCTTGTGCGGTCCGGATCACAATATGGGCGCTGGCGTATGCGTACGCCACAGTAGTACGGACTGTACACGCGCTTGTACGGTCCGTACTACTGTGGCGTACGCATACGCCAGCGCCCATATTGTGATCCGGACCGCACAAGCGCGTGTACAGTCCGTACTACTGTGGCGTACGCATACGCCAGCGCCCATATTGTGATCCGGACCGTACAAGCGCATGTACGGTCCGTATCACTGCTTGTGGGGTGCCCTAGGGCGTGGAACGCACCGTACCTGTGTGTAAATGTGTGAAAACACATAGGGGACACATGAGGGACAAGTATAAGGGCCTAAATGCATGATGGTTGCCATGGAGACTGAGTTAGATTTTTGAATTTGAGCACCAGGTGCCCAGCAGAAGTCAGTTTGAAAGAATCTACATTGTTGCAAAGTGGATGTTGACTTGACATCATCATCAAAACTGAAACCATGCAAAGCCACACACTGGGGTAGGTTTGAAGGGATTGGATGAAACGTAGGATGCAAATGTGACTGACCAATCAATCTGTACTCCTGTACATGAACAGGCCAGCCAGGCATATATAAGGCAGCCAGGTCCCATGAGAGAGCACTTGCCTGCACATCCATTCATCCATGACCACTGCTGCTGATAGTGATTCCTCTGGCACCATGTCCAGGACTGTGGAGAGGTCACAGCCATTCACCCAGGAGGAGAACCTTGCCCTGATAGATGTGATCCTCCCACAGTTCCAGAGCCTGTATGGTCGACCAGGGGTTCAGGTGAGTGCAGACTCCACTAGCTTAGACTGTGCCCCTTTTGTGTGGCAGTGACTTCTGGCATTGTGTCCATGTGTGACAGACATGCACTGATGTTTAGAGTGGGTCCCAGGGTGTGGAAGGCCTCATGTCACCCATGCAGAGCATGCTGTGTTTCCTGTGTGCACTCCTCACTTGCATAGTGCCTACTGTGACACATTCTGCCTGCATACTCCTCCTGGGGATGTTGTTTCCACAGTCCTGATGTGATCCTGTGCTCCCCCCAGTGTGACAGGTGACAGTACCCATGGATGTGTGTTTGTTCAGTGTACCTGTGCTGTGAGTGTCCAAAGGCCGTGTTCGTCCCCTGCACATTGGTGTGTGTGTAAGTCCCCTGTCATGTGGGTGAGTGCATATGGGGAGTGTTGCACACAAGCAGCATGAGGGATGGATATAGCCTGGCCATCCGATGTGAGCAGGGAGCAGTGCTGTGTGCATGCCGTGCTGAGCCAGCCCCACACCTGTGACACCCCCCGTCTACTGGCACATGGGCAGAGTGAGGTGTGTACCCGCAGTTGGCAATGCCATGTGATTGTCCTGTACCTGTGTGTGTCTGTGTACTCTGCTGAGGTAGCATCAGTGTGCTGGGGCAGGTGACTGCTGTGAGGTGCTGTACATAATCCTGGTGTAGCCTGTGAGGCACAGTGTGATCCCTGGTCAGTGAGTGTGTGGTACCCCTCATGCCACCCGTGTACTTTCAATGGCACGTAGTGCATTTGGCCTTCCACAGTGGATAATGTCCCTATGACAAAGGTGCAATGAGTTGCATGCATACCATGGCCTGTTCATAAAGAGGATTGTTCTATATGTGTGTCTCTGTGTCTTTGCTCATGTGGATTAATGTATTCTCACTTTTGCATCCTCACAGGTAGGCGCCATTGCCAAGGGGGAGATCTGGAGGGAAGCCGTCAGTGCCGTGAGGGGTACAGAGGGTCGGAGGCGGAGCCTGTCTCAGGTGAGGAAACGCTGGCAGGACATCCGGTGCTGGACGAGGAGGATTGCACGGGTCCTGCTGGGGGACTCACCTGAGAGCCGTAAGAACCGTGGGCGCCGTCGTCTGACCCACATCCAGAAGTGTGTGCTGGCGGTGGTCTTCCCCGATATGGACAGGCGCCTACAGGAGAAGCAGCAGCAGGAAGGGGGTAGGTACATGTGTGTCAGTTGTGTGTCCTCAGCCAATGTAAGTGCGCAGTTGCATGGATACACTGCCAGGGTTTGATTGTGCATGCGTCAACTTGTCCCCAAAGTAGCCCGGTGCTGTTCTCACTCCCTCCCTTCCCCTCCTTGCCATGTGTTCCCTGGTCTGTGTGTAGCCACTCTTGCACAAGGTTATTTAGGCAGGCAGTTTATGCTGGTGCCCAATGCTAGCAGCATCATGTGTGGGGGTGATGTGTCACAGGTCTGGGGACCTTGCGTGTGCCATGGCCAATTTCAGTCATTGTGGGGTCCATGTCACTTGGCAATGATTGTGAATCACGACATAGGGGTGTGTCTCCAAAGTGTACAGCCTTCCAGCATGCATGTCCAATTGTGTGCCCTCTGACATGATGTGCCTGAGTGGGAGGCCTGCTAAGTGCAGGGACGGTTGCTTAATTTGCAGTCATGTCCATCCTGGACCATGGAGGAGTGTGGGCACTACTGTGCCCTGGGGCACCTCTTCCTAGGTATCATGTGCGTCATCCAACAATATGGACATTCACTGTGTCTTCGCCAGGGGTTGGGTAGGGTGGCATTGTACCCTGGGCTCAACTGTTATGACCTACAGGTTGCTACATGTGTCCACTGTACAGGGGGACCCATTTTGCTTGTGCATACTCACAGTGGGCATTACCTGTGTGTGTTGTTAAGACAATCTGATGATGTTTGCTTGTCAATGATGTGTGGACAGGCGCACCAGGGGCAGTGTGTGTACAGTCATGAATTAGTGGAGGCCATGTGTTTTCATCCCAGAGTAAGAGGTGTACATACTTTCTCCGTCTCAATGAGATTGTCTCAGGTGTGGGTGGTTTGTGCGTACAAGGCCTACATGTCAAAAGCTCCATCCTCCTTGCTGGGTTTGGCCTGTGTGTGATGTTTGACTGGACATACGCTCAAGGTGCAGTGACCCAGTCATGTTTGGCATGGTTTCATGTATTGCCTTTGCAGCATGTGCCAAGAGTAAATGGATATGATTCCTGCTCATCCCTTTTTGACGACGCAGTGTGGTGCAGATGCTGTGCACATTTGTCCCCAGAGGCTGGCTCCTCTGTAAAATTTGAAGTGAAGTGATTTGCTGTTGTGTCATGCTCTCCATTGTTTCTCAGTGGCATGGTGGGTCGACAAACTGTGTGTTCCATGGCCTACATGTGTACATTGTTTTGTAGGTGTAACTCCTGTTGCTTTTCAGGCTATGCAATGTGACCTATGTATATTTGACTCATGTGACATATGTGTACAGGTGTCTGATTATCTCCTGTCTCTTCACCTTGCCCACAGCATCGCCGGGGGACACGGAAGGAGACACTAGCACGGACCGGGAGGAGGGATTGAGCACCAGTGCCAGCAGTGCTGTCCTGTCTGGCACATGGAGTGGCATGGAGGCCGAGGGGAGTGAGGCAGAGGACCTGTTGACTGCCAACACAGACTATGACGCAGACGGGTCCGATGCTGAGCTCCCAGAGGTGGCGGAGTCTGCCCCCCCAGCTGAAGGCAGCCCTCCACATCCCCCCGCCACCTCAGTTTCCATCACCGGCCTCCCACCTGCTCGTGGCCCTTCCCTCCGTGCTCGGTCCCCACATGTCTCCTTCCTGCCAGGCACCACACCCCCTGCCCCTGTCACCACTGCTGCGGTGAGTGCGGAGTCTGTGGACATCCTGAGGCAGTTGCAGGTTGGTCAGACTGCGATGCTAAATGTCCTCCATGCCCACACCCAGGTGCTGACCCAGATGGAGGCATACATGGAGGGCATGTCGGCTGCGCAGTCTGACCAACGGCAGTTGCTAAGGTCCATAGACTCCACACTGACTGCAGCACTGGATCTCCTGCAGCGCTGCCTACCCCCCCCCCTACCCCTGCACCATCCCCAATTCCCACTCCCGTGCTTGTCCCACGCACATCCAGACATCAGCGTGCACGCACCCCAACAGACACAGGCACCACACCACCAGGGAAGTCGAAGCGCACACCTCCTGTCACGCACACACAGGGTGAGGAAGGCACACCCACTGGGTCGGGGGGGAAACGTACAACACGCAGCCACAGTGGGAGTCCGCAGTCCACACAACCCACTCCCTCCAAATCCACTCCCCTTAGCTCTCCTGGCCAACAGTCGGTGACAGCATCATCCACTGCAAGTGTGCCCCCCAGCCCCAGGATGACACCACCCCGCAAGCGGTGGAGGCGGGACCCGGCCAGGGGAGTTGAGTCCCCCACCCTGTCCACACCCTCCCCCAGTGGCGCTGCGACCCATCCCTCTGCCCCCCCCCCTCCTTGGGGCCTGTGGTTCGATTGGGTGCGGGGGAGTCGCTGGGGGAACTTGCCGACGTGTGCAGCGCCATTCTGTCCTCCACCTTTGGCGCTGGCACCCCCCCTGTGGCAGAATCATCCCTCCCTGCACCCACAACACCTACACTTGACCCTCCTGTCCCTGCGGTGCCTGTTTCCACCCTCCCCCCTGATGCCCCCTCTTCTGTGGATGAAATGGACATGTGAACTGTGCAGGCAAGCTAGGGGACACACGTCCCGATGTGTACCCCCCCCCGGACTTTGCTGCTGGCCTGGCCCATGGCCCTTGTACATAGTGGACATTTTCTCAGAGATATTTTCCTGCTGAATAAAGCATTTTCTTTTGGTTTTGCACACTGATGCTTTCCTGGACTTGCTGTTGGTGCTGGTGCTCCCCGAGTTGGGGTGGTGATAATGTGTTAGGGGTCTGTGAAATGTTGGAGTGTGCTGCTCATGGGGTGTACCCTGCCATCTGCGTGCCATCACAAAGGTCTCTGCCAATGGTATTTGGTCATGTTTGCTCTCACTGTATGGTGACATTGTCCCAAGGTGTGTTCCATCCTCTGTGGAGCAGGCCATTTTCCCTGCAGGGTGTCTCCCAAATGCTGTGCTGTGCTGTGTCTACATTTCCTGGATGTGTGAGGGTTGCCTTTCAATATAGCCATGCTGGCTCAGCGATGGCTCCGCCTGCATCTGGGGTATCACCCTTGTTGGTCACTGAACTTGTTGATGGGGTATATTGTCCTATGTCTGGGCACTGCTGGGAGGACTCTGCACCCACCCCTCCTGTGTCTGGGCACTGCTGGGAGGACTCTGCACCCACCCCTCCTGTGTCTGTGCACTGCTGGGAGGACTCTGCACCCACCCCTCCTGTGTCTGGGCACTGCTGGGAGGACTCTGCACCCACCCCTCCTATGTCTGGGCACTGCTGGGGGTGTTAGGCACACACCATTCTTATTGCAGGTTAGGTGCGTACATACACGGGTGGGGGTTCGGGGCGTACATACACTGCTGGGGTGGGGGTTCGGTGCGTACATACACGGGTGGTGGTTCGGGGCGTACATACACGGGTGGTGGTTCGGTGCGTACATACACGGGTGGGGGTTCGGTGCGTACATACACGGGTGGTGGTTCGGGGCGTACATACACGGGTGGTGGTTCGGTGCGTACATACACGGGTGGGGGTTCGGGGAGTACATACACTGCTGGGGTGGGGGTTCGGTGCGTACATACACGGGTGGGGGTTCGGGGCGTACATACACTGCTGGGGTGGGGATTCGGTGCGTACATACACGGGTGGGGGTTCGGGGCGTACTTACATGAGTGGGGGTTCGGTGCGTACATACACGGGTGGGGGGTCGGGGCGTACATACACTGCTGGGGTGGGGGTTCGGGGCGTACTTACACGAGTGGGGGTTCGGTGCGTACATACACGGGTGGGGGGTCGTGGCGTACATACACGGGTGGGGGTTCGGGGCGTACATACACTGCTGGGGTGGGGGATCGGGGCGTACATACACGGGTGGTGGTTCGGTGCGTACATACACGGGTGGGGGTTAGGGGCGTACATACACTGCTGGGGTGGGGGTTCGGTGCGTACATACACGGGTGGGGGGTCGGGGCATACATACACTGCTGGGGTGGGGGTTCGGGGCGTACATACACGGGTGGGGGTTCGGTGCGTACATACACGAGTGGGGGTACGGTGCGTACATACACTGCTGGGGTGGGGGTTCGGTGCGTACACACACGGGTGGGGGTTCGGTGCGTACATACACGGGTGGGGGTTCGGGGCGTACTTACATGAGTGGGGGTTCGGTGCGTACATACACGGGTGGGGGGTCGAGGCGTACATACACTGCTGGGGTGGGGGATCGGGGCGTACATACACGGGTGGGGGGTCGGGGCGTACATACACTGCTGGGTGGGGGATCGGGGCGTACATACACGGGTGGTGGTTCGGTGCGTACATACACGGGTGGGGGTTCGGGGCGTACATACACTGCTGGGGTGGGGGTTCGGTGCTTACATACACGGGTGGTGGTTCGGGGCGTACATACACGGGTGGTGGTTCGGTGCGTACATACACGGGTGGGGGTTCGGTGCGTACATACACGGGTGGTGGTTCGGGGCGTACATACACGGGTGGTGGTTCAGTGCGTACATACACGGGTGGGGGTTCGGGGAGTACATACACTGCTGGGGTGGGGGTTCGGTGCGTACATACACGGGTGGGGGTTCGGGGCGTACATACACGGGTGGGGGTTCGGGGCGTACTTACACGAGTGGGGGTTTGGTGCGTACATACACGGGTGGGGGGTCGGGGCGTACATACACTGCTGGGGTGGGGGATCGGGGCATACATACACGGGTGGGGGGTCGGGGCGTACATACACTGCTGGGGTGGGGGATCGGGGCGTACATACACGGGTGGTGGTTCGGTGCGTACATACACGGGTGGGGGTTCGGGGCGTACATACACTGCTGGGGTGGGGGTTCGGTGCGTACATACACGGGTGGTGATTCGGGGCGTACATACACGGGTGGTGGTTCGGTGCGTACATACACGGGTGGGGGTTCGGTGCGTACATACACGGGTGGTGGTTCGGGGCGTACATACACGGGTGGTGGTTCGGTGCGTACATACACGGGTGGGGGTTCGGGGAGTACATACACTGCTGGGGTGGGGGTTCGGTGCGTACATACACGGGTGGGGGTTCGGGGCATACATACACTGCTGGGGTGGGGATTCGGTGCGTACATACACGGGTGGGGGTTCGGGGCGTACTTACACGAGTGGGGGTTCGGTGCTGTTGTACCCGGCCTCGTGGCATGGTCCTTACCCCCGTGGATTTTGCCCGTTCCCCGCCCCGGCCTTCACGGGCCACCCTTCTGAACTGCACCGAGGCCCTTCCTCCTGAGCGGCACGAGGTCGCATACTCCTCGTGGCTCCGCCATCTTGTTGGCACCCACGTGACTCTGTGCACCAGCCAGCGCGACCCTGCTCAACCCGGCCTCGACCCCAGCGAAGCCCCGACATCGAGGCACCACGAACTGGCCAGGGGGTGCCGCAGGAACCATTCATCATCCACGGCGGAGGACAGTATCGATGGGACCCCCAACTGTCCTCCCCTCTCGAGGTGTGATCGCCCTGCAACTCCCTTGGGCCTGGCGCCTCTCCTGCTGGGCGTCTGGCCACCTTCACCTGGCCTCTCCGCCGCCACCGGGCGCCTGGGTCCGGACATCAAAGGGCTCCAGACCTATATCTGGGGCGACCCCGCCACAGATCGGCAGTTGTATCCCGGAGTCGAGAGCCCTGCTGATTGAATCGCGGCTGACCCTACGGAGAAGAACTCTTGTCGGAACCATCACGAGCCCTGCTGACTGCGTCGCGGCTCCTTCTTGTGAACACTTTGAAGCCACCTGGAACATCGGAGCCCTGCTGACGCTGTCGCGGCCCAACCTCGCTGAAACCTCCCTCGGAGCCCTGCTGACGACGTCGCGGCTCGAGCTGAGCAGAAACCATCTTGAGAGCCCTGCTGATTGGATCGCGGCTCTCCACGAACTGTCCGCCAGAGCCCTGCTGACGCCGTCGCGGCTCGACCCCTCCGAGATCCGGAGGTCCTCCAGCTTGAGGATAAGAACTGGGCCCCAGGTACCCTCGTACCGCACTCCTGCCAAGGACTGTCCCGCTACCCCTACCCTTCCAAAGAGACACTAAGACTTTTGGTGGATCCCTCGATCCCTTCGTGTAAATATTGACCTCGTAACCTTTTTATTGCTGATAAAGAATCGCTTGTCTTGAGACGACCTCCTTGAGTCCTGTGTGGTGGTGTTACTGTGCTAGTACGTGATAGGAGAAGGATCTCGCAGGAGACTTCTCGGCAGCGCTCGGCTACTTCATACGGTGTGAGGGCCCCCCTTGGTGGTCTCGCCGACTCCTCGGGGTCCGCCTTCCAACATTTGGTGGCCAGCGACGGGATCCGAGCCGAACGCAGTACGTACCAGCCAGTACCCACTAGCTACCCATCCAAACGTACAGTAATCATGAGCAGCCAGGAAAACAACGCGACAATGGAGTTCCAGCCCGAACGGCTGGAAGAATATACGCACAAAGAGTTAAAACAGTTCTGCAAAGACAAAGGCATTGCAACCACCGGCCTAAGTACCAAAGAGGACATGCAGAAAGCTCTGAGGACATGGCTGGAGGCCGGGGCAGGCCCCTCCCAGGAAGAAGGTCCCTTACCCCTGACTGAGACCTCATCAACCGCACGGACTCCGGCAACCGGAGGAAGAAAGAGCCTAGAAACCGGCCTCTCCGAAGAAGAAATACGAGAGCGGGAGAAGGTCCGGAACCACGAGCTAGAGCTCGCACGACTGCGGCTGGACGGCGAACTCCAGCTGGCGGAAAAGAAACTGGCCCTAGAACAGCTACGGCTTCAAGAGGAGATAGAGGAGAAGAGGCGACACCGGGAGTTGGAGGAAAAGAAACTGACCCTTGAGCACGAGCGCAGTCTCAAGGAGCTCGAAATCAAGGCCAAGAACGGAGGGACCAACGCCCCCAGTACTAGAGACACTCTACCGCCTGCCGAGACCAAGGTACATATCCCGAAAGAGGTCGTCAAGGAGTACTACAAGAATGACGACATCCAACAATGGTTCAAGGCCTACGAGGTGGCCATGACCTCTCATCGGGTGCCCCGAAAAGACTGGGGCGCGGGCCTGTGGGGGCGGTTCCTGAGTGAGGGTCGAGACACACTGCTCCAGCTACCGGAGGAGGTGATGACCTCCTACGATCACATGAAGGAGGCTCTGCTCACCCGCTGCGGGCTAACCGCAGAAATGTACCGCCAGCGGTTCAGAGACTGCAAGAAAATCCCGGGCACCACCTGGGTGGAATATGTGGACTTTTTCAGTCGGGCCCTAGAAGGGTGGATCAGAGGTAGCAAAGTAACCACCTACGGGCAGGTGGTCGACCTCATCGTGTGGGAACATCTCTCCAACAATTGCTTCGTGGAACTGAGACAGCACCTCCTCGACAGCAAAATGACCGACCCGCGAAAACTCGCCGCCGAGGCCGATCGATGGGTCAACTCCCGGGTCCCCCGGAACTCAATGGGGGAGTACCAGAGGAACCCCACCGGACCCCCCCACCAACGCGGTGGAGGGGGAGGGCCGAACAGGAACCGAGAATCTCCCGCCGGGGCCCCCAGGAGTCCCCCTCGAGGGCCACAGCAGCAACAACTCTCCCCGAGCCTAGCCCGAAGGGGGGCGCCCCCGGTCAGATCCGGACCACGGCCACCAGTAACGTGCTACGGCTGCCAACAAACCGGACACTATGCCAGCGATCCGGTCTGCCCCCTGAACCGAAGAAACGGGGCTGGCGGGCCCCCGCCCCGACAGCTGGCGGCTGCCGCCCTGGGAGAAGGAGAAGAGGAAGAGGAGACCCTCGACCGAGGGACCACTGAATGGGAGCCGGCAGCCATGTCCCTGGTCTGCCTGGGTAGCCGAGAAATGGTACCCTGCACCCCCATCCCAAGCAACACCCAGAAGTACCGGCAGCAGGTCACGGTCAATGGACAACGGACCGAAGCCCTTCGTGACACCGGCGCCAGTGTCACCGCTGTCCGCTGCCACCTGGTGACCCCCGAACAGATCCTACCGAATGTGCAGTGTCCCGTCCGGACGGCCGACAACAGCGAAAGCCTGTGCCAGATGGCCCTGGTCCCCTTCGAGTGGGGAGGGGTGACGGGCCTGCTGAAGGTGACGGTACGCGACGACGCCCCCGTAGACTGCCTCCTGGGGAACGACTTGGAGAGTTCCCCCTGGGCTCAAGTAGAGCGACGAGAGCACCTCCGAATGCTGGGACTATCTGACTGGGCCTGTGCCATCACCCGGTCCATGACCGCCCGGGCCCCCCGCTCATCCTCGGCCTCCGGGGCCGCCCAGCCCGAGGGGCTCGCACCACCTCCCGCCAGCAGCGAGGGGGAGGCGGACACCGACCCTGGACCTAGTGAATCCTCCCCCGAAGAGATGGCTTCCCCGTGTGCCCTACCCGAGCTGACACAATGGCGACACGAAGGGGGCCCCACCCGGGAGCAGTTCCAACAAGAGCAGCAGTCCTGCCCCACTCTCGAAGGGGTCCGCCAACAAGTGTCCGCCCAAACCAACGGGGACCAGACCGGCACCCACTGGGTCTACTGGGCCGAGGGCCTGCTATACAGTGAGCAGAAAGTGGCAGAACTCGGGGCCAGCCGAGTGTTGGTGGTCCCCCTCCGCTTCCGGGAGTTCCTGCTCAACCTGGCACATGATGTGCCCCTCGCCGGACACTTGGGGCAAGACAAAACGTACAGCCGCTTGGTGACCCACTTCTACTGGCCTCGGATGCGGAGGGACGTGGACAACCACTGCCGGTCCTGCCAGACCTGCCAAGCCAGCGGGAAGACGGGGGGTCGGGTCAAGGCCCCCCTCCAACCCTTTCCAGCCGTCAGCACCCCGTTCGAACGGGTCGGAATCGATATCGTGGGGCCCCTGGACCCCCAGACCGCCCTGGGCCACCGCTTCATCCTGGTCCTCGTGGACCATGCCACCAGGTACCCGGAGGCGGTCCCGCTAAGAACTGTAACGGCCCCCGTGGTAGGCCGGGCCCTAATGGGGATCTTCTCCCGAGTGGGATTTCCCCGCGAAGTGGTGAGCGACAGAGGCACGAACTTTATTTCCAGATACATGCGGTCCCTGTGGCAGCAGTGCGGGGTCACATACAAGTTCACGACCCCCTATCACCCTCAGGGGAACGGACTGGTTGAGCGGTTCAACAGAACATTGAAGGGAATGATCCAGGGCCTAGAAGAGCCCCTCAGGCGGAGATGGGATGTCCTGCTGCCGTGCCTCCTGTTTGCCTATCGGGAGGTCCCGCAGAAGTCCCTGGGGTTCAGCCCGTTTGAGCTATTGTACGGACACCCGGTCCGCGGACCGCTCAGCCTGGTCAAAGAGAGCTGGGAGACGAAGCCCCAAGGCACCCCTCCTGACGTCTACCGATACCTCCTGACCCTCCGAAACCAGACCCGCAAGTTCCGAGCCCTGGCCGAAGCCAACCTCGAGGCCAGCCAGGAGGACATGAAGCGGTGGTACGATCGGAACTCCTCCACCATAGAATTCGAGCCAGGTCAGAAGGTATGGGTCATGGCCCCGGTTGAACCCGGCGCCCTCCAGGACAAGTGGACTGGGCCCTTCAAGGTAGTGGAGAAGAAAAGTCCCGTCACCTACCTGGTCGACCTGGAGTCCCCCCGGAACCCCCTCCGGGTCCTACATGCTAACAGGCTAAATCCCCACTTTGCCCGGACCGAACTGAGCCTGCTACTGGCGACCGACGAGGGGGGCGAGGACGACTCCGAGCCCCTGCCCGACCTCTTGCAGTCCAACGTCCATGATGGAACAATCGAGGGTGTCCAACTCGCCTCTTCCCTGACTCCGGAACAGCGCAACGACTGCCAGCAACTGCTGCAGAACTACGCAGCCCTCTTCTCCCTCACCCCGGGGGTGACCCACTGGTGCATCCACGACGTCGACACCGGGGAGAGCCCCCACGTGCGACACAGAGCCTACCGGGTACCTGACCGAGTGCGGGCATGCATCCAGGCCGAAGTAACGAAGATGCTGGCCCTGGGGGTCATCGAACCCTCCGACAGCCCGTGGGCCAGTCCTGTCGTCCTGGTGCCAAAGGCCGCAGCTCCCGGCCACCCCCCGGAGTTGCGATTCTGCGTGGACTACCGAGCCCTGAATGCAGTGACCAAGACGGACGCCCACCCTATACCCCGGGCCGACGAACTCATTGAACGCTTAGGGGCCGCTCGCTACTTGAGCACGCTGGACCTCACCGCCGGGTACTGGCAGATCCAGCTCACCCCCGGCGCCCAAGAAAGATCCGCCTTTTCGACCCCGGATGGGCATTACCACTTTCGGGTGATGCCCTTCGGAATGAAGAACGCCCCGGCCACTTTTCAAAGACTGGTGAACAAGGTTTTGGCCGGGCTTGAGGCCTTCAGCGCGGCCTACCTAGATGACATTGCCGTGTACAGCAACCACTGGGCAGAGCACCTCCTTCACATTAAAGCCGTCCTGGCCGCCCTCCAGCGGGCCGGGCTCACAATCAAGGCCAGCAAATGCCAGATCGGCCACGGATCCGTGACCTACCTGGGCCATCAAGTGGGGAGCGGGCAGGTGGCCCCTCTCCAACCGAAAATAGATGCCATCCAGGCCTGGGAACCCCCCACTACCCAGACCGCTGTCCGGGCCTTCCTGTGTCTCACCGGATACTACCGGCGGTTTATCCGGGATTATGGGAGCATTGTTGGCCCCCTCACAGAGCTAACGTCCAAAAAGCAGCCCAAGAAGGTGCACTGGACACCCCGCTGCCAAGCAGCCTTCGACACCCTAAAGACCGCAATGTGTACTGCCCCGGTGCTACAGGCCCCTGACTACAATAGGGAGTTCGTGGTGCAGACGGACGCCTCCGAGTATGGGATCGGGGCCGTCCTGTCCCAGGCCGATGAAAAGGGGCTCGACCGACCAGTGGCCTTCATCAGCCGACGGCTACTGCCCCGGGAGCAACGATGGAGCACCATCGAGCGCGAGGCCTTCGCTGTGGTGTGGGCCCTTAAGAAACTCCGTCCCTACCTCTTCGGTACCCACTTCCGGGTCCAGACCGACCACCGGCCCCTGCGGTGGTTAATGCAAATGCGGGGCGAGAACCCCAAGCTGCTGCGGTGGTCCATCTCGCTACAAGGGATGGACTTTGACGTTGAACACCGGCCCGGCAATGACCACGCCAACGCCGACGGCCTGTCCCGCTTCTTCCGCCTTGACGAGGAGAATCCCCAAGGAGATGGGTGACTCTCCATGCCTTCGGCTGGGGGGGACGCCTGTTGGACCCGGCCTCGTGGCATGGTCCTTACCCCCGTGGATTGTGCCCGTTCCCCGCCCCGGCCTTCACGGGCCACCCTTCTGAACTGCACCGAGGCCCTTCCTCCTGAGCGGCACGAGGTCGCATACCCCTCGTGGCTCCGCCATCTTGTTGGCACCCACGTGACTCTGTGCACCAGCCAGCGCGACCCCGCTCAACCCGGCCTCGACCCCAGCGAAGCCCCGACATCGAGGCACCACGAACTGGCCAGGGGGTGCCGCAGGAACTATTCATCGTCCCCGGCGGAGGACAGTATCGATGGGACCCCCAACTGTCCTCCCCTCTCGAGGTGTGATCGCCCTGCAACTCCCTTGGGCCTGGCGCCTCTCCTGCTGGGCGTCTGGCCACCTCCACCCGGCCTCTCCGCCCCCACCGGGCGCCTGGGTCCGGACATCAAAGGGCTCCAGACCTATATCTGGGGCGACCCCGCCACAGATCGGCAGTTGTATCCCGGAGTCGAGAGCCCTGCTGATTGAATCGCGGCTGACCCTACGGAGAAGAACTCTTGTCGGAACCATCACGAGCCCTGCTGACTGCGTCGCGGCTCCTTCTTGTGAACACTTTGAAGCCACCTGGAACATCGGAGCCCTGCTGACGCTGTCGCGGCCCAACCTCGCTGAAACCTCCCTCGGAGCCCTGCTGACGACGTCGCGGCTCGAGCTGAGCAGAAACCATCTTGAGAGCCCTGCTGATTGGATCGCGGCTCTCCACGAACTGTCCGCCAGAGCCCTGCTGACGCCGTCGCGGCTCGACCCCTCCGAGATCCGGAGGTCCTCCAGCTTGAGGATAAGAACTGGGCCCCAGGTACCCTCGTACCGCACTCCTGCCAAGGATTGTCCCGCTACCCCTACCCTTCCAAAGAGACACTAAGACTTTTGGTGGATCCCTCGATCCCTTCGTGTAAATATTGACCTCGTAACCTTTTTATTGCTGATAAAGAATCGCTTGTCTTGAGACGACCTCCTTGAGTCCTGTGTGGTGGTGTTACTGTGCTAGTACGTGATAGGAGAAGGATCTCGCAGGAGACTTCTCGGCAGCGCTCGGCTACTTCATACGGTGTGAGGGCCCCCCTTGGTGGTCTCGCCGACTCCTCGGGGTCCGCCTTCCAACAGGTGTGTACATACACGGGTGGGGGGTCGGGGCGTACATACACTGCTGGGGTGGGGGATCGGGGCGTACATACACGGGTGGGGGGTCGGGGCGTACATACACTGCTGGGGTGGGGGATCGGGGCGTACATACACGGGTGGTGGTTCGGTGCGTACATACACGGGTGGGGGTTCGGGGCGTACATACACTGCTGGGGTGGGGGTTCGGTGCGTACATACACGGGTGGGGGTTCGGGGCGTACATACACTGCTGGGGTGGGGATTCGGTGCGTACATACACGGGTGGGGGTTCGGGGCGTACTTACACGAGTGGGGGTTCGGTGCGTACATACACGGGTGGGGGGTCGGGGCGTACATACACTGCTGGGGTGGGGGTTCGGTGCGTACATACATGGGTGGGGGGTCGGGGCGTACATACACTGCTGGGGTGGGGGATCGGGGCGTACATACACGGGTGGTGGTTCGGTGCGTACATACACGGGTGGGGTTTCGGGGCATACATACACTGCTGGGGTGGGGGTTCGGTGCGTACATACACGGGTGGGGGGTCGGGGCATACATACACTGCTGGGGTGGGGGTTCGGGGCGTACATACACGGGTGGGGGTTCGGTGCGTACATACACGAGTGGGGGTACGGTGCGTACATACACTGCTGGGGTGGGGGTTCGGTGCGTACATACACGGGTGTGGGTACGGGCCGTACTTCCACGGGTGGGGGTACGGTCCGTACATACCCCTACCCACGCTCTGCGTGCCTGGGTACGGCCCGTACCCATGCCTTTGGTGGGTGGGTACGGTGTGTCCCCCCATTGTTGCGGTGCCGTGGGGTCCGCACCGTACACAGGCCTTGGGGGCGTGGCTACGGGTCGTACCACGCGTACCCCTACATGACCCCAGCAATGCTGGTACGAGCCGTACCAAGGCCTTTCTGACGTGGGTACGGGCCGTACCGCCATTGTTGGAGTGACGTAGGGGGACGCGTGGTACGTTCCGTACCCACGCTCTTGCGGCCTGGGTAGGGTACGTACCGGTTCGCGTGACCATCCACTTCCGTTGTGGCGGACGCTTGCGTTGCTGGCCTCGCCCCCACCCCCTGGAAGTGACCAGGCCCTGATGGTCAGGTATGTCCAGGCCATGTGTGATTTGGTACCATGTGTTGGTGTTGTGTGTCCTGCCCCTGCCCCCCCCTTTGCCCCTGGTTGTTGTGCTGACCTTCTGCGGCGTCTGCGTCGGTTCCTGTACGCCAGGTGGACTGCTAGGAGGGCAGGGATGGCACGTAGGTTCGGGTCCATGTCTGTTCGTCGCGTCCAGCTGCTCCTTGCGTGTGTCGTCCTGATTTCCCGGCAGTTTTTGGCAGCCGGTAAATATTTTCCGTGCGGGATGACGTCGGTTCGAATCGTTCTTCCTGGTTCGTGAAACGTAGGCTGGATGCGTACCGACGTCAGGTCGGCGCTTTTCAGGATCGGAATTGTGTTTCGATTCTGTTCGGTCGGTGTTTTGTTCGATTCGTACGGAAATGGTGTTTCCATACGAATCGTACTTGCATTTTCGGATGGATTTCGCACCGGGTACGAGTCGGACGGAGAAAAGGCTCCGTCCGACGGTTCGTACCCGGTTTTTACCGGATCGGAATTGGCACCCTAGTATTAATAAATTCTTGTTTATCACCCGACGGGGATTGCCACAGAATAGTTATCGATTTTGGTAAACTATGCGTGGCAATCAAAAATTATTTGTCAGTCCCATTACCCACTAAGGCGAAAGACCCAAGATGGTTTGACTCTGCCTGTTCTATGGCAAACAGGGAACTACGCAGGGCATTAACCACTAAGCCAAGGAATACAGTGGAGGTACAAACAGCTAGGAAATTTTACAAACAAAAAATAGCTGAAAGAAAGGCGGCACTTTTGATGGAACAGTGGGAGTCCCTGGTTGTTAGCGCCAATCTGAAGAGTAGTGGGCCATTTTGGTCCGGTGTCAGGAAAATGCGCGACATGGGTAAACATTTATCCCCAACCAGCTGCAATATAACCAGTAGCACTTGGGAAGCCCACTTTTCCAATATATATGCTGCTCCCCTTGAGGAAATAATTACCCCAGATCTGGGACAGTTGCGAGACTTACGGATTGATCTTTCTGAGGTGGTAACAGCCGTCAGAGAGAGCCTTGGTAACAAGGCCCCCGGCCCAGATGGCCTCCCCATAGATATTATAAAGTATAGCTCAGATCTATGGGCGCCAATTTTACACAATTTTTTTAACAGTTTGTCAAGAGTACCCATCCCTAAGATGTGGTCTTTTAGCATCATAGTCCCAATTTATAAAAAGGGCGATAGGTCAGATCCAGCTATCTACCGCCCAATCTCGCTCCTGGACAACACTTTAAAAATACTCGGGCGAGTTATTTACAACAGGGTGGTAGAGTGGGCGGAAGATTCTGACCTACATCGATCCATGTCAGATGGGATTCAGGAGCGGGGTGGGCACGGTCGAGCAATGTTTGAATCTAAAACTAATAATTGATAAGTATACCGTTGCTCGATCGTCCCCTATATATCTCGCTTTTATGGATCTTTCATCTGCGTTTGACCTGGTAAACAGATCAAAACTGTGGACCATGCTTCTCAATTATGGTCTGGATGAGCCTCTAGTGCATTTTCTGGCGTATCTCCACACTGATCTCAGGGCGCAAGTTAGGATTGGGTTGGGAGGTGAAGTTTCCGGAGCTATAAAAATTGGCAGGGGGGTTAGACAGGGGTGCGTTTTAGCACCCCTGTTGTTTATCATTTACATCAATGGCATAGCAAAGGCTTTAAAACAAGTAACTAGAGATGTGCCAATTGTCCAGGGGCATCCTTTGCCAGTTCTACTATACGCAGATGATGCGGTCCTTATGGGCCGCACCCCTAACGCCCTCCGTTTGCTTGTGGAAAATTTTGTTCATCATATGGAGGGCCTAGATCTGCGTGTGAATTTAAAAAAATCTTTTGTTATGTCATGCGGACCTGGTAAACGGAAACTTAATACCATCCATATCGGGTCTGATAAATTAGATTCCGTAAATTCTTTTATATACCTTGGGGTGGCTTTCGCTGCGAACAGCTCATGGAGTGGGCATTCTGCCCACGCCACGAGCAAGTTCTCGAAGGCCATCAACTCAATATTGAGTCTTCCGCGCCCTAAGAAATTAGGCGCCACCAGTGCTATTTTAATTTTTTTTAGATTGCAGTGCATTCCTGTTGCCACTTATGGGGCCGAAGTTTGGGCCCTTGCTAAAAATCCCGGTATCCAACGTGAAGAGACACGTTTCTGTAGGAAAGTACTGGGTGCCCCAATCTCGTCCTCTGAATTTATCTGTCACAAAGAGCTAAATCTCCCTTACATCTGTGATTTTATTAGAAGCAGACCAGTCTTATTCTGGTTGAGAATCTGGAGGAACAATGCAGCCTCCTTAACACAAGATATAATTAAAGATTGCCTTAAATGTGATCATGGTCTATCAAGCCCATGGCTTGCTGGAGTTTTAAAATTACTAAGCGCCGTGAACAAAGGCGATCTCTTCTTAGATCCTTCCAGAATCGGATGTCAAGATAAGGTAGAGGTTAAACAAGCACTATATGCACTTTTTGAAACAGAAAGGATGGAAAGGGAAATATCCAAATCCACCGTTGTTAGATACATGGAGAATGACCTGTGCAAGCAACCCCTTCCACTTTATCTTACTCTTCCTATGTCCAGTTGGGAGAGGTCTCTGTTATTTCGATTAAGGGCAGGTTCCATAAAATTTCTGTTGGGTTTTCCCCTGGGTTATAATCATCCTACAGAATGTAACCCCTGCCCCTGTGATGGTACCAGCAAACAGAATGATCTGCACTTTTTATTCTTCTGCAAATTTTATTTAAAATACATTAACTGGTTTTTAACACCTTATTTTAGAAAACAAAGACCCCTCTCCCTGGAGGAGTCCCGTCTAATGTTACTCTCCCTGGATACGGAGGAATTGACCTTTCGTACTAGCACCTTCTTAAGATTAATAACACGTGTACGTAAAACGATGGAAAACCCCTGAAAGATTGCTGTTTTAGTTCCCTTTTTAATTCCTAAGCTACTGCATTTTGCATATTGTAATAATGAATTGTTTTTATGTCTGTACTTTTATGAATTTAAGTAATTCGAATAAAGGTCTTTTGATTGATTGATTGATTGATTTAGAATTTTTAATTTCATTTTTTAATAGTGATTTATAGTGTGGTAGCAGGTTGTTGGGTTTCCAGGTCGATAGGGAGAGAAGTTAATTAGGTTATAATTAATTAGGAATTATTTAATACATTTTATTTAATTATATGATTGATATGTATTATGTAAAATATGGAATACTGATTTATTTTACATATATTTTAGTTACATGATGCTCGGTTTTTAGAGGTATAGGCTGGAAAGTTAATTAAGTAATAATTGAATAACAATGATTTATTCATGGATAATTAATTATTTTATTGAATAGTAATTATGTACATTTTAATTTTAATTTTTTATTGCATATATATTCATGTTTATTAATATTTTTTATATTAAGAGTTTAATAGTTTTCTACATTTATGGTTTTGTTTATATATGCAGTGTGTTTGAAGTGAAGTACTTTGCTTACTCTTGTTTAGACTGCAGTAGGAAAGTAAAATTAACATCTTTGCAGTTAAGCATGTTCCCTCCTGTTGCACTGTTTAGAGTGAAAATATTAAATGTAATCCCTCTGAAGTCCAACACTCTCCCTACTGTTGTTATATTTGGAGTGGGAATAGTAAATGTCACCCCTCCAAAGTCCAACGCTTTCCTTACTGTTGCACAGACTGGAGTGGGACAAGTAAATGTTAACCCTTCGGGCTCCAACGCTTTCCTTACTGTTGCACAGACTGGAGTGGGACAAGTAAATGTTAACCCTTCGGGCGCCAGCGCTTTCCTTACTGTTGCACAGACTGGAGTGGGACAAGTAAATGTTAACCCTTCGGGCTCCAACGCTTTCCTCACTGTTGCACAGACTGGAGTGGGACAAGTAAATGTTAACCCTTCGGGCTCCAGCGCTTTCCTTACTGTTGCACAGACTGGAGTGGGACAAGTAAATGTTAACCCTTCGGGCTCCAACGCTTTCCTTACTGTTGCACAGACTGGAGTGGGACAAGTAAATGTTAACCCTTCGGGCTCCAGCGCTTTCCTTACTGTTGCACAGACTGGAGTGGGACAAGTAAATGTTAACCCTTCGGGCTCCAACGCTTTCCTTACTGTTGCACAGACTGGAGTGGGACAAGTAAATGTTAACCCTTCGGGCGCCAGCGCTTTCCTTACTGTTGCACAGACTGGAGTGGGACAAGTAAATGTTAACCCTTCGGGCTCCAACGCTTTCCTCACTGTTGCACAGACTGGAGTGGGACAAGTAAATGTTAACCCTTCGGGCTCCAGCGCTTTCCTTACTGTTGCACAGACTGGAGTGGGACAAGTAAATGTTAACCCTTCGGGCTCCAGCGCTTTCCTTACTGTTGCACAGACTGGAGTGGGACAAGTAAATGTTAACCCTTCGGGCTCCAACGCTTTCCTTGCTGTTGCACAGACTGGAGTGGGACAAGTAAATGTTAACCCTTCGGGCTCCAACACTTTCCCTACTGTTGCACAGACTGGAGTGAGATTAATTCAAATCAAATTAGCTTTATTTCAACAGATTATGTCATAAAATCAAACAGATAAAATATTTACAAGATTCAATTAAAATTATCTCCACATAATAAAACAAGTTCATACAGGTTTGAGAGCCCTGGCATCGCAGTATACCAAAATAAAACAATTAAAACACATTCAAAGGTAAGGACGACACGTTCCAGAATAAATAATTTCCCAAGGCCTAGTCTTAGGTTGTGTGACCATTAAAGAATTTATAGGATGCTAGAACAACAATAAAAGAAAAAGTTGGACTAACATATCTCTCCGAGATGCAGATAATCTCAGTATTATGATGTTACCATCTCAGACTAGAGTAAAAGCCCAGTGTGAACATACTGATGAAGAAGAAAAAAAAGCAAATATAATTCTCAAGGGAAATTCAGTTTAACATTTAATTGTAATAGCTATGGGAACTAAGGATCAATGTACAATCAACTATTTAATTTTGCCATTACCAAAGTTGCATGTCTCTTGGGCCTATAGCTTCAGAGTGAGAGCCACATGGCGAATTTTATAGAAAATAATTTATGATCATTTATCAAAAGGGACCAAAGCCCTTGCTCTAACTTCCCACATCTGTCCACCGAGCGTGGCTACAGCGCAGGCATAAACTAGGCGTGGGTCTGTTCTTCGAATCCTAATGGCAGAGGATATGCTTCGGGTCCCCAGTAGCCTGCAGATAGATTTGATCCATTCCTGGCGTTGCCCAACATACCCCAAACAAATAGGACGTGACCGATGGATTCTCTGGCGTGTTTACATGTGTGGCACAGCACGTCTTCCTTTGAGGCCCAGATATTCATGACTGTTTGAAGAAGCAATGTGCCAACTCTAAATTGAAAGTATAATTTCCAATCTAGGGGAGCAGTGAAAGCATCCAATAAGGGTCCAGGAGGCAGCTGCACTTAAAGTCTAGGAATCTCCCTGTCAATGATGAGCTGACGCTTGATTGCCCAGGTATCTACGTATGGATCTGCACTCCTTATTAAACCATCTATTAACTCTATGGAGGCCCCTTCTAGAGCAGTTTGTGGAAATGGTGAAAATAGATATGTTCTTTAAAAATGTATCAAGAATGTCAATTGTCATCTCACTACATGGTTCAGAAAAGGATCTTTTGGATAAATCGAATAGACAGTTTTGCAGACCTTCATTCATTTTCGGGAGGACATCTGGGGACTCCACACCCTGTGACCATTTGATTTGTTGCATGTCATTTTGTGGGATTTATGTCCCTAGAACAAGCTGGTATGTATTGCTCATTTTTCAGCTTAGGGCATAGAGAATCCACAAGGGGACACGTTGGGTCATAGTCACTCTCTATCCTTTCTATGACCACCATATCTATAAGAGATGGCCATAGATGTACATCCATGAAGATGTAATCTATGTGACTAGAATGGATGCAATTGCTATGGATATTAGCCCCTTTCCTGTCAGATTTGGTTTTACCATTTGAAGATCTTAAGCCAAAGCCCAGAGAAAATGCCTTCAGCTGTAAAGTAGCCTCTGCCCATCTTCGTATGGGGGTGACCAAGCAGCGGAATACCCCATGCATTGTCCTCCTCTTCGGCCTGAATAATGTCATTGTCTAAGGGCTCATAATTGGAGTTGAAGTCTCCCGCTATTATCAAACCTGAGTTACTGACCTGCACCTCCAGATATTCAAGGGTCGTGATGGTTTTAGACCTTAATCCTCCCACAACACGTCTAGCATAAACGTTCTAAATATCAGTGCATCTCCCATTGCCTGTTACTAACCGATAGGCTAAGATATTGGGACAGTCAATGGGCAGCCTTTTGATATTACAATCCAAGTCAGATCCAACCCATGTTTTTAATCATCCTGAGGGTCTCCCAACAGAACCGCATATGGCAGGAGTGGAATAATTTAGGTATCCCGATTTTAAAACAGGATCCATACACCATGTTTCCTGGAGTAGGCAAATATCAATATAGCTCTATAAAATTGTTCCAGTCAGGAAGTACGATTTTTGATTTGGGCCCTGCAACATTACAGGAGGTCAGGGTTAGAGCAATTACTGAGGGGGGTTAAAGGAGATATGGAGCCATCTAATATAGATCCATTCAGTCGTCTATTTGACTCAGCCAAAAGCGTGTTAGTGATAAAAACCCTAGGGATATTTGGGGGAACGTTAGATATTCCCGGACCTCGGTTGTCCAGATGTGGGCTATTCCCCATGTGTGAAGTAATAGAAGATGGTTGTAAATCTACCGTCCAAGTAGGCGATTCACCGTAGGCGACTCACCATGGGAATGGTTACCCAAAAAGGGTTTCCCGGCGCCGGAGCAGATCAGAATAATGCATCGCAGCTTATTAGGTTACTGGTTAAAAAGCCAAGTCTTAAGGGATTTACGAGATCATGTGTATACCGTTTCGTTTCGAATGGCTGTGGAAAGTGATTTTCATAGTGAGGGATTGAGGTATGCCAACGATCTGCCTCCCATCCGAGATAGTTTGATTTTGGGCACAGAGAATTTCTCTTGAGTGGATGAGCGAAGGCACCGGGAAGGCACATAGGGGCTGACCAGAGACTGAAGATATTGAGGGGCAACTCCAGTTTTGATTTTGAACATGTAGCTCAGGGCTTTGAACTTGATTCGGTTCCCCACCCTGAGCCAATGTAGGTCCTGCAGATGACTAGAGACGGAGGTAGCTCTAGGGACTCTGCAGAGTAGTCTTGCCGCAGAGTTCTGCACCATCTGCAGTCTGCGAGTCACAGCCTTGTTGGATTCGAGGTAGAGAGCGTTTCCGTAATCCAGTCTTGAGGTAATAAGAGCCTGGACTACTGTTCTCTGAGTGGACTCGGGCAGCATCCGGATGATCTTTTTTGGCCACTTCAAGATGGTAAAAGCAAGTGGTGGTTACCTTGACTGCCTGATGGTGCATAGTGAGCGAGTCATTGATGATGACACCTAAGTTGCGGACTTGACTAGAGGGCTGAGGAAGTACTCACATTTTACCGGGCCAGAGTTGTGGGCCTCAGAGATCTTTGTTTTTTCCAAGGATCAGGACCTCCGTTTTCTCTCCGTTGAGCTTAAGGTAGTTATTCTGCATCCAGGATGCAATTTTACCCAAGCCAAGCTGCAGGGGGGATGGCCCAACCACACTCCCCATGGAGAGAGAAAAAATGATCTGGGAGTCGTCAGCGTAGGAAAACAGAGACAGCCCTGCCTCTTCCGCGACGTCGGCTTAGGGTCTCACGTATAGGTTGAAGAGTAAAGGGCTAAGGATAGAGCCCTGAGGTACCCCGTAGGCTGAGGGATGGATGTCGGAGATGGATAGAGGGAAAAAGATATGAAAAGTACGGTTGGTGAGAAAGGAAATGAGCCAGTTAAAGGCTGGGCCGCTGATGCCTAGAGATACCTTTTTGAATGCCGCGCTTAGGTCAAGTAGAATGAGGGCGACCGTATCACCAGCGTCCAGATGATGCCGCAGTCTTTCCATTACCCCCAGTAAAGTTGTTTCTGTAGAGAAACCAGCTCTGAAGCCAGATTGTGATGGGTGAAGGAGTTTATTAGTTTTGACGAAATTCGAGAGCTGAGAGTGGATGTGTTTCTCTAAGATTTTGGAAAAAGTCGGTAGTAAGGAGATAGGCCGATAATTGGAGGGTAAATCGGGGTCGGCGTTGGACTTTTTTAGGAGTGGGATCACCATGGCATGCTTCCAGTCTTGAGGAACTGTGGCTTCCAGTAGGGAGGTATTTAAAATGTCCATAATGGCAAGCAGAGATGGTAATTCAAGCTGCTTGAGCACAGAAATAGGCAGGGGGTCCTTAGGTGATCCAGATGTGACACTATCTAGGAGTCTTGTAAAGGAGGCTGCATTTAGAAGGGGCCAAGTGTCCAGATTGTTAGAGTGGGCGCAAGGCCCCATGTCCTGGTCAGGAAGGGTAGAGTCCGCTACGGGTAGTGCAGATACGGTTTGTGGGGCGTTAGCAGGTTGCACAGGAGGGGGGTTGTCGCATCGCGCGCTCGTAATATCCAAGTACATTTTTCTGACTTTCTGGACGAAGAAGGAAGCAAGGTCCTCGCAGGTCCCCCTCACTTGTGGGGTCTTCCTTATTCGGAAGCTGTTGCTCCAGGTTGTGTGTAATAAGAGAACTTTTATCGACAAAATTGGCTTTGCTGGTGCTAAGCTGGTTTAAAAAAATAAATAGGCATGCCACCATTGCCTTAAGGTCCCCCACTTAATTTCTAAGAATTGCTATTTGCTGGACAAGGTTAGCTGTATCACCCCGGGTGCCAGGCGCGGAAGTTCTTGCTAAGTCAGAGTCTTCGTTGGTCTCTGACAGTGGATGGGTCTGTGCCTGCTCGGCCAAGGGAAGGAAACGATTACTGCAAGCAATGGAATAGACGTGAGCAGGCATGTGTTGTGTAGCTAGATCACAAACTAAATCTACAATAGGAGAATCAGGGCCTGAGGTTGGTTCACTGCTAAGTCTTTTATTAGGCTGGCCTTTAAAGAAACTCAAAATTAATGGGACATCTTTCTTGCCTTTGGATAATACTTTAGTCGCTTGTGAAACCTGAGTACATTTCTTCTTAGATGTGGCTCCCCAATTTACTGGGATCTTGACGGGCTCTTTATTTTTTGGATCTGCCCTTGATTCCACTTGTGTGGGTGTCTCTGTACTAATGGGAGACTCAATGTCCTCTGTTAGGAGTTCAGTCTCTTTAAGTGTGCAATTTGCTGACTTATGGGAGCTCTTGTGGTCACAGCCTTAGCAGCTAGCGATACATCACAAAAGCAACCATGTAATGATCTGAAGTATGACTATGATCTCCGACTCTACAAAGGTGAAACCCCAAACAACTCCAATATGAAATCATGATGCTTGTAGACTATTACACCCGTAGCTCAAAGTCCAAATCTGGGTGAGTGAACCAAGAGGATGGGCCCAACCCAGCCTCCCCCGGTCTCTGACTGGTGCGTACGGGCCCGCCCCTGGCCCATGCATGGCCCTTGCAGCAGAGCTGCGAGGCACTTAAATATCCTTGGTTCGGTGTGCAGGAGATTGTCCCAGAGGGGGCTATGAGACGTGTAGCCCAAAGCTGCTGCGGCTACAATCCACAGCTGCTCCCCTCTGTGCCAAGAGGAACTTCAGGATGGCAGAGAAAGCATCCTCCAGCAATATCCAGTGGGACAGAATAACAGAAATCTCCCCAGTAGCACCTTGCCGCCTGACCAAAGTGTCACCACTGCCCCCGTACAGCAGAGCTCCGAGGCACTTAAATAGCCTTGATTAGGAGTGCAGGTGTGCGGGTGATTGTCCCAGAGGGGGTTATGAGACGTGGAGTCCCCAAAGGTTGGGGCTCCGATCCACAGCGGCTCCCCCATGTGCCAAAAGGAACTTCAGGATGGCAAAAAAGTGTTCTCCAGCACTGTCCAGTGGGACGGAATGAGAGAAATCTCCCAAGTAGCGCTGTGCTGCCAGACGTAACAATGCGCCCCCCCTACTGTTGCTCAGACTAGAGTGGGATTAGTACATTTAATCCCTCCGAAGTCCAACACTTTTCCTACTGTAGCACAGACTGGAGTGAGATTAGTACATTTAATCCCTCCGAAGTCCAACACTTCTCCTACTGTTGCACAGACTGGAGTGAGAATAGTACATTTAAACCCTCCGAAGTCCAGCGCTTTCCCTAACGTTGCACTGACTGGAGTAGGAATAGAAACTATATCCCTTCCCGAAGTCTAACACTTGCCCTACTGTTGCATAAACTAGAGTGGGAATAGTATATTTGTTATTCTTAGACTACAATAGTTTTCATAATATTGGTAATATAGATTCTATAACAGTGATCCTCAAAGTACAGTCCGGGGGCCGCTTGCAGTCCTCCTGACCTTCCCAGGCGGTCCTCCTGGCCTTCACATACCTGCTGTACAACAGCACTGGTCTGCTGTAACTTCTTAAGAGAACACTAACATTCAGAAATATGTTAAATAACTGGTTTTAAACCTAAATGAAGCGAAAGAAAGTAAGCAAATAAGGTGTCCTGCACCACTAACATTAGCAACACATTTAATGTTAAGATATCTAGCATTAGACATGTACAAAATATGATAAAAGCCCCTTCAAGTTACATGAAAGTGTATTTTATTAACATGCAGAGGCGTTTCATCTTGATGATATCAGTACATTAAGAAGCATTTTTTTAAAGTGAAAGCTTTAAAAAATGAGCGTAGAAACGTTCACGCCTCCTCCACCCTGGCAACAATGCCAATAGTGAACTAAGAGGCAAGTCAGTAAATCACCAGGGTCTTGTGGACTCTTTGGGTGGCATGCGTTGTTATCATACATGAACAATATTATAGTTTATTAAATGAAACACAGAGGAAGGTTTTATAGGGTGGGCACCCCGAGACATAGCAAGAGCCGGCCCTGGAGGGTGGCGGTCCCCAGGGCCATTAATGGGTCCATGAGGGGGGCCATGTGGCCCCCCTCCTTTGTTCTGCATGGGCCAGGGAGGAGAAATGGCCCAGATGGAGGGCCGCATGGCCCCCCTCTTTACTGTTTAATTTAGCCCCAGGGAGGTGGTGGGCCACCACATATAATTTTTTATTTGTAGCCCCGGGGAAGTGGTGGTCCCCAGGGACTGGGGGAGTCTGCGCAGCCCCCGACTTATTAGCCCCAGGGAGGTGGTTGTCCCCGGGGCATTTTAAGCCCTTGACGGGAGGTCCGTGCGTCCCTCTCCATTTTCAATTAAAAACAGCATGCCCCCGGGATCTGGCCCACCCGGGGGTTGCAATTAAAACAAGTGCAGTAGACCATGCATTTTTTTTTTAATTTAAGCGATATTCACAAATATTTCACGAAAATCGCCATGCATTTAAACAAAAATGCTCTTTTCTCCTGGTGGGGTGCCTGAGGGACCCGAGCAACAGAGCTAGAGGGTAAGGGTGTTCGTACCCTGCCCCCTTTTCTTTTTTTATGTGTTTTTTTTGGGGACTCGGCTGAAGTTGAGTACCAAGAAGGCTGCCAAGACTTCCAGGTTGACATGTTGGCAGTCAATCAGAACTCAGCAGATCTGCACGAGCTCATCATTCTTTGCGAAGAAGTTGCGAAAAGTCAGCGGCCCTAGATATACAAATTTAGATTTCTTTAATTTCTCAAAAACTATTGAAAGGATGTACACCAAATAACAAAAATCACAATCTTCAGAATAAAATCTACCTTTTTGCCAAATTTGGTGTAATTTGGGTCAGCAGTAAGCCTGGGCAAAGCACTACGCTACGCTCGCGTAGTTTGCGAAGTTCGCGCTACTTCACACTACGCGAATTGCACGTAGCACAGTGCGAACACGCGTAGCGTAGTGTTGCGTAGTGCTGCGGTCATTTTTTGCTTGCTCGCGGTCCTCAACGTCAAGTTGGCGACCGCGAGCAAGCAAAATGACATTCCGGCGAGACTTTTTCCTTGTTCGCGATCAGCAACATCAAGTTGGCGATCGCGAGCATGGAAAATAAACCTCCCGGCGAGATTCCCAACGCGAGGAGGTCAGGTTTCTCATTGCGAGTGGTCGCGTATGCTCGCGACCGCTCGCGATGAGAAACTATCAGTTCGCGTTGAGAAAGCTGCCGCTCGAGTAAAAATCTACTCGAGCAGCAGAAAACTACAGCTCGCACTGTGCAAGATGCCATTTTCAATGATTGCACAGTGCCGGTTGCTTGTCCGCACTGTGCAATCATTGAAAACGAAATCTGGCACAGTGCGAACAAGGTACTACGCAGTTCGCGAAGTGCTACGCGTAGCTCGCGTAGTGCGAACTGCACTTTGCGTAGCTTCGCGAAGTGCTACTTCGCGAACTACGCCCAGGGTTAGTCAGCAGTTCGGGCTGTAGTCGTGTACAAAACACCTTTGAGAGTTACTATTAAAAACACACTTTTTTTGACCCCCTTTTTCTCAGCCCATGCTTGATGGATAACCCCAAATCTTGCGAATTACCAGAACACTTTTTTGGGAACATTTGGTGAAGATTCGTCAAACGTCACAATAGATGGAGGCAAGTCAGAAAATGCTTTTCCTATGAAAACATGGTCCTAACTATAACTACCTACTGGTGAGCACCATTAGGTAATTTATATAAACACAAACACATATCTATGTGTGTTTTTGAGTTTATTTATGTATAGTATTAAATATTAGTGGAATTTATTTAATTTAC